>NC_081183.1:18563178-18934887 GCF_029867415.1 Vicia villosa | reverse complement strand
GCACCCTTGAACCATGTTGATGTCATGTTCAGTTCTGACTCGGATATGTTGAATCCATCCTAAGTCTATTTGTTCTTGTAATGCAGCTTGAACTACGGCACATCCTTGATTATTCTTTGGACAAATTTCACATGTGAAGTAGTCGTGAGGTGGTACATGGCCGTACCCAGCTTGTTTAGCGTGCATCTTAACAAGATTTTCCCCTATCTGACGAATGTTATAGATTTGAATGACGTTAGGGTGTTGATCTATCAGATTTACTGAAGCTTCTTTATGCTGCGGCAAAGGATATGCTTGGACGTTTGGACTAGTATCTTTGAAGGATAGCATTCCGTTCTTCACTAATCGTTGGACGTCAATCTTGAAAGGGAAACAGTCTCTCAATATTGTGACCTGATGCCCCCTGATGATAGGGACAAGACTGGTCAGCCTTATGCCATGGTGAGGAACTGTTTGTAGGATTTGGAGGACTTCTTGTCTGAATGAGTCCTTTTGCCAGTAATGTTGGAAATAATTCTGCATACGGCATTGGTATGGGGTCAAAGGCAGGATACCTTGGAGCCTGATTGTTGTAATTTGGAGGTCGAACCTGCTGCTGAGGTTGCTGCGACCTTTGTTGAATTTGTTGTTGCGGGACCTGAGGTTGATAAGCTGGCGCTGAGTTAACAACCGGAGTTATTGCTGCAACTTGAGGTTGGAATTTCTTCTTGATTTTGTGCAAGACATTGCTGACATCTTGATCCTTTTTCTTCTGGAAAGAACTTCCATACTTCCTTGGACCAACAGAAGATTCTGGTTCTTTGTTCAAGCGTCCTTCCCGAACTGCTTCTTCTAAACGTACACCCATGTTTACCATCTCGGTAAAGTCACTTGGTGCACTTGCAACCATTCGTCCGTAGTAAAATGGACTCAAAGTTTTGAGATAGATTTTTGTCATTTCTTTCTCTTCCAGTGGTGGACAAATTTGAGCAGCAACTTTACGCCATCTCTGAGCGTATTCCTTGAAGCTTTCTTTATCCTTTTGAGTCATGGCCCGGAGTTGATCTCTGTCGGGAGCCATATCCAGATTGTACTTATACTATTTGACGAAGGCCTCTCCAAGGTCTCGAAAAGTACGAATCTCTGAACTGTCCAAGTTCATGCACCATTTGAGTGCAGCACCAGTCAGGCTGTCTTGAAAATAATGAATGAGTAATTGTTGATTATCAGTCTGAGTTGACATTCTTCGAGCGTACATTACGAGATAACTTTGTGGGCATGAATTCCCTTTGTACTTCTCGAACTCTGGTACTTTGAATTTGTGAGGAATCTTAACATTTGGAACCAGACAGAGGTCTGCAGCATTCTTTCCAAATAGATCTTGTCCTCGAAGAGTCTTGAGTTCCTTCTGCATTTGCAGAAACTGTTCCTGGAACTCGTCCAATCTTTCATACACGCCACCATCCTCACTTGGAGCGTGATGATATACTTGTCCACCCTGTGGAGGAAAAGTATGCATAATCGGTCGTGGAGAAGCCATGACAGCAGATCTTGGAATCTCAGCATTCTGTTGTGCGAAACCCATTGCCGTTGCTCTTGGAACTTCAATTTCCAGAGGGTTTGTAACCCTCCGGTGGACGCATATCTATGGTGACTTTTGGAGCTTCAGAAGCTGGAGGTATGTACCCTTCTGGAGTAAAGTTATACGGCATGCCCCAAGGTCGATCAGGCGGCATGGTATATTGAGGAATAGGAGTAGAAACAATCTCGGAAACCACAGTCCTTTGCGGTTCTTCTGGCGTTGGTCGATTCTGCGCAACTACCAGGGCTTCTACCATACTATTGAGTCTTTCAACAGTACCTTTGAGAGTATTAATCTCTTCTCTGAGCTCTTCATTCTCTTGCTCAAAGTCTTCCATTCTTTTCTTGCGACTTGAACGAGTGTTGTATGGATGAGACAGCTTGAAAGTCTTGGTTCACCTCCTCCTCCTCCTCTCTTTCTGGAGAAAGGAAAGTGACTATTAGATCCGCGACAATTCTCGTGTCAGTGCGTACAGCTAAAGTGATGTATGATATGCAATTAAGTTAATATTTTTCAAGGAAACACCATAATTACGTTATGAAACATCAAACTTTTATTAATTAAGCGAAAATGCCGTTTTTACACACTTTGAAAAAAATGGAAATACAGAGAAACTGAGAGAAAGGACTCTAAAATTTTGACGAAGAGCCGACTTCACGTTCTAACATCTTCTTCTGTTTCTTGAGCTGAGCGTTCTCTGACGTGAGCTGATCGATGATCCAGGAAGCAGGAGGGATATGATGAGAAAGTGATGATTGTGTCACTTGTCGATCGAGTACCTCAAGTAACTCATCCTTCCTTCTTAAGAGGTTCTGAATCTCAACATTTTCCGTGTTGACAATTCGATACTTGTTCCTCCAAGCATTCCTTTCTTGGCATACCTTGTTTAATGCCGCTTGTAATTTTTCAACATCGGTGGAAAAAAGGTAAATTGGTTCCCTTAGGGGAATAGGTTCTTGATGTTGATATGGCATCCTGAGCTTGAATGCTCTGATGCGTACCCATTGAAGAAAAGGATCCAGGGAGATGCAAAGATGTTTTCCTAACAATCTTCTCCCTTTGCTGTGAACAAGACGCCAGGCTTGGACAATTTCCTTTTTCAGCATGTTGCCATGATCGTCGATGTTCTTGAAGAACAGACCCTCCAATTGGATGTTACTTGGAATATTTTTCATGGGATAGCCGTATTGACGACGGGCTAAAGCTGGATTGTAACTGATTCCTCCCTTAGTTCCAATAAGGGGTACGTTGGGAAAACTTCCACAACTGAAGATGATCTTGGTTTCGTCGTTGTCAGGACTACACCACTCAATGTCCGTATGAGTGAGAGACATGATTTTCTGTGACCAGTAAAGGCCATCCCTCATATTCCAGAAAGTGCTAGACTTTGGCAGGTGCGAAACGAACCATTCGTATAACAACGGTACGCTGCATGTGATTAATCCTCCTCGCTGCAGGTTTCTTGAATGCACAGAGTGATAAGCATCCGCAAGCAAGGTTGGAACCGGATTTCCAATTAAGAAGATCTTAATTGCGTTGATGTCGACGAAATCGTTAATGTTAGGGAACAAAAACAATCCGTAGATAAGCAAAGCCAAGATTTCCTCAAAAGCGCTCATATCTTGGATGCTGACGAAGTACCGAGTTTGATCAAATAGGAATTTGGAGGGCAATCCTTGAATTCCTCCTATGCTCACCATATGAGTTCTGATGTCGACTACGTTCAAAGGAGTAGTTGCAGCAATGATAATGTCGTCAGGATTCTTTTCCAAACCGGAGTACGGATCTTGCGCGTACACGGGTATTCCAGTCAGACGAGAGTACTCCTCCAACATAGGCATGAGCTGATAATCTGGAAAGGTGAAGCAGTGATACGTTGGATCATAAAACTGTACCAAGGTGGGAAGGATCCCATCCACCATGTTGGTATTGAGCAAAGGCAGAAGTTTTCCATACTTCTCCTTGAAAGCCTGGGGGTTGACCACCAGTTTTCCGAGCTTTCCCAGTTCCTCGACCTGGGGAATCTTGAAGGTGTATTTCCTAGCTCTCTTTCTTCCGTAATCCATGGTATAGATCCTTAAGTCCTTTCTTCGTTTCTCTCTTTCTATGAAGTTCAAAACGATCGTTATTTAGTTTCCTTGAAAAACGACTCGAAAAAGACTCTTTTTTGCTTTTAGTTGTTTATTAATGAATGATGCATGAATGCATGAATGCACACACAAGAGTTTTAAACAAACATGGCGTTGAAGGGTATAGTGGTCATGAAGTCAAAACGCAAACCTCGCCCCAATGGTAAACTAAGGATAAGGATTTTTGTACCTGTAGAACGGGTTCTAGGGGTCTCAGAGTTTTTGCTCAACCTTAAAGATACGTTGATTGGTATCTATAAGAGAGTTTCCTCTGAGTGTAGTATCTGCGTGACAATTACTTCCGTAATCACCGCTCTACGTCCTAAAAAAGGATTTAAGTGGGGTTAATGGGTTTCTAGGTCCTCCTGGTTCAAATCAGTCTCGGAATGCAGTGGCGCAGTTAATCACAACCAGCCAGGCAAATCCGAAGAGTAGATTTGGAAACCATGATTAGAGGGTCTTCACCGGGAAGACATCCTCCATCCTATCTTATGTTGCACTCAAATCCGGGTATAGGATTTCTCACCACAAGGGGGAATCAAGCCCTTTCCCGATACAAAATAAACAAAATAAACAAATATATATGCAACAATCACATGATATGACACAGAGGTTAGGCAGGACCTCTCTTGTTTGAGGGGGAATTTGGCATCCCTAATTCCTCATTGGGGCTGGACCAGCAACAGGTCAACCATTGGTTTGGATGAAAAACCAAGGTTTTTAACACTTATATCCCCAGCAGAGTCGCCATTTTTACTGTGGTGTCGTTTTTTTTACCTCCCCGTTTCACTTGGGAGGACGGCACGCTAGACCTTTCACGCGAAATTTGGAAGGAGAATGCGCCCGTGGTGGGATGAATTTTGTTCCAGTTCTTCCTACGATATCACACGAACTTTCTTATTGTCCTACGAGTAGGAAAGGGGAAAAAAGATCTCAACTAAACCCTAAGAGTTTGCTAAGTGTAGGGATTTCACCTAGACTAGAAATTCTGGAGTCCGGGGGGGTCGGTTATACATAGGGAAGTGTTTAAACACCCTACATATCTGTAGTACTCTACAGGAACCTTCTCTGTGTCATTGTGATTGTGTTTGCTGCTAATGATTGGGAAAGTTTCTCCTTTGTGTTAGGAGAAGGAATTGAATTGATTAAAGAAAGACAGACAGACAGACAAACTAACTATTTTTGGTATTTTATTAGCTCGCTGAGATTCCTTGTGAACCTCATGCCTACATATCCCTAGTGGAAGTCAGAGCTTAATGTAGTTAGGGGAACTAACTAGGGAAAACTAATGATTTTTGGTGCCTTGCTTGAAGCTCAAGGTTGAAGCTTTGAATTAAATCTCTGTTTACAGTAAAGAGACATGAAATCATCTTTACAGAGAGGTATTTGTACTATTCTACCACAAACATTTAAAGGAGTGACAGAATAACTGAATTCATTTCATTCAAGAGGGGGACCTTACTTGTGTATGTGCAAGTATACCAGTCAAATGCCTCTTAAATGAAAGAAAGATGCTCATCCAAATTAGGGAAAGTTACCACATGTCTGGGTTTTACTGCCAGCTCATGCCTTTCAAAATCCTAAATGGGAGACTTGATTGAAATTGAAATTGAAATTGAAATGTTGAAATGTTTGTTTGTTTGAATGTGGTAGAGTAGTAAAAATATCTCTCTATAGAGATAAGCTATGTCTATCTATTGTATAAAAGATTTGACTTTAGCTGGCTTGTATGAGGCCCAAGCTTGAGGCTTTTTGATTGATTTATTAATTATTATTGACTCTGGGAGATGACTCCACTGGAGATTAATTACAGGGTATTTTTGTGTTCTGTACAAAGCCCAGAATTGAGGCTGACTCTATTTGGAGAGTGTTTATTTTGATGGATTTTTATTTGGTGTTCTGTATAAAGCCCAGAATTGAGGCTGACTCTAGCTAGGAAAAGCATTATTTTCTGCCTTGTACAAAGCCCAAGGTTGTGGCTGACTCTTAAATAAACTGAGTATGGATGACTCTATGGGGAAAAGATCCTAGGTGTTAGGAATCTTTGACACATGAAAATATGGTTTAATCTGCCTTGTACAAAGCCCAAGGTTGTGGCTACTGAATGATGAAGAACTCACTGGGGAGACTCTATTATCTGCCTTGTACAATGCCCAAGGTTGAGGCTGACTCTTGACAGGGGAGTTTTATTGTTTGGTGCCTTGTATGAAGCCCAAGGTTGAGGCTAACTGTTTTTGTTGGTTTTGACTCTACTGAAGAATTTATTTATTAAAAGACTGTTTTTTTTCTTTGGAAGCTAACCCTTTCCAGGGATTTTAACTCAGCTGGTGAATTTGTCTGTTAAAAAGACTGATTTTATCATGTTTTTGGAGGCTGACCCTTTCCAGGGGTTTTGACTCTTTTTGGGGAA
This sequence comes from Vicia villosa, assembly GCF_029867415.1. Classification (NCBI taxonomy): domain Eukaryota; kingdom Viridiplantae; phylum Streptophyta; class Magnoliopsida; order Fabales; family Fabaceae; genus Vicia; species Vicia villosa. The sequence goes on along the minus strand of NC_081183.1, from coordinate 18,928,787 downwards.
ATTATCTCCTAAGAGAATGAATCTTTGGTTTTGAAAGACTGATGTTGGAGGCTAACCCTTTCCAGGGGTTTTTATTGAAATGATAGATTGATTTGGAGGCTAACCCTTTCCAGGGATTTTTATTGAAATGATTGGCAGAAAGATTATCTAGTGGAGACTTCTTGTTTAAAGCCCAAGATGAAGGCTGACACTTACTGAGGATAAGCAAATAAGGATCCTAGACTCTGCTAAGGAAGATTGATGAAGATAAGGGTGACAGAGACTGTCCATGTCTCTCATTCAAAAAATGTACTCAATGTGAAATTGAGACAAACTTAGCTTGTTTAAAGTCTGGTTTAAATTGGAAGAAACTCACCAGGGTAGGCTAAAAGGTGACTAAAGACCTGTTCCTATGATTATAAGAAACCTGATGGGTCCTTGTATACAAGCTCAAGAGGAAGCTGGAAATGCTTTTAGGAAGCCTGTGGGTCCTTGTACAAAGCCCAAGAGGAGGCTAATCGAGGGTCCTTGTTATAGCACAAGAGAAAGCTATGTAATTTTGAACTTATTTTGGCTCTAAGCAAATGGGTAAGAGGTTTCACCGGGAATAATTCCTCTTTGGGTGGATGTGTCCTATATTTTGGATTCTAAGGTTTTTGCCAAGATGTTTCACCGGGAATAATTCATCTTGGGGGTTTGAACTACAGATCTCTAATTAGGAAAGAGCCTTCACCGGGAAGACATTCTCAATCCTAGGTCATATTCCTATAATATATATATAGTTTAACTGTCCTAGGGTTTACACTCAAACGTAGTTCCAAACTAATATATGTACAGTTTATATTTGACAGTAATTTAAATAAAGACTGTAAATTGAAAGCTTGTAAAGCCTAACCTGGATGGAGTGGAGGCCTTTGAAGAAGTATGTACAGAGCCTCAACAGTAATTAGTGGATGACAGTTGAATATATATATGATAAACAGTTAATGGTTTTGAAAACAGAAGAAGTGAAGATGGACAAAGGTCACATAGGTATCTGAAGAGTTTCACCGGGAATAATGCCCTTCAAATACCAGAAGAATGTTTTGAAAACAGAAAGAAGATTTTGAAAATACAGTTTTGAAAACAAGCTAAGAAGAGAAGGTGTTTGGGACTTACACTCTATTAGAGGCCCAGTACTTTACAGTACTGGCTATAAAAGCAATTTGAAAATGATTTGAAATGATATAAGGTTTTGTTGTTTGAAAACCTTAATCATCCGTTTAATCGGAGACTGATAACAGCTTTGAAAATTGACAAAAGTCAACTTAATTAAGGTAAAGATAAATATCTATGCCTAATTAAGACCTAAGCAATTAGGGTTTTATCATAAACTTATTCACAAAATAATTAGGTTAAAACAAAATGAATATATATATTTTAAAGTATTTAAGAAAACACTTAAAACATACTATTTTAAACCTAATAAAAATGTATGAAATAAATAATATTTTTTATGATTTTTTTTATTATTCACAAAATAGATATATTAAATGACAAGTGTGTGAAAAATGGAGTGAAAATAAATTAATTTGATAGATGAATTAATTGTGTGAAGTTATGAGAAAAAATGAAGGAAATTAGTGGTAAAAAAATGATTTTGTCTCCTCCAAGGTTTGAACAGACGCCCTTTAGGTCACACACCCAAAACCAACACCACTGGGCCAGCGCGCGTATGGTGATAGTAAACTGACTCCTTTGCAACTCATATGTTATTCAAGTGTATAGAAGCAAAAAAAAGAAAATGAAATCAAAAGGTCTGGGGCGAGGGGGATTCGAACCCCAGACCTTGGGCACGCGCAACACACAAACACTCCTTACCACTGGGCTATAACGATTTAGTCGTTAATGAAACAGGTATCAATCAAAATAAAATAAACTTAACCCTGAATTTGAAATTTGCGCGCCACCACCATTGTCATCTTCAACCTCTAGCTTTGAATTTTTGAAAATCTGAACTCTCTCAACTCTCAACCATTTGCAACGATGTAAACATGAAACTTGTTCTAATTTCACTCACGATTCTGAATATGTAACTAACATAAATTTATATTAACTACATCTAACTAATTTACTAAAAAACGTGAAGAACCCTAAAATTTGAAAATCAAATTAAATGACTATACTGAAAGATAAATGAATGATGATAGAGGGTTTTCAATCCTCTGATGATGCTGAACAAGATAGAATCGAGCTATATCATAAAGAGTGCTTAAATTAAAGAGGTGGAGTTCAGAAACTTACCTCTGAAAATGGAGGTCGTGAGGATGATGGAGAGCAACTGGGCTTGTATGAATGATCCCAAAAGCTTCCTTGGGACTCAGTGATGCTAACTGAATGCTTATTATAACCTCAATCCTCCTGAATTGTTCTATGGACCTCCCTCGATTTGAGCTTCAAGTGGACATGGAGAGTGATGATTCTTGAGTTACAGATGAGCTGCAGCCATCTGAACAGCTTCACTACCTCCTATGGAACGTGCCTGGATGCTTGGCTTTGTTGGAAACCTTCTGAATTGCTCTATGGACCTCCAACTGCAACAGCTCCAAAGTGAGAGCAACAATGGCGTTCCTCCACTTACAGAAGTGATCCAGGTGCTTGGATCACCTCAAATTAACCCCTTTGAGATGTTAGAATGCTTACTTTCCAAAGATAAGCTCTGGTTTGAAGAAAACGATTCTTCTTGCCAAAGAACTTTGAAAAACAATAAGCAATGAGAAGAGAAAGAGAAAGCAAGGAATATGGTTGCTTTGGTGTGTTTTCTGAATGAGAAAGAGCCCTCTATTTATAGGCAATTGGCTCAGAGCAATTGAACTTAGCAAGCTTGCTTAGTGTAGTGAGTTTGGTTTCTTAGCCAAGAAGAAAATTTGAAAAGATCCTAAATGCAATGATGCATTTTCGGGCTAGCTTCCCCAACCACTGATCTTGTATGATCTAAGGGAACATTTCTGATTCAGAGGAGAGTTCTAATTGGCTTAGAACAAGATTCCTTGATGATTCATCATTTGCCATAAATTCAAAAATGCAATCATTACATAATCACATGCCTTTGTTTTTGGGAATCTTCTCTAATCCTTATGCAATGATGAATTTGGATGTGTGGTATGGTTTCAGATGTATTAGAGGTCGTGTAGCATCACTTAGTGAAGCAAAATGCACAAAATTGCAAAGTTTCAAATTGTACATGACCTATAATTTCACTTCATGAGGCCAACTTTGAACAATCATAACTCTTAGCTCAAAATGAATTTGGAGAAGGTTGAACACAATTTGGAAAGCCCTAAACATCTACTTCAAATCATTAGTTTGGAGTTTCTTCAGAATCCTTTGGCAAATTTGTTAAAAATGAGGCCAAAGTTGGAAGAAAACTAGGTTAAAACACTTAGAAAATTTTCTAAGTGTTTATGACCTAAAACTTCAAAATTTCGAAAACTCTTAAATGATTGATCTTTTGAAAAAAGTTCCTTTGTAAGATGTTATTTTATTTTGAAAGATCTACAACTTTCATGTTGGAAGTTTTTTGAGTTGTGTAGGTGAAATTTTGAGTTCCCACAATGCCCTCAAAAACCCTAATTCCCGACTTTTTGCTCCTTGAAGATTCTTTTTGAATTTCTTTGGTCAAATGACTTTAATATCCATATATTGATGATATTGATCCTTGAAAGTCATGGTTTGACCAAAAATCTCAAAAGTCAAAGGTGAACCCATACAGTTGACTTTTTCCTTATAAAGTGAAAATTTGGACTTTTGTGTAGAATCAAGATCTTCTCCTCAAATGAGTGATGTAAATGGATTATATGGAGGTATTAGAGGTTCTTGAATCATTTATTGAGTCTTGAATCCATGCCCTGATTAAAAGTCAACTATCTTGGTGAATTAGGTCAAAAACCCTAATTGTCGACCATATGAAAATAATGACTGTAGACCTTGAATTGAGGTGTAATGTCCAGTGGATCTTGTCATATGAGTTATTTGAAGATGATTGATGTCTTTGAATGATCCCCTGGGGCTTTTTAGGGTTTCCCAAAGGTGATCCCTGATTTTAGTCCTTGATAGGCTCAAAAACCCTAGTCTAGTGACCTGAGTAAACCTGTACTCAGATGACTGGGTGTCTAATCAATCATAGGTGAAAAAATGAAGCTCTTGAGTCTTATGATTGTATTAGAGACTAATCCTTCAATTGATTGATCCTTTGCCTAAGTTTTCTTGTCTTTGAACACCCTTGATTGAATGCCTGATGAAGAAATGACTGCTCTGGGTACTTGTTTTGACCTGATGAAAATCCTAAAGATATGTCATCTTAGGGGGGTCAAAAATTAGGGTATGACAGATTCCCCTATTTAAGTTTCTTTTATCTGGAGGGAGAGAGATTGATATCTCGATCTCTCCTGCGTGAAAGAGACTTGAATATCAAAGAATGACCGAATTTTGGGCGCTCCTGAGATGTTGTAATTGATAAAATCCTTGCGTGACTTGATCCCGTTGTCGTATTTGGCGGGGGATGAGGAGACAAACTCCTGTGGAAATACTTGATGTGGATTCTGGCGAATGGATGGCAGTGTAGGATGCGCAATCCATCTTCTTTAACTAAGTGTTGATACTTAGAAAAAGGTAAACAACCTCCCCTTGTTTCGGATGTCCATATCTCGAAACTGGTCTCAGTTGTGTTTGGACAATATCTCAGATAAAGAGAAAATTTCCAAAGATTTGTTTCCTCATCAAACTTCTCATCAGCACTTGGAGATGAGATACCTTTTGACGGTAAATAAAGAAACTTCAAAAGTTTGTTTCCTCGTCAAACTTCTTACCAGCACTTGGAGGTAAGATACCATTTCACGGTAAATAAAGAAACTTCAAAAGGTTTGTTTCCTCATCAAACTTCTTACCAGCACCTGGAGGTAAGATACCATTTGATGGTAAATAAAGAAACTTCAAAGGTTTGTTTCCTCATCAAACTTCTTACCAGCACCTGGAGGTAAGATACCATTTGATGGTAAATAAAGAAACTTCAAGGGTTGTTTCCTCATCAAACTTCTTACCAGCACTTGGAGGTAAGATACCATTTGGCGGTAAATAAAGAAACTTCAAAAGGTTTGTTTCCTCATCAAACTTCTTACCAACACCTGGAGGTAAGATACCATTTGATGGTAAATAAAGAAACTTCAAAGGTTTGTTTCCTCATCAAACTTCTTACCAGCACCTGGAGGTAAGATACCATTTGATGGTAAATAAAGAAACTTCACCATCTTCCCTTTTGACTTGACGTCTTTGAAGGATCGTCACATGGTCCCGCGCTCTTTTGAGGGGCTAATGACTTTGCTTGAAGGCGGACGAACTGTTTTCGGGGTGAAAACCAACATTCGTCGACTGATGCCGGGGAATCAACAAACTGTTTTCCTAAGAGGAAAACTGCCATTCATCGACTCTGTGGGGAACTAAACATCCCAGAAACAGACAAACTGTTTGAAGAAACTGCCATTTGTCGATCTCTTAAGTATTTAACAGACAAACTGTCTTTCCTTGGGGAAAGGCTGCCATTTGCCAATTGCTAGGGGAACAAACTGTCTTCAACTAGGAGACTGCCATTTGTTGACCCTGTCGTGAAAGAAAGTGAGCAAACTGTCTTCTGCTAAAAGAGACTGCCATTTGCTGACTTTGTTGAGGAATCTTTAAGCGAAACGAACTGTCTTCATGAATAAGGCTGCCATTCGTTACTTTTGCTCGAAAAAGTAAGTGAACTGTCTTTTGCTGAAAGAGACTGCCATTCACTGACTTCGCTGAGGATTATTTGTCAATCTGCTGGGAGATTTTCTTTGACGAAAAGTGGCATCTCTTGACCCTGCTGGGGAAATACCAAATTGTTTTCCAGGAGGAAAAACTACCACTTGTCAATTATGTCGGGGAATCCACACTCCTCGGAGAAGAGAAACCGCTCATCGGCCTTGTGGGGAATTCCAAAATGCGAAACAGACTATCTTATCTGAAGGAAACTGTCGAGTGTCGCTCTGCGGGAGAATCTCGGCTGAGGAACTCCAAAAGTGAACAAACTATCTCTTTGAGGGAGACTACCATTTGTTGACTTGCTTGGGGAGATCCTTGTGTATGAACTGTCGTCTTGAAGGAAAAAGTTTCTCCAGAACTTGCAGGGGAAACTTGAGTCCATACCTTAATGACTCGGGCATTCACATGATCAAAGCCTGACTCGACTATGCAGTTATGATGTAATGTATGCATGAATATTATGACAATTATAAAATGTAAAGTGAATGTGAATAAAATTGTCGCGGATGTAAAATCCTATGATACGACTTGAATTCTTGTTGATCAGAAGATGTCCTCTTCTTGCAGTTCGAACTCTGCCGGGAATACCTGGTTATCAGTTGTCCGCTGTCCGAAGTGAGTAATATGAATTGAAGTGAAGATCCGTCATCGAGAGATGTTCGCAAAGCGACCTCATGGGGAAATTTTGATTCCCGGAGTCTCAACCGTTCTCGGAGCAACTGTTTGCATTCTTCCTATTGTTTGTAAACCTCAGAAAGAAATTTCACCTTTATTTTTGCAAGTAAATTCATTTTATTTTATGAAAACATTTGTTTCAAGAAAATGACTGTTTAAATTTAAAATGCATTTCAAGAAACTGAAAAAGACTAGATTGCAAAGGAAAAGCACAAGGCTCAAATTATTATATATGGAATGGTAATCAGCCAAATGCTTGATTCCATGGAGTATTTACAAAGTTGGAAATTGGTAATTTTCGGGAAAAAGGGCTACGATGAAACGTGACGACCGTTATCTTTCCCTTCCACTCCGAGTTGCGCTGTATTCGTGCTTCGTAGAAGATGACCTACTGCTGATGAATACTCCGCTATGGACTTTTGGATGATCAAGTTTGTCCTGAACACAGTTACTTGCCATATATCCCTAACTTTTGCGTAAACTACCCCTTTCGGGTTTTAAGTCTACCGGGATTGATTATTATTTTTTTATGTCTCTAACTTTTGCCTGAATCGCTCTTTCGGGTTTTCGATTCACCGAGACGCTCTTTTTTGCCTAAGTCGCTCTTTGCGAGTTTTCAACTTAGCGAGCTGTTCTTTTAATTATTTAGGCGAAGTATTTCTTGACTGCGTCGACGTTCACAGGACGGGTGAATTCTTCTCCATCCATAGTCGTGAGTATTAAGGCTCATCCTGAGAAAGCTCTCTTGACCACGTAGGGGCCGTCATAATTGGGAGTCCATTTCCCTCTCGAATCTGTGAGAAAAGATTGAATATTTTTTAGTACAAGGTCGCCTTCTTTGATTGTGCGAGGTCGAACCTTTTTGTCGAAAGCTTTCTTCATTCTTTGCTGATATAGCTGTCCGTGGCATAAAGCTGTCATGCGCTTTTCTTCGATTAAGTTCAGTTCATCGAATCTGCTTTGACACCACTCGGCTTCTGTTAATTTTGCCTCCATCAAAACTCTCATTGATGGGATTTCAACCTCTATAGGTAGGACTGCCTCCATGCCATATACAAGGGAGAAAGGAGTTGCTCCAGTCGAAGTACGTACTGATGTACGGTAACCATGAAGAGCATACGGGAGCATTTCATGCCAATCTTTGTAAGTGATGACCATCTTTTGAACGATTTTCTTGATGTTTTTGTTAGCTGCTTCTACAGCTCCAGTCATATTTGGTCTGTAAGGAGATGAGTTGTGATGCTCAATCTTGAATTCTTCACAAAGCTCCTTCATCATTTTGTTATTCAAATTTGACCTATTGTCAGTGATTATCTTGCTAGGAATGCCGTAGCGACAGATGATGTGATTTTTGATAAACCTTACGACAACTTGTTTTGTAACGTTTGCATATGAAGCTGCCTCAACCCATTTGGTGGAATAGTGTATGGCTACCAAGATGAAGCGATGTCCGTTGGACGCTTTTGGCTCGATCATTCCAATCATGTCGATTCCCCACATGGAGAAAGGCCAAGGGGAAGAGAGTATGTTGAGAAGAGATGGTGGCACATGAATTCTATCGGCATAGATCTGACATTTGTGACATCTCTTTGCGTACTGGTAACAATCTGACTCCATCGTCAGCCAATAATATCCTGCTCTCAGTATCTTCCTTGTCATGGTGTGTCCATTGGTGTGAGTACCAAAGGAACCTTCATGTATTTCTCTCATGAGTACTTCTGCTTCTTTTCTGTCAACGCATCTGAGCAGAACCATGTCGAAGTTTCTCTTGTACAGAACATCTTCATTCAGGAAGAATCTACAAGCTAACTTTCTCAAAGTCTTTCTATCTTTCTTTGACGCCCCAAGAGGGTACTCTTGCTTTTGAAGAAAGTTCTTGATGTCGTGATACCACGGTTTGTCGTCGATGATTGCTTCTACTGTGAAAACATGAGCGGGCCTATCCAGGCGCATAACATCGATCCGAGGAATGTCATTCCAATGATTTATCCTAATCATGGAAGAGAGTGTGGCTAATGCATCAGCCAAATTATTTTCTTCACGAGGAATGTGATGAAAATCTACCCTGTCGAAGAATGGTAATAATCTTCTCGCGTAGTCTTTGTAAGGAATTAGCCCTGGTTGGCGTGTTTCCCATTCTCCTTTGATTTGATTGATGACCAAAGCAGAATCTCCATATACATCCAAGTGTTTGATTCTTAGATCCATGGCTTCTTCGAGACCCATGATGCAAGCTTCATATTCGGCCTCATTGTTTGTGTATTTGAAAGTTAATCTGGCAGTAAATGGAATATGGGTACCCTGAGGTGTAACAATGATTGCCCCAATCCCTCGTCCATAAGCATTGACAGCTCCGTCAAAGATTAAGCCCCACTGGGATCCTATCTCAGGTCCTTCGTCTGGTAGTGGCTCGTCGTAATCTTTCATCTTGAGGTACATGACGTCCTCGTCCGGAAAGTCGAAACTGGTTGATTCATGACCATTGAGTGGGTGGTGAGCCAGGTGCTCAGCTAGAATGCTTCCTTTCACGGCTTTCTGTGCGTGATACTAAATGTCATATTCTGATAACAACATCTGCCAACGGGCAATTCTCCCGGTTAAGGCAGGCTTCTCAAAGATGTACTTAATTGGATCCATATGAGAGATCAAACAAGTAGTATGTCGAATCATGTACTGGCGGAGACGCTTGGCAGCCCAGGCCAAAGCACAACACGTCTTCTCGAGCATGGAGTAGCGGGATTCACAGTCAGTGAATTTCTTGCTTAGGTAGTAAATGGCATGCTCTTTTCTCTTTGTCTCGTCTTGCTGTCCAAGGACACAACCCATCGAATCTTCTAAGACGGTTAAGTACATTATCAAAGGTCTTCCTTCCATTGGAGGAGACAAGATGGGTGGTTCGAGCAGATATTCCTTAATGCTGTCGAACGCTTTCTGACAATCGTCTGTCCAGACGCAACTTTGATTTTTCCGTAGAAGTTTGAAAATAGGAGCGCAAGTTGCAGTCATGAGATATATGAATCTCGAGATGTAATTCAGACGTCCAAGAAATCCTCTAACTTGTTTCTCGGTTCTGGGTGAAGGCATTTCTTGAATTGCCTTGACTTTGTCTGGATCCACTTCAATTCCTCGTTTGCTGACGATGAAACCAAGGAGTTTTCCTGAGTAGACACCAAAGGTGCACTTGTTGGGGTTCAGGCGAAGCTGAAACTTCCGTAAGCGTTGAAATAACTTTGTCAGATTTTGTATGTGATCTTCTTCATTTTCTGATTTGGCAATCATGTCGTCCACATAGACTTCCACTTCTTTATGCATCATGTCGTGGAAAAGCGTAGTCATGGCCCTTTGATAAGTTTCCCCTGCGTTTTTTAGTCCAAAAGGCATAACACGATAGCAAAACGTGCCCCAGGGGGTGATGAAAGCTGTTTTCTCCATGTCTTCTGGTGCCATTTTGATTTGGTTGTATCCTGAAAATCCGTCCATGAACGAGAAAACTTTGGATTTTTCTGTACTGTCTACCAACATATCAATATGTGGTAAAGGAAAATCATCCTTAGGGCTAGCTTTGTTCAGATCTCTGTAGTCGACGCACATGCGGACTTTTCCGTCTTTCTTAGGAACGGGAATAATGTTAGCTAACCACTAAGGGTATTCTGAAGTGACGAGGAAACCTGCGTTGATCTGCTTTTGAACTTCCTCTTTGATTTTCATGGCCATCTCTGGATGAGTTCTTTTCAATTTCTGCTTGACCGGAGGGCATTATGTTTTTAATGGCAAGTGATGCTCCACTATACTGGTATCCAACCCTGGCATATCTTGATAAGACCAAGCGAAGACATCTGAGAATTCTTTGAGCAGTTGTATCAAACTCTCTCTGATCTCTGAACTGAGCGAAGCTCCAATCTTAACCTCTTTTCTGTTTCCATCGGAACCAAGGTTAATGATCTATAGAGGCTCATTGTATGGCTGAATGGCCTCTTCCTTTTGTTGAAGTAATCGTGAAATTTCCTTTGATATTTCTTCGTCTTCTTCTTCCTCTGCCTCGAATACAGGAAACTCAAAGCTTGGAGAAGTCATACGGTCGCACGTTTCAACGGGGTATTTTATGATTAATCTGCATATGTGTGATAAATTTTATTTAGACAACGAGGGAAGACTCGGTGTATGCAGTTAATGATTTTTTTGATGTTTTTTTAAGGGTGTTTTTTAGGATTACCAATTTCCGAAAAAAGAAAAGGGAAAACTAAACGAAGGAACAGAATGACATTTTTATTTATTGACAGTCATTTCTTGAAACAAAGACCCTATAAAACAAAGCTCTATTGCTTTGGGCGAAGCAAAGAGGGACATTTTCCTAAGAAATAGTAAAATGCAAAGCCCTATGAAACATCTCTTCACCCTGGGATATGGTGAGAGGACAAAATAACGGTGAAAGTTCCTACTTAGGAGTGCGAACAACAGTTGAAACTTCAACAGCTGTCCAGTAGTGGCGAACCCCATTGTGCACTAAGTAATCTGGAACCTTAGGCTTAAGCTGGCCTATGGTAGGTCTTGATTTACCAACCACTGTCTTTGCAACACTCAGACGATCTTCCTCTACTTCAGCAGACTGAGCGGTGTGAGCATACCCAATTCCAAGTGGAGTATGTCGGTTTTTCTTTTGAGGAAACTTCCAATCTTCTGAATGGAGAGACTCGTTGTCGGAGACACTTTCGAGATCGTCCTCTTCTGTATTTTGGTCTTGCTCTTCTCCCAAGATGGCATTGACTAGATATGTGAACTCTAAATCCATAGCCTCGGAAGGTGACTTGGGGATATAATCCTCAATGATGACTTCACCAGTCGATGATGATGAATAGCAAGGGTTATACATCTCTTTTGGCTGAGAGAGGTACTCATAATCAATGTTCCATCCAGTTGGAACAATGTCTTCAAGAGAGATTCTTGAACTTTCAGGAGCGGAGTATTTCACCATGTAGTCGAATTTTCCGCTTGGTTCTCCTAATGTATCCCAAGTCTCTTCGGGGATAGGAGGAACTTCTTCTGGTGAACTATGACTTCTGGTGGTGAAGCTGTCAGTAACTTCATCACTGCTTGGTTGAGTCTTACTTTCAGATCCTTTAGTCGGATAACAGCAAGGTGAATCAGACTTTGATAGGGCTATGTATCCTGCTTTGTTAAGATAGGATAACCATTCCTCTTCATCGGTGTTTTCCGTACCGATGGTATTGACTGTTTGTTGAACAGGTTGAAGAAAACCTCCACTGTAGAAAGTTTCTTGAATTGGGAGAACTACCTCAATCCCTGGGATAGCTTTTGATGATGTCGGAAAGAATCTAATTCCTGTTCTGTTCTTGTTGTTGGTAGGAATATTAATGTGTCCCCAACCACTGGTAGTGCCATCCTTTACAACTTGGATTGCATCTTTGTATGAAGAGATAGACGCTGCTTTCTCCTTTCCTTAGTCCAAGGAAAGTGCCTGGAATTTAGTTCCAACAACTTCTTTTGGTTCTATGTCGGAGAATGATGACAGGTTGCTGACAATCAGAGCTCATTCTCCACATACGGTTACCAATTTGTCATTTCTTATGAACTTCAGTTTCTGATGAAGTGTTGAAGTAATTGCCCCAGCCTCATGAATCCATGGGCGACCTAGCAAACAACTGTATTGTGCTGGAATGTCCATAAATTGGAAAGTGATTTTGAACGTCTGAGGTCCAATAGTTATGGGAAGATCCACTTCTCCGAAAACTGACTTTCTTGATCCATCAAATGCTTTGACGATGACATGACTTTTTCTTAGAGGGTAATCTTCGAAAGATAATCTTGATAATGTTGATTTAGGCATGACGTTGAGAGAGGATCCATTGTCTATTAGGACTCCTGTGAGAACATCACCCATGCAGCTAACTGAGATGTGAAGTGGAAGATTGTGGTCCACTCCTTCTTCAGGAAGATCTTCGTCACAGAAACTTAGGTTAGTTCCGGCGGATATATTGGCAATGATGTTGTTGAATTGGCTTATCATGACGCTAGGTTCTACAAAAGCTTGTTCCAAAACTTTCTGTAGAGCTTCCCTATGAGCTTCAGAACTCAATAGCAGGGAAAGGACAGAAATCCTAGACGGAGTATGTAGTAATTGATCTACAATGTTGTATTCACTCCTCTGGATTAACTTCAAGATCTCATCATTTTTCTTTCGCTTGAACAGCATTGGTCGGCTGATTGTCTTGCCTATGTGGTACTTCCTCTGAAGGTTTCTCCACATTTTCTGTTGTTCTGTTGAAGACTCGTCCACTTCCGGTGACTCGACTAACATCAGCAATGTTGACAACAGACAGTAATGGTATTTCCTTACCATTTTCAATGAATGTAGCGTTGTACTTGTATGGTATAGCCTTGCTGGACTCATACTGTACAGGACCTGATAAGTAGATGACTAACGGAGCAACTGCTGTCTTCCGGCTGTCATACTTAACTTGCGTTGGTTCAACTTGATTAATTTGAGGAGATACGGTAAAGACTTCATCTTCTTCTCTGTTGGCAAGAACAATAATGGTATTGTCATCCATCAGCTTCTGAATGTCGTTGCGAACACGCAAACATCCTCGTGAATTTCTTCGACAGATTTTGCATGTACTGTAAGCGTGGAAATCTGTTCCAAAGTAGGCAAGTCCATTTAAAGTCTTATGGAACCTGACTACCGATCCTTCAAGATCTTCAACTTTGTAGATTTTGTATTCTCCTGGACATCCTTGAACCATGTTGATGTCATGTTCAGTTCTGACTCGGATATGTTGAATCCATCCTAAGTCTATTTGTTCTTGTAATGCAGCTTGAACTACGGCACATCCTTGATTATTCTTTGGACAAATTTCACATGTGAAGTAGTCGTGAGGTGGTACATGGCCGTACCCAGCTTGTTTAGCGTGCATCTTAACAAGATTTTCCCCTATCTGACGAATGTTATAGATTTGAATGACGTTAGGGTGTTGATCTATCAGATTTACTGAAGCTTCTTTATGCTGCGGCAAAGGATATGCTTGGACGTTTGGACTAGTATCTTTGAAGGATAGCATTCCGTTCTTCACTAATCGTTGGACGTCAATCTTGAAAGGGAAACAGTTCTCAATATTGTGACCTGATGCCCCCTGATGATAGGGACAAGACTGGTCAGCCTTATGCCATGGTGAGGAACTGTTTGTAGGATTTGGAGGACTTCTTGTCTGAATGAGTCCTTTTGCCAGTAATGTTGGAAATAATTCTGCATACGGCATTGGTATGGGGTCAAAGGCAGGATACCTTGGAGCCTGATTGTTGTAATTTGGAGGTCGAACCTGCTGCTGAGGTTGCTGCGACCTTTGTTGAATTTGTTGTTGCGGGACCTGAGGTTGATAAGCTGGCGCTGAGTTAACAACCGGAGTTATTGCTGCAACTTGAGGTTGGAATTTCTTCTTGATTTTGTGCAAGACATTGCTGACATCTTGATCCTTTTTCTTCTGGAAAGAACTTCCATACTTCCTTGGACCAACAGAAGATTCTGGTTCTTTGTTCAAGCGTCCTTCCCGAACTGCTTCTTCTAAACGTACACCCATGTTTACCATCTCGGTAAAGTCACTTGGTGCACTTGCAACCATTCGTCCGTAGTAAAATGGACTCAAAGTTTTGAGATAGATTTTTGTCATTTCTTTCTCTTCCAGTGGTGGACAAATTTGAGCAGCAACTTTACGCCATCTCTGAGCGTATTCCTTGAAGCTTTCTTTATCCTTTTGAGTCATGGCCCGGAGTTGATCTCTGTCGGGAGCCATATCCAGATTGTACTTATACTATTTGACGAAGGCCTCTCCAAGGTCTCGAAAAGTACGAATCTCTGAACTGTCCAAGTTCATGCACCATTTGAGTGCAGCACCAGTCAGGCTGTCTTGAAAATAATGAATGAGTAATTGTTGATTATCAGTCTGAGTTGACATTCTTCGAGCGTACATTACGAGATAACTTTGTGGGCATGAATTCCCTTTGTACTTCTCGAACTCTGGTACTTTGAATTTGTGAGGAATCTTAACATTTGGAACCAGACAGAGGTCTGCAGCATTCTTTCCAAATAGATCTTGTCCTCGAAGAGTCTTGAGTTCCTTCTGCATTTGCAGAAACTGTTCCTGGAACTCGTCCAATCTTTCATACACGCCACCATCCTCACTTGGAGCGTGATGATATACTTGTCCACCCTGTGGAGGAAAAGTATGCATAATCGGTCGTGGAGAAGCCATGACAGCAGATCTTGGAATCTCAGCATTCTGTTGTGCGAAACCCATTGCCGTTGCTCTTGGAACTTCAATTTCCAGAGGGTTTGTAACCCTCCGGTGGACGCATATCTATGGTGACTTTTGGAGCTTCAGAAGCTGGAGGTATGTACCCTTCTGGAGTAAAGTTATACGGCATGCCCCAAGGTCGATCAGGCGGCATGGTATATTGAGGAATAGGAGTAGAAACAATCTCGGAAACCACAGTCCTTTGCGGTTCTTCTGGCGTTGGTCGATTCTGCGCAACTACCAGGGCTTCTACCATACTATTGAGTCTTTCAACAGTACCTTTGAGAGTATTAATCTCTTCTCTGAGCTCTTCATTCTCTTGCTCAAAGTCTTCCATTCTTTTCTTGCGACTTGAACGAGTGTTGTATGGATGAGACAGCTTGAAAGTCTTGGTTCACCTCCTCCTCCTCCTCTCTTTCTGGAGAAAGGAAAGTGACTATTAGATCCGCGACAATTCTCGTGTCAGTGCGTACAGCTAAAGTGATGTATGATATGCAATTAAGTTAATATTTTTCAAGGAAACACCATAATTACGTTATGAAACATCAAACTTTTATTAATTAAGCGAAAATGCCGTTTTTACACACTTTGAAAAAAATGGAAATACAGAGAAACTGAGAGAAAGGACTCTAAAATTTTGACGAAGAGCCGACTTCACGTTCTAACATCTTCTTCTGTTTCTTGAGCTGAGCGTTCTCTGACGTGAGCTGATCGATGATCCAGGAAGCAGGAGGGATATGATGAGAAAGTGATGATTGTGTCACTTGTCGATCGAGTACCTCAAGTAACTCATCCTTCCTTCTTAAGAGGTTCTGAATCTCAACATTTTCCGTGTTGACAATTCGATACTTGTTCCTCCAAGCATTCCTTTCTTGGCATACCTTGTTTAATGCCGCTTGTAATTTTTCAACATCGGTGGAAAAAAGGTAAATTGGTTCCCTTAGGGGAATAGGTTCTTGATGTTGATATGGCATCCTGAGCTTGAATGCTCTGATGCGTACCCATTGAAGAAAAGGATCCAGGGAGATGCAAAGATGTTTTCCTAACAATCTTCTCCCTTTGCTGTGAACAAGACGCCAGGCTTGGACAATTTCCTTTTTCAGCATGTTGCCATGATCGTCGATGTTCTTGAAGAACAGACCCTCCAATTGGATGTTACTTGGAATATTTTTCATGGGATAGCCGTATTGACGACGGGCTAAAGCTGGATTGTAACTGATTCCTCCCTTAGTTCCAATAAGGGGTACGTTGGGAAAACTTCCACAACTGAAGATGATCTTGGTTTCGTCGTTGTCAGGACTACACCACTCAATGTCCGTATGAGTGAGAGACATGATTTTCTGTGACCAGTAAAGGCCATCCCTCATATTCCAGAAAGTGCTAGACTTTGGCAGGTGCGAAACGAACCATTCGTATAACAACGGTACGCTGCATGTGATTAATCCTCCTCGCTGCAGGTTTCTTGAATGCACAGAGTGATAAGCATCCGCAAGCAAGGTTGGAACCGGATTTCCAATTAAGAAGATCTTAATTGCGTTGATGTCGACGAAATCGTTAATGTTAGGGAACAAAAACAATCCGTAGATAAGCAAAGCCAAGATTTCCTCAAAAGCGCTCATATCTTGGATGCTGACGAAGTACCGAGTTTGATCAAATAGGAATTTGGAGGGCAATCCTTGAATTCCTCCTATGCTCACCATATGAGTTCTGATGTCGACTACGTTCAAAGGAGTAGTTGCAGCAATGATAATGTCGTCAGGATTCTTTTCCAAACCGGAGTACGGATCTTGCGCGTACACGGGTATTCCAGTCAGACGAGAGTACTCCTCCAACATAGGCATGAGCTGATAATCTGGAAAGGTGAAGCAGTGATACGTTGGATCATAAAACTGTACCAAGGTGGGAAGGATCCCATCCACCATGTTGGTATTGAGCAAAGGCAGAAGTTTTCCATACTTCTCCTTGAAAGCCTGGGGGTTGACCACCAGTTTTCCGAGCTTTCCCAGTTCCTCGACCTGGGGAATCTTGAAGGTGTATTTCCTAGCTCTCTTTCTTCCGTAATCCATGGTATAGATCCTTAAGTCCTTTCTTCGTTTCTCTCTTTCTATGAAGTTCAAAACGATCGTTATTTAGTTTCCTTGAAAAACGACTCGAAAAAGACTCTTTTTTGCTTTTAGTTGTTTATTAATGAATGATGCATGAATGCATGAATGCACACACAAGAGTTTTAAACAAACATGGCGTTGAAGGGTATAGTGGTCATGAAGTCAAAACGCAAACCTCGCCCCAATGGTAAACTAAGGATAAGGATTTTTGTACCTGTAGAACGGGTTCTAGGGGTCTCAGAGTTTTTGCTCAACCTTAAAGATACGTTGATTGGTATCTATAAGAGAGTTTCCTCTGAGTGTAGTATCTGCGTGACAATTACTTCCGTAATCACCGCTCTACGTCCTAAAAAAGGCTTTAAGTGGGGTTAATGGGTTTCTAGGTCCTCCTGGTTCAAATCAGTCTCGGAATGCAGTGGCGCAGTTAATCACAACCAGCCAGGCAAATCCGAAGAGTAGATTTGGAAACCATGATTAGAGGGTCTTCACCGGGAAGACATCCTCCATCCTATCTTATGTTGCACTCAAATCCGGGTATAGGATTTCTCACCACAAGGGGGAATCAAGCCCTTTCCCGATACAAAATAAACAAATATATATGCAACAATCACATGATATGACACAGAGGTTAGGCAGGACCTCTCTTGTTTGAGGGGGAATTTGGCATCCCTAATTCCTCATTGGGGCTGGACCAGCAACAGGTCAACCATTGGTTTGGATGAAAAACCAAGGTTTTTAACACTTATATCCCCAGCAGAGTCGCCATTTTTACTGTGGTGTCGTTTTTTTTACCTCCCCGTTTCACTTGGGAGGACGGCACGCTAGACCCTTCACGCGAAATTTGGAAGGAGAATGCGCCCGTGGTGGGATGAATTTTGTTTCAGTTCTTCCTACGATATCACACGAACTTTCTTATTGTCCTACGAGTAGGAAAGGGGAAAAAAGATCTCAACTAAACCCTAAGAGTTTGCTAAGTGTAGGGATTTCACCTAGACTAGAAATTCTGGAGTCCGGGGGGTCGGTTATACATAGGTGTCATACCCCAATTTTTGACCTAAGATACCACCTCATATCATTTGCATATGCATCATTTGCATCTCTAACAAATTGCATAGCTTGTGTTTGCTACTTGTGACTCAGCAGGGTTTAATCTGGAAATCACTCATCAGTACAAGTAACAATCAATTAGGGTTTTGTTCTCCCTTCATTTCAAATGAATTATCTTCATCAACAATCAACATTTGGTCCTCAGAAATCCATCTCAACAAGCTCAGAGGCTCTGAATCAACCAGATTAGGGTTTTGACTGAAGATAGCATACTCCTGACTTTTGCTCAGAGATTGACCTAATGACTTGGGACATGACCTCAAGACCACAAGTGCATCATTTTGACCTAATCTATTGACTCAAGACATCTCCTACACAAGGATTGATCAACAGAGAAATTTCAAGTCATCAGAATTAGGGTTTTGAACTATCAGGGACTGAAATCAGGGATCACATTTGGGAAACCCTAAAAATCCCCAGGAAGTCAATCAAAGGTTTCAATCATCCTCAAATAATCCCTATGACAACATCCAATGGAAATTAAATTTCAATTCAAGATCCACAGTCATCAATTTCATTTGGTCGACAATTAGGGTTTTTGACCTAATTCATCTGAACAGCTGACTTTTTAATCAGGACAAGATGTCACAACTCAAACTATGATTCAATATCCTCTAATGCCTCAATATGATCCATTCATACCATTCATTTGGTGAGGATATCCTGTTTCATTTGAAATCTCCAGAAACGCGATTCGTCTGAAAAAGTCAACTGTACAAGAACACCATTGACTTCTGGGGAATTTTGGTCAACCATGACTTTTGAAGTTAAAAATCATCAATATATGATATATGAAGTCATTTGATCAAGAAAAATCAAGAAAATCAATCAAGAATCAAAAAGTCAAAGTTTGACTTTTCATACTTAGAAAAATTTCTAAGTGTTTTTCAATGGTTTTTTCCAAACTTTGGAAGGGAATTTCTCAAAATTTCACCTACAAACTGAAAAAAACTTCCAACATGAAAGTTGTAGATTTTGATCCAATAAACAACTTTGACACATATAATTTTTTTCCATAAGATCAACCATTTAAGAGATATGGAGCTTCAAAGTTGGCATCTTATGAAAATTTCACTTAAAACTTCATTTTCTTCAAAGTTCATGGATCTTTTTCACCCATTTCCTTAAAGGTCTTGAAGAAACTTTCAACTAGGCTTTTGAAGTGTGTAACATGAGCTTTCCAAAATGTCCAAGAGCATGAAAAAATATGGAGTGTAGCTATGGTTTTGAATTTTGACATTAGTGAACTTTTCACTTGAAATTTCAAGCCATTTTCACTAAGTTATGAACCATTTTGCCAAATGATCCAAGTAATGATGCATAGATGCAATAATTGGTAGATATTTTCTGATTTGAGATCAGAATGGAAGAGGATAAGAAGCTTGAGAAATAACCATGGTTAAGTCACTTTTAATCATTTGCATTTAATGTGAAAGATTCCATTTTATCTCTTAAGCCAAATCATCATTCTTGATCAACTTGCAAGAGCTTTGTATTCAGAAACTTTGGCCTATAAATAGAGGTTCAAATCACTCTTCAATTCACACCAAAACCTCACAATTATAGGTTTTCTCTCTTCTTTCTTGAATTGCAAGTTTCATAGTTTTCAAAGAGGTAGAAAACTCAACCTCCAAACCCTTGAAGTTATGGCCAAAGTGATGGTTCTAGCAACTCATAAACATCATATGGGATGTGTTTGAACCACTCACACACCCCAAATTACCCCAAAACTCAGATTCACTCTTCAACCTCCACATGAACACATAAAGAGCCTTATCATGCCAATTTTCATTCCAGATCATTTCTGTACAAATTAACACTTCCCACACCTCACATATATCACATATGAACTATCCCAACACTCATCATCAATCAAAAACTTCAGAATCATCAGGCTCGATTCACACTTGGTTCTACTGCAGATCGGGTTCCATGGAATGATCCAGATGTTTTTAATCCACTCCAAGCATCCAGACATGTTCTATAATCATCATTGAAGCTGTTCAGATCGAGCAATAACTTCTGTAACACCTCTACTGAAGAATTCAACCTCCACTTTGGCCGTTTTTGAAGGTAAGTCTCATGAACTTCAAACTCTATCATGCACGCATCATAAATGAAATATTGATATACCATCTTGTTTCTGCACACATGGGGATCATTAACCCTCAATCAATTGCATCATAACTTGCACATACATCATTTCACGATCAAATTCAGTTTTAGGGTTCTTCATGTTCATGTGAAAATTGATAACCTTAGAGCAAAAATAAATGAAATTAAAGGTCATCATCATGTTCCTCGTCCAAAACCGAGTGAGATAGACCCTTTGATCAATCAAAACAACACAGATTTGAAGAATTTCAAAATTCAGTTAGGGTTGTGTTCTTGGCGCGTTTTTTCGTTCAAAGAATTCAAATATTTGTTTTAAAATATAATGCATTGGAAGCGTATTATAAACAAGCCACAAGCGTGGCTCAGTTGGTCCATGTTTTGGTTAGCAAGCGTGGGTGCGTGGGTTCAAGCCCTAGGGGAGACAAAACCAATTTTTTGCAACCTATTTTCTTTCATTTTTTAACAAACTTCACCAATTAATTTAACCAATCAAAATTCATTATTTTCACTTCATTTTTTTTACACTCTTTATTTAATATACTTATTTTGACAATATTAAAAAAAATCACAAAAAAAGATTCATTTAATATTTTTTTAATTAAGTTTAAAATGACATGTTTTTAAGTTTTTTAAATACTTTTAAATATTGTTTTTTACTTGATTTTTTAAATCTAATCACTTGTAAATATTTTTGGAGCAAACCCTAATCATCTAAGTGTTAATTAGAGACAATCTTTTTGTTTATCTTGATTAATTTGACTCCTTTCAAAATTCAAATCATTTTAAAACAAGCGATCACGATTCATTTCAAAGACAATAAACCATTTCTTTTTGAAACTATTGATTAAATCTTTTTAATTGATCAATTGATTTTCAAAAATGATGTGGGGCCTCTCGAATATTAGAGAGTATAAGACCCACTCTTTTTTCTTTTATACAGTTTTTCTTTGTACAGAAAACTCTTTCAAAACAAACTTTCAAACAGTTTTTTCAAACAACGCGTCTGTAAATAAACAATCAACCATGTTTTATAAAATAAAACACGGGCCTCCACGTAGGTATAAGTCCCAAGCCCCTTTTTACATACCCACTCCAGTACATGAAATTAGGTATTTCACCGTACGCCTTTTGTACATATTTCAATCTGTTTTTTTTTTTTTAACTTTGAATAACAAACCAAAAACGAAGGTTTCTTTAAATCTTCCCAAAAATATACCACGGGCCTCCATGTAGGTATAAGTCCCAAGCCCTTTGTGAATACCTGTTTACATAGCTTTTGAATAAACTCAAATGGGCCTCTCCCCGAGTATGAGTCCCGAGCCCCCGTGTATGCAAATGGATCATGCTTACAGGTATATTTCCTTCATAAACTCCATTATATACACACACTTTGTCATATATAACTGTTCATATAACTGTTCATATTTGTTCATGTACTTGTGCATATTTGTTTGTACTTGTTCATATGTGTGATATGTGTGCTTGTTCAACTTAGTACAACACTAGGTACCCCATAGCCTCCTATTGGGCTTCGTGCAAAGAATCTCCACTAGTTTAGGTTAGGACATAGAGTATGGTTTCCCGGTGAAATCGCTCTAAGAGCTCAAACCAACTATACCATGCCTCCCCTTGGGCTTTGTACAAACGAGTGACCCTCCCATAGCCTCCTCTTGGGCTTACAATGCAAGGACCCTGGATTGTCCCTCCCATAGCCTCCTCTTGGGCTTACAATGCAAGGACCCTCGGATAGCCTCCTCTTGGGCTTCGTACAAGGACCCACGGGCTTCTTATAAGCATCCCCAATATCCAAATCAAATACCCTAGGAGATTAGACATTTTTCATCTCTATGCTAGGAGTATCTCTTCTATATCATCACAAACAATCAATCAATCAATCAAACTTTTTTGCCACAAGGCTGGCTAATCAATCAAACTGTTTTACCACCGTACTGGATGATTAATCAAAGTTTTTGTCACAAGGCTGACTTCATTGAAACTTTTGCCACAAGGCTGGCTGATTAATCAAAGTTTTTGTCACAAGGCTGACTTCATTGAAACTTTTGCCACAAGGCTGGTTAAACAAAAACATCTTTATCATTCTAAGCACCCTAAGTGGCATGGCCCCGGGCTTACAATGAAAAGATTTTCAAACAAATCAAACAGATGTATATGATGATATAGATTAGATACATCTAGCATTTAGACGACATTTGTCTATTTTCCTTTGCTTCCACTAGCATAAGTGGGAACTACGATTGCTCTGACTTTCTCAACATCCCTTTGAGAATACGTAGGCACAAGGTCGATCCTTGGCGAGCAAAACAAAACACAAAAAAACCATTCAAACCTTAGCACCCGTAGACCCCGAGCTACAAATGCTCTGATTCCCGCTAAGGGATATGTATGCAGAGGATCGCGATGATCTTTGCGAGCATAATCAAACAAACACCTTAGGTCCCACCTCTTTCTCACAAGAACCTCTCAATAACATGGAATGAAAAACAAAGCAAAGAAACCTATAGAGTACTATAGATACGTTGGGTGCTAATACCTTCCCTTCGTATAACCAACCCTCTTACCCAAGATCTCTCCCCCCACTTTTAGGTTATTGCAGCTTTTTTCCTTTTCCTCCTTTGGAAATAATAAAAAGTTTGGTCGATACAAAAGAAAAATCATTTTTTATGAGCACTCGAGCCCAAAGAAGGCATCAGGTGTCTCATCCCCCAAAAAGAGGAACAAAACGATTTTTCGCCCGCGACAGAAAAATGGCGACTTCACTGGGGACCATCTTTTTATTGTTTCCAAAGGAAGGGTTAATTCTATTTGCTTTATTTTTCATTTCATTTTTTGTTATATGTGTGGTTCTGGTTCTGTTACTTGCGTGGTTCTGTTACAAGTGATACATTATGGACAAATCCTAAACCGGATTAAGTACACATAAGAAATTAGGTGGAGGGTATAGTCATGTGCAGGCGCACGTGAGAATCCTTCCGCTCAGTGGAGGTTCCTTGTTGGTAATATATGTTTAGCATGTTTCGTAGCGAAGACATTATTACTTTCATTGAACTGTAGAAGCTGAGAGACCGTAGAACCCCAACCCATCCTGGCCTTATTAGGTTGTGGTGCAGAAACTATTCAGGTGAAGACTTGGATTAGTTGTCATGCGGAGAACCACACTCAGACGAGTTTTTCTTGAGAATATTACTGGCTCATGAGTTTAATTGTGGAAGGCCGGTAAGATCCAAAAGAAAAATGTAGACTCTGACGTATCAGTAGAACATGTCATGCAGGTGATTAACTAGATCTATCCCATTTTTGGTTCTCTGACCTCATGCTCGTGACTTTGGACCTTTGAACCTATGCGTTACCATGTTTGTGTTACCATGTATGCGTTACCATGTTCGCGTTACCCTGTTTGCGTTACCATGTTTGTTTCACCATGTTTGAATATGTGGCATCCATGCATCCATGCATTCATACATTCATTAAAAAACCCATCTTTTTCCATAAAAACATGATTTTTCCAAAAAATTTTAGAGAATTTTCTTTGCAAACATTATAGGATTAAGTTATGGAAAAAAGGTATACCAAAAAGTACGGTTTCAAAGCGCCTGATGTAGAAAGACTGATAGAGTTAGCATCTTCTGTACAAGATCCTTCTAATTTTAGGAAAAGTTATGGAAAGCTTTTGCCTATCCTGAACACTCATGTTGATGAAGGACTTCTCAAAACTCTGGTTCAGTTCTATGATCCCGTCTACCGGTGTTTTACCTTTCCAGACTACCAGTTGGTACCGACCTTGGAAGAATATGCCAATCTTTTGGGTATTCCTGTGTCTGACAAAATACCCTTCAATGGTTTGGAAGCCATTCCTAAGTCACACGTCATTGCAGCAAGTATCCATTTGAAAAAGTCTGAAGTAGAGAGTAATTGGACTACCAAAGGAAACCTCCCGGGTTTAACTTCACACTTCCTGGTAAAGAAAGCCTTTGATTTCATCGAAACTGGTAGCATGATAGCTTTTGAAGCTATACTAGCCTTGCTCATCTATGGGTTGGTTCTGTTTCCCAATGTCGACAACTTTGTTGATATCAATGCCATAAAGATCTTTCTGATTGGAAATCCTGTTCCGACTTTACTTGGTGACATGTATTTCTCTGTCCATCATAGGAATCGCCAAGGCGGTGGAATCATTGTATGTTGTGCACCTTTGTTGTTCAAATGGATTGTTTCACACTTACCTGAGTCCCCTATTTTCACAGAAAACCGAGAAGGTTTGCGTTGGCCTCGAAGATTTATGTCTCTTACTAATAATGATATTCATTGGTATACCTTGGCTCGCTGTGGTACGGAAACCATTGAAAGTTGTGGAGAGTTCGCCAACGTACCCCTCATTGGTACACAAGGAGGAATTAACTACAATCCGGTCCTGGCCCGACGACAACTCGGGTATGCAAATTCAGTTAAACCTATTGGTCCCTCAGTGGAAGGATACTTCTACCGAGAAGGGGATAATCCTAAAAGGTTGAAAGCAAGAATGGTGAGAGCTTGGTACGACGTCCGATGGAAAGAAAAAGGCGAGGAAAGAAATTGCATTGCCATGGACGCCTACACCTGCTTGGTAAAGAAAAGAGCAAAGGAGTTCCAAATGCCTTATGCTTATGAAAAACCCATGTTTCCTGCAGTGTCTCAACGACCCAACATTCCCACTATAGCGGAATACCAAGACACTTTGGCTAAGATGAGGATAGAAAAAGATGCCTGGGAAGAAAAGTTTCGTAGCACTGATGTGGAAAATAGAAAGTTGAAGAAAAGGGTGAAAGATCACGAAGAAACTCTCTATTATCAAGATGGATGGCTCATGAGCAAAGATGAGAAGATTCGTCAGAAAGACGCTGCAATCAAGAGGTACATTAAAGAAAGCAAGAAGAATCTTGAAGGCTCGACAAGCAACGCTCCGACTCCCGATGATTGGAAGAATATTGTTGACAAGCTGAGGACTGAAAAGGCCGAATTGAAAGCTCACTATGGGAAAGAAATCATGAAGCTCAAGCTGCACAATGCATTTGGTTCTTCGTCTGATGAAGATGCTTAGGATCTATTTAGCTTTTTTTTTTATTTTATTTTATCATTTGCTTTTGTAAGGAGCTACGCTCCAATGTTGTAACATTTCCCATTATTGCAATAAAAAAAAAATAATAAAAAAAAATGAATAAAAGAATTGTTTGTGTTCAAATGTTTGCAAGGAAATAATCTTTAAAATGTTTGGAAAAATCATAAATTTCTTTTTTTTTGCATACATCATTCTGCATATCGAGTCTGTTGTATAGAGTCTCATCTTTTGGATCTTTCTCCAATAGATCGTCAAGCTGTCGCGTCTCAAAGTTTCTCGACCACGCTCGCAATCAGATCACAGATACAATACTCGTTCAAGCAGAAGAAGAGTAATGGAACACTCTGAACAAGAGAATATTGAGCTTCGTGGTACAGTGACCACCCTTCAGGAAAAGTTGGAAAGTCTCACTACTCTGGTTGACTCCTTAATGGCCGCACAGAATCAGCCGCCGCCACCCAACAGTCAAGCGACAGTAACATCTGAAGTCACTACTCCAGTTTCTACAGTTGCGTTCGGTATTCCATCTTTCTCCATGCCAGAAGGTTGGGGCCCGCCTTTCAGCTTTGGTACAGGTTTTCGTCATAATTTCTCTGGGGTTCAAACAGCTACAACTGAAGCGCCTGCTGCACAAGGTTCAGCGTTTATTCCACATTCAGGGGTAACTTTTTCTCAAGTCACTATGGCACTTTCTCAACCCACTATGACGGTTCCGACTCCTATGGTTCACACTGTTCCTTACGGAGACAATGAGATTTATCATGATCAGGGTGATAGCACAAATCAGCGAAGCCTTGTGGAAGATCTCCAAGAGCAGTTTAACAAGATGCAACTGGAAGTCAAAGCTATTCGTGGCAAAGATTTGTTTGGAAAGAATGCCCAGGAGCTATGTTTGGTTCCCAGTGTACAAATACCTGCTAAATTCAAAGTCCCTGACTTTGAGAAGTATAAAGGTAGTTCTTGTCCACAAAGTCATCTTGTGATGTATGCCAGGAAGATGTCTACCTATGCAGATAATCATCAGTTGCTTATCCATTACTTTCAAGACAGTTTGACTGGTGCCGCACTGAAGTGGTACACAGGCTTGGATAGCACTAGTATTCGAACATTCAATGACCTAGGTGAGGCCTTTGTCCGACAATACAAGTATAACTCGGATATGGCTCCAGACAGAGATCAGCTTCGGTCCATGGCTCAGAAAGACCATGAAGCTTTCAAAGAGTATGCCCAACGATGGAGAGAAACTGCTGCTCAGATTAATCCACCGTTAAAAGAGAAAGAGATGACAAAGATCTTTTTGAATACTCTCAGTCCGTTTTATTATGAACGCATGATTGCTAGTGCTCCAAGTGATTTCACCGAAATGGTAAACATGGGAATGCGTCTAGAAGAAGGAGTCCGAACCGGACGTCTGACTAAAGAAGGTGGATCTTCAAGCGGAACCAAAAAGTTCGGAAGTGGTTTCCCAAAGAAGAAAGAACAAAGTGTTGACATGGTATCCCAAGGGAGGCCAAGAGGAAATGTCAATCGTCAGCGACAGGTTGCTTCTATCACGCCAGTCGTTAATACCGCACCGAATCCGGGGTTTACTCCGCAGTTTCAACAACAACAGCCTCGACCACAGGCTCAGCAGCTTAACAATAATCAGAATCGTGTGCAAAGAGCTCCACAGTTCGATCCGATTCCAATGACTTACACAGAATTGTACCCTGCCTTGATTGAAAAAGGTCTCGTTCAAACTAGAGCACCACCACCAGTACCTGAGAAACTCCCATGGTGGTACAAAGCCGAGGTCTCATGCCCTTATCATCAAGGAGCACCTGGCCATGATCTTGAGCATTGCATAGCTTTGAAATATGAAGTTCAGAGGTTGGTTAGATCTAATCTTCTCTCATTCAGAAATTTGAATCCAAATGTGCAAGCAAATCCACTACCCAATCATGGAGGGCATGTTGTAAACATGGTGTATGGATGTCCTGGCCAATACCGAGTCTATAATATCAACTTCTCAAGAGCAGATTTGGTACAAATGCACGCCACTCTTTGTCGGGGGCAGAATTTTCGCCAGCATCAATACGGTTCCTGTAGAATATGTTGTGTGGATCCTCACGGATGTTCGATTGTGAGAAGAGATCTCCAAGTTTTGCTAGATAATGGTACTATTGAGATCTACAGAAATAGGGATGAAAATGAAGTTAACATGATAGGATGTTATCCGCATGAGCTTTTAGTCTCAGATATCAACTCGGAAATGCCTACAGTTAACGTCATCGTTCCTCATTTCAACATGCCTGAGCGCATGGAAGTTACTTACAACAAGCCGAAGGTTCCAATTGCTCCTTTGATCATCTGTCTACCTGGACCTGTTCCTTATAACTCTGACAAGGCAGTTCCATACAACTACAATGCTACAATGATAAAGAATGGACAAGAAGTTCCTCTGCCTACTCTCTCATCTGTTGTAAACATTGCTGATGTAAGTCGTGTAACAAGAAGTGGACGTGTGTATACTCCGCTACCTCCAAAGCAGCCTGTTGCTCCTGTTACCGGGCAAAATCCTGTAAATACACCAGTAGGGAATCCTGTGGAGACTCCTGTCAGTAATACAAACACTGATGTTGGTCAATCCATTGGAACCAATGTGAATCCTGACTTTGATGAAATTTTGAAACTTATCAAAAGAAGTGAATATAAGATTGTGGATCAGCTTATGCAGACTCCTTCAAAGATCTCAATACTTTCATTGATGTTGAATTCAGAAGCCCACAGGGAAGCCCTAATGAAAGTTTTGGATCAGGCTTTTGTAGATCATGATGTGACTGTTGACCACTTTGATGGGATAATAGCCAACATAACAGCTTGTAACAATTTAAGCTTCTGTGATGAAGAACTCCCCGAGGAGGGTAAAAATCACAATCTTGCTTTGCACATTTCTATGAACTGTCAGTCAGATTCTTTGTCTAATGTACTGGTAGACACCGGATCTTCCTTGAATGTGATGCCAAAGACGACTCTTGCTCGCTTGTCTTACCAAGGAATGCCTATGAGGTTCAGTGGTGTAGTTGTCAAAGCGTTTGATGGTTCGCGAAAATCTGTTATTGGCGAAGTCAACCTTCCCATGACAATTGGTCCACATACATTTCAAATCACTTTCCAAGTCATGGACATTCAAGCTGCGTATAGCTGTCTGTTAGGACGACCATGGATCCATGAAGCAGGGGCAGTAACTTCTACGCTCCATCAAAAGTTAAAATTTGTAAAAAATGGAAAATTGGTAACAATAAGTGGAGAGCAAGCCTTGATGGTGAGCCATTTATCCAATTTCTCTTTCATTGGTGCTGATGATGTGGAAGGAACGCAGTTCCAAGGTCTCTCTTTAGAAGACGAATCTTCCAAGAAGAAAGCATCGATCTCTTCTTACAAAGAGGCGGTAAAAGTAGTGAAAGATGGAACTACCACTGGCTGGGGGCAAGTTGTGATCCCTACCAAGAATGAAACCAGAGCAGGTCTCGGATGTTCACCAACATTCTCAAACTGCACCAAGAAGGATGAAACCCTTCGTCCGATGAAAGATACATTCATTAGTGGAGGATTCCTTAACCCGATTCCTCAAGAGGTTAATGTCCTTATTGAAGAATGCATCGAAGAAGGTCTCTCTGATGATGAAGAAGAATGGAAATGTTATCTTAATGACTCGGGATATATATCTCAGGAAGAACCATATCCTCCTTCGGAGAAACCCAAAGGCAAAGAAACTGAGCCTATTCCTGCAGAGGTCTGGGATACCTTGGGACAACCAAGTGGAAAATTTGATTATATGGTGAAATATACTGCACCTGAAAGTTCAAAGATTGCGATTGAAGATATCCAACCAACTGGATGGGGAG
This sequence comes from Vicia villosa, assembly GCF_029867415.1. Taxonomy (NCBI): domain Eukaryota; kingdom Viridiplantae; phylum Streptophyta; class Magnoliopsida; order Fabales; family Fabaceae; genus Vicia; species Vicia villosa. Next base: position 18,899,680 of record NC_081183.1, on the reverse strand, counting down.
ATTCCTTTGAATATAATAGTCAACCAGAAGAGGTTTATCAGCCCTGTCAATTTTCTCAGCAGCCTGAAATTACTGGAGATTTCGGATTCAATGCATCTGCCAAGATTAACAAGCCTGAAGATGGTTATTATCACATAAATGCCATTTTTGAAGATGAAGGGGAAGATGGTCCCGCAGTTGACTCGGAAAGTGTCTCTGATAATGAGTCTCTTCATCCTGAAGACTGGGAAATACATCCTGAAAATTCTGAAGATTGTGACTCGTCTTACGCTCTTCAAGAAGTAGAAGAAGACCGTTTCAACTCTACAAAGAACAAGGTTGACAAACCAGGACCTTCAAATCCTGCTCGACCAGCGGTCAATGTCAATACTGGAGATAATCCTGAGGATAATTTTCCTGAATACATAATACACAGAGGAGTTCGTTGCTACTGGAAAGCTGTCAACGTTCCGAATGTTGTTCGCCGCTCAAAGTAATTACCTCGCTGTTATTTTGACCTCCTGCCTTGCCCAAAGCAGAGAGATGTTTTATAGGGCTTTGCTTTTGAATGTTCCGCCCAAATAACTTTGTGTATAGGGCTTTGTTTTAAAAGTTTCCCTCTTTGTCCTGCCCAAGACAAATGAGTTTGTGTTTAGGGCCTTGTTTCAAAAATGAATCATAAATAAAGTGTCATTTTGAATTCCCTACATTATATGTTTTATTTTTGCTTTTTCTGGAAATGGTAATCCTAAAAAACAAAAAAAAAAATAAAAAATAAAAAAAAAACTTTTCAAAAAAAAATCTGCATACACTCTTGCATTCATAAATTTTCTGAAATAAATATAAATCACATGTGCAGATTTACTATTGATAAACCCATTTAATGCAATAACCCTATGCCCTCTCCCAACTTTGAGTTTCCTGTGTTCGAAGCCGAAGAAGAGGAAGAAGAGGAGATCCCGGACGAGATCTCTCGATTACTTAAGCACGAGGAAAGAGCCATTCTGCCTCACAAAGAGCCTTTAGAAAAGATCAACTTGGGTTCTGAAGAAGACAAAAAAGAAGTGACCATTGGATCGCTGCTTGATACTGATATCAAGAGTAAGTTGACAGACCTTCTCAAAGAATATGTTGACGTGTTTGCCTGGTCCTACCAAGACATGCCTAGGTTGGATACCAATATTGTTCAACATTACTTGCCATTGAAGCCAGAATGTCCGCCGGTTAAGCAGAAATTGCGAAGGACTAACCCTGATATGGCTAACAAGATCAAAGTGGAAGTTCAAAAGCAACTCGACGCAGGTTTTCTTGTCACCTCTGAGTATCCTCAATGGTTGGCTAACATAGTGCCAGTTCCGAAGAAAGATGGTAAAGTTAGAATGTGTGTTGACTACCGTGACTTGAACAAGGCCAGTCCAAAAGATGACTTTCCATTACCACATATCGACATGTTGGTTGATAACACTGCTAAGTTCAACGTCTTTTCCTTCATGGACGGGTTCTCCGGTTATAATCAGATTAAGATGGCTCCCGAAGACATGGAGAAGACATCTTTCATCACCCCATGGGGTACCTTTTGCTACAAAGTGATGCCGTTTGGATTGAAGAATGCAGGCGCAACTTACCAAAGGGCAATGACTACTCTCTTTCATGACATGATGCATAAAGAAATTGAAGTTTATGTGGACGACATGATAGCCAAGTCCAGCACAGAAGAAGAACATATTGAATACCTTTTGAAGTTGTTTCAACGGTTAAGGAAATATCAGCTTCGCTTGAATCCTAACAAATGTACTTTTGGGGTTAGATCTGGAAAACTCTTGGGTTTCATTGTCAGCCAAAGAGGTATTGAAGTAGATCCCGACAAAGTCAGAGCTATTCAAGAGATGCCTGCACCTAAGACTGAAAAGCAAGTAAGAGGATTTCTCGGACGATTGAACTATATCTCCAGATTTATCTCTCAAATGACTGCTACTTGTGGGCCAACTTTCAAGCTTCTCCGCAAAGATCAAGGGGTTGTATGGACTGAAGATTGCCAGAAAGCGTTCGACAGTATCAAAGAGTACCTGTTAGAACCACCGATATTGATTCCTCCGGTTGAAGGAAGACCACTAATCATGTACCTTACCGTGTTGGAAGAATCCATGGGTTGTATGCTTGGACAACAAGATGAAACCGGTAAGAAGGAGCATGCCATCTATTACTTGAGTAAGAAATTCACAGACTGTGAGTCTCGTTACTCCATGCTCGAAAAAACGTGTTGTGCTTTGGCTTGGGCTTCAAAACGTCTCCGCCAGTACATGATCAACAATACTACTTGGTTAATCTCCAAAATGGATCCGATCAAGTATGTCTTTGAAAAGCCTGCCTTAACAGGAAGGATTGCCCGATGGCAAATGCTGTTATCTGAATATGACATTGAATACCGTGCTCAAAAAGCCGTCAAAGGAAGCATTCTCGCCGATCATTTGGCGCATCAACCAATTAATGAATATCAATCTCTCAAGTTTGACTTTCCTGACGAAGATGTCTTGTACTTGAAGATGAAAGATTGTGATGAACCATTACCTGAAGAAGGTCCTGAGCCTGGATCAAGATGGGGCCTAATTTTTGATGGAGCAGTAAACGCTTTTGGCAATGGAATTGGGGCAATTATCATCACTCCCAAGGGTACTCATATCCCGTTCTCCGCCAGATTGCTATTTGATTGCACCAACAACATCGCAGAATATGAAGCTTGTATCATGGGTCTTGAAGAAGCCATTGACTTAAGGATCAAGATCCTAGACATATATGGAGATTCAGCCCTTGTGATCAACCAAATCAAAGACAAGTGGGAAACTTACCACCCTGGTTTGATTCCTTACAGAGATTATGCAAGACGTCTGTTGACTTTCTTCAACAAGGTTGAATTGCATCATATACCTCGAGATCAGAATCGAATGGCAGATGCCTTGGCTACTCTATCTTCCATGTTCAAAGTCAATCATTGGAATGATATGCCTACAGTCAGAATCACGCGCCTTGAAAGGCCCGCCTATGTGTTTGCAACTGAAGCAGTCATCGATGATAAACCGTGGTTCCACGACATCAAACGCTTCCTTCAAACTCAAGAGTACCACTTGGGGCATCAAACAAAGATAAGAAAACTCTAAGGAGACTTTCTGGCAGTTTCTTTCTGAACGGAGATGTGCTATACAAAAGAAATTTCGACATGGTTTTGCTCAGATGCGTGGATAGACACGAAGCAGATATGTTAATGCATGAAGTGCATGAAGGGTCCTTTGGAACTCATTCAAATGGGCATGCAATGTCCAAAAAGATCTTAAGAGCAGGATACTATTGGTTGACAATGGAATCTGACTGTTACAAACACGTGAAGAGATGTCACAAGTGCCAGATCTATGCAGATAAGATCCATGTGCCACCGACTCTACTCAACGTTCTCTCATCTCCATGGCCTTTTTCCATGTGGGGTATCGATATGATTGGAATGATCGAACCGAAAGCTTCAAACGGTCATCGTTTCATCTTGGTAGCCATTGATTACTTCACCAAATGGGTCGAAGCAGCATCTTATACCAATGTTACAAGACAAGTGGTTGTGAGGTTTATCAAGAATAACCTCATTTGACGATATGGTATTCCCAGCAAGATCATTACTGACAATGGTTCAAACTTGAACAACAAAATGATGAAAGAACTATGTGAGGAATTCAAGATTGACCATCATAACTCTTCTCCTTACAGACCAAAAATGAATGGCGCCGTTGAAGCTGCTAACAAGAACATTAAGAAGATCATCCAGAAAATGGTCGTCACTTACAAAGACTGGCATGAAATGCTGCCATTTGCTTTACATGGGTACCGTACTTCAGTGCGTACTTCAACAGGGGCAACTCCTTTTTCTCTAGTATACGGCATGGAAGCTGTGCTCCCCGTAGAAGTTGAAATCCCATCAATGAGAGTCCTCATGGAGACTAAGTTATCAGAGGCTGAATGGTGTCAAAGCAGATACGATCAGTTGAACTTAATCGAAGAAAAACGTATGACTGCTCTATGCCATGGACAGTTATACCAAGCAAGGATGAAACAAGCCTTCAACAAAAAGGTTCGACCTCGTGAATTTCGAGAAGGTGACCTCGTGCTTAAAAAGATCTTGTCTTTTCAACCAGATTCTAGGGGCAAATGGTCTCCTAATTACGAAGGCCCGTATGTTGTCAAAAGAACATTTTCTGGCGGCGCCATGACTCTTGCAACCATGGATGGTGATGAACTCCCATATCCTGTGAATGCTGATGCAGTCAAGAAATACTTTGTCTAAAAAAATACAAAAGAACAGCTCGGTAAGTCGAAAACCCGCAAAGGGCGAGTTAGGCAAAAATGAGCGTCTCGGTGGATTGAAAACCCGAAAGGGCGGTCCAGGCAAAAATTAGAGACAATAAACAGAAAAATTCATCCTGGTAGATTGAAAACCTGAAAGGGCAATCTAGGCAAAAATTAAGGAATTATGACAAAGTAACTGCATCAGTCTGTACTTCGTCACCTGAAGGGTCTGTACTTCATCAAAGGATCTTCAATCAAATCATCGCCAATCTGAAGCGACAAGCACAGTTGGAACTCAAAGTTGTTTAGGGGGAATAGTGGTTATTGCTTTCAATGTAGCCTTTTCCGCATAATTACCATTTCCAACTTTTGTAAATACTCCATGGAATCACGCCTTTAGCTGATTTCCATCCTATTAAATAAATTTGAGCCTTGTGCCCCTTTGTTTGCAATCTTTAATTTCTTTCAGCTTACAAAATGACGCTTTAATTGTGTTATTCGCTTTTGAAACAAAAAAAGAAAAAAATAAGTTTTAAATGAATTTAATTTACTTTTCTTTTTCAAAATAAAAGCGAAATTTTCCTTTGAGTTGTGAACAACGGAAGGAACATCAGCAGTCGTCTCCATAGGATGAACAAAAGGATTCTCCCTGAAAAATTGTTGAGACAACGGTATTCTTGTCCCAGAAAAGAATTCTTGAAGCAATTATCCCCAGGGAAGAAGCTCTTCTATCCCTAGTGAAGAAGGTCTTTTATCCCCAATGACGAAGATTTTCCATCTCCAGTGAGGAGGTTCTTCCATCTCAATGATAAAAGATGTTTATCTTCCCCAGAGAAGTTTAAAACATGCAACACCATTTATCACCTGTGTTATCTACACCGTGTTAAAGAACATTTGCCAAGTATCTGGTTGTATTGCGACGTCGGTCCCTCTCCAGTATATACTTCTTTGTCTGTCAGTATCGTCAACATGCATACTACATTCATGACATTCATCATTCATCATATTTACATCATTTATGCATTCTTGCATTTTTCAATGTTTGCTTTAAAATCACTTGTTTAGGATATATTTATCCTTAAAAAAAAAAAGAAAAAAAAAGGAAAAAAAAGAAACAAAAATGGGCGTGTCATCTCTCCAAGTAGGTTGTCACCCATAAGCAGAAAAGAATATCATTCTTTCTCCAGTTCCCCACTGAGATCATTCCTCGTGGAAGAAGGTTGCTTTAGTTTCTCCTCTCAAAACGAAGGAGAAAATCCCCAGTTGAGTTCATTCCTCATGGGTACAAAGTCTTGTTTGACCGTTTCTTTCCAATTCATTCTTGGTTAGAACCTTGTCTTTACCAGAGATTCAAATTCCGATTCCTCAAACAGAGTCGTGAAAAAATAGACAATAAGCAATAGCCTCGTCATCTGAGCAGCTTATGTCTCTTTCAAAAGTTTTTTCCTCTCAAGGAAGTCAATCATGAAGACCATTTGACAATCAGGGCCTTATTACTGTTCACAAGGCTGAATAACCAGTAATTTCCCTAGCAAGATCTCCAGAATCATTTTATCACTTGGCTGATAATTGATCATGTCTTCAAAACCACTATCACAAGGTTGGTAGTCGGTAACCTTTTTGTTCTGGTTATATTATTTAACATGTCTGTCACCATGCTGATAGTCGGTAATATTAACCAAAACTTTAAAACTCTTTTACCTTGTCAAGTCTATCACCATGCTGATAGTCGGTGATACAGTTTCATACCTTTCACCTTCGCATTATTAACAAGTCTATCCCCGTGCTGATAGTCGATAATGTCGACAGGTAAGCTTTTCTTACAAAGCTATCATTCCCCGGTGAAGCATACACTTGCTTTCCCGAAAAGAAAAAACAGATTCTCTTCCTAAAACGGATGGAGACATCCTTCCCGGTCTCTTCTCCCCAGTGGAGTCAGTTCTTGATATCCCCTCGGTAAAGATATCCTTGCATCATTCGCAATTTTGGTATCTTAGGTCCAAAATTCGCGTCTTCTGATATTTAAGTCTCTTCCACCCTATCAAAACGAAGATTTTCAATCTTCATGTCTCAGGTTGAAGAAACTTAAATAGGGGCATCTGTCATACCCCAATTTTTGACCTAAGATACCACCTCATATCATTTGCATATGCATCATTTGCATCTCTAACAAATTGCATAGCTTGTGTTTGCTACTTGTGACTCAGCAGGGTTTAATCTGGAAATCACTCATCAGTACAAGTAACAATCAGTTAGGGTTTTGTTCTCCCTTCATTTCAAATGAATTATCTTCATCAACAATCAACATTTGGTCCTCAGAAATCCATCTCAACAAGCTCAGAGGCTCTGAATCAACCAGATTAGGGTTTTGACTGAAGATAGCATACTCCTGACTTTTGCTCAGAGATTGACCTAATGACTTGGGACATGACCTCAAGACCACAAGTGCATCATTTTGACCTAATCTATTGACTCAAGACATCTCCTACACAAGGATTGATCAACAGAGAAATTTCAAGTCATCAGAATTAGGGTTTTGAACTATCAGGGACTGAAATCAGGGATCACATTTGGGAAACCCTAAAAATCCCCAGGAAGTCAATCAAAGGTTTCAATCATCCTCAAATAATCCCTATGACAACATCCAATGGAAATTAAATTTCAATTCAAGATCCACAGTCATCAATTTCATCTGGTCGACAATTAGGGTTTTTGACCTAATTCATCTGAACAGCTGACTTTTTAATCAGGACAAGATGTCACAACTCAAACTATGATTCAATATCCTCTAATGCCTCAATATGATCCATTCATACCATTCATTTGGTGAGGATATCCTGTTTCATTTGAAATCTCCAGAAACGTGATTCGTCTGAAAAAGTCAACTGTACAAGAACACCATTGACTTCTGGGGAATTTTGGTCAACCATGACTTTTGAAGTTAAAAATCATCAATATATGATATATGAAGTCATTTGTTCAAGAAAAATCAAGAAAATCAATCAAGAATCAAAAAGTCAAAGTTTGACTTTTCATACTTAGAAATATTTCTAAGTGTTTTTCAATGGTTTTTTTCCAAACTTTGGAAGGGAATTTCTCAAAATTTCACCTACAAACTGAAAAAAACTTCCAACATGAAAGTTGTAGATTTTGATCCAATAAACAACTTTGACACATATAATTTTTTTCCATAAGATCAACCATTTAAGAGATATGGAGCTTCAAAGTTGGCATCTTATGAAAATTTCACTTAAAACTTCATTTTCTTCAAAGTTCATGGATCTTTTTCACCCATTTCCTTAAAGGTCTTGAAGACACTTTCAACTAGGCTTTTGAAGTGTGTAACATGAGCTTTCCAAAATGTCCAAGAGCATGAAAAAATATGGAGTGTAGCTATGGTTTTGAATTTTGACATTAGTGAACTTTTCACTTGAAATTTCAAGCCATTTTCACTAAGTTATGAACCATTTTGCCAAATGATCCAAGTAATGATGCATAGATGCAATAATTGGTAGATATTTTCTGATTTGAGATCAGAATGGAAGAGGATAAGAAGCTTGAGAAATAACCATGGTTAAGTCACTTTTAATCATTTGCATTTAATGTGAAAGATTCCATTTTATCTCTTAAGCCAAATCATCATTCTTGATCAACTTGCAAGAGCTTTGTATTCAGAAACTTTGGCCTATAAATAGAGGTTCAAATCACTCTTCAATTCACACCAAAACCTCACAATTATAGGTTTTCTCTCTTCTTTCTTGAATTGCAAGTTTCATAGTTTTCAAAGAGGTAGAAAACTCAACCTCCAAACCCTTGAAGTTATGGCCAAAGTGATGGTTCTAGCAACTCATAAACATCATATGGGATGTGTTTGAACCACTCACACACCCCAAATTACCCCAAAACTCAGATTCACTCTTCAACCTCCACATGAACACATAAAGAGCCTTATCATGCCAATTTTCATTCCAGATCATTTCTGTACAAATTAACACTTCCCACACCTCACATATATCACATATGAACTATCCCAACACTCATCATCAATCAAAAACTTCAGAATCATCAGGCTCGATTCACACTTGGTTCTACTGCAGATCGGGTTCCATGGAATGATCCAGATGTTTTTAATCCACTCCAAGCATCCAGACATGTTCTATAATCATCATTGAAGCTGTTCAGATCGAGCAATAACTTCTGTAACACCTCTACTGAAGAATTCAACCTCCACTTTGGCCGTTTTTGAAGGTAAGTCTCATGAACTTCAAACTCTATCATGCACGCATCATAAATGAAATATTGATATACCATCTTGTTTCTGCACACATGGGGATCATTAACCCTCAATCAATTGCATCATAACTTGCACATACATCATTTCACGATCAAATTCAGTTTTAGGGTTCTTCATGTTCATGTGAAAATTGATAACCTTAGAGCAAAAATAAATGAAATTAAAGGTCATCATCATGTTCCTCGTCCAAAACCGAGTGAGATAGACCCTTTGATCAATCAAAACAACACAGATTTGAAGAATTTCAAAATTCAGTTAGGGTTGTGTTCTTGGCGCGTTTTTTCGTTCAAAGAATTCAAATATTTGTTTTAAAATATAATGCATTGGAAGCGTATTATAAACAAGCCACAAGCGTGGCTCAGTTGGTCCATGTTTTGGTTAGCAAGCGTGGGTGCGTGGGTTCAAGCCCTAGGGGAGACAAAACCAATTTTTTGCAACCTATTTTCTTTCATTTTTTAACAAACTTCACCAATTAATTTAACCAATCAAAATTCATTATTTTCACTTCATTTTTTTTACACTCTTTATTTAATATACTTATTTTGACAATATTAAAAAAAATCACAAAAAAAGATTCATTTAATATTTTTTTAATTAAGTTTAAAATGACATGTTTTTAAGTTTTTTAAATACTTTTAAATATTGTTTTTTACTTGATTTTTTAAATCTAATCACTTGTAAATATTTTTGGAGCAAACCCTAATCATCTAAGTGTTAATTAGAGACAATCTTTTTGTTTATCTTGATTAATTTGACTCCTTTCAAAATTCAAATCATTTTAAAACAAGCGATCACGATTCATTTCAAAGACAATAAACCATTTCTTTTTGAAACTATTGATTAAATCTTTTTAATTGATCAATTGATTTTCAAAAATGATGTGGGGCCTCTCGAATATTAGAGAGTATAAGACCCACTCTTTTTTCTTTTATACAGTTTTTCTTTGTACAGAAAGCTCTTTCAAAACAAACTTTCAAACAGTTTTTTCAAACAATGCGTCTGTAAATAAACAATCAACCATGTTTTATAAAATAAAACACGGGCCTCCACGTAGGTATAAGTCCCAAGCCCCTTTTTACATACCCACTCCAGTACATGAAATTAGGTATTTCACCGTACGCCTTTTGTACATATTTCAATCTGTTTTTTTTTTTAACTTTGAATAACAAACCAAAAACGAAGGTTTCTTTAAATCTTCCCAAAAATATACCACGGGCCTCCATGTAGGTATAAGTCCCAAGCCCTTTGTGAATACCTGTTTACATAGCTTTTGAATAAACTCAAATGGGCCTCTCCCCGAGTATGAGTCCCGAGCCCCCGTGTATGCAAATGGATCATGCTTACAGGTATATTTCCTTCATAAACTCCATTATATACACACACTTTGTCATATATAACTGTTCATATAACAGTTCATATTTGTTCATGTACTTGTGCATATTTGTTTGTACTTGTTCATATGTGTGATATGTGTGCTTGTTCCACTTAGTACAACACTAGGTACCCCATAGCCTCCTATTGGGCTTCGTGCAAAGAATCTCCACTAGTTTAGGTTAGGACATAGAGTATGGTTTCCCGGTGAAATCGCTCTAAGAGCTCAAACCAACTATACCATGCCTCCCCTTGGGCTTTGTACAAACGAGTGACCCTCCCATAGCCTCCTCTTGGGCTTACAATGCAAGGACCCTGGATTGTCCCTCCCATAGCCTCCTCTTGGGCTTACAATGCAAGGACCCTCGGATAGCCTCCTCTTGGGCTTCGTACAAGGACCCACGGGCTTCTTATAAGCATCCCCAATATCCAAATCAAATACCCTAGGAGATTAGACATTTTTCATCTCTATGCTAGGAGTATCTCTTCTATATCATCACAAACAATCAATCAATCAATCAAACTTTTTTGCCACAAGGCTGGCTAATCAATCAAACTGTTTTACCACCGTACTGGATGATTAATCAAAGTTTTTGTCACAAGGCTGACTTCATTGAAACTTTTGCCACAAGGCTGGCTGATTAATCAAAGTTTTTGTCACAAGGCTGACTTCATTGAAACTTTTGCCACAAGGCTGGTTAAACAAAAACATCTTTATCATTCTAAGCACCCTAAGTGGCATGGCCCCGGGCTTACAATGAAAAGATTTTCAAACAAATCAAACAGATGTATATGATGATATAGATTAGATACATCTAGCATTTAGACGACATTTGTCTATTTTCCTTTGCTTCCACTAGCATAAGTGGGAACTACGATTGCTCTGACTTTCTCAACATCCCTTTGAGAATACGTAGGCACAAGGTCGATCCTTGGCGAGCAAAACAAAACACAAAAAAACCATTCAAACCTTAGCACCCGTAGACCCCGAGCTACAAATGCTCTGATTCCCGCTAAGGGATATGTATGCAGAGGATCGCGATGATCTTTGCGAGCATAATCAAACAAACACCTTAGGTCCCACCTCTTTCTCACAAGAACCTCTCAATAACATGGAATGAAAAACAAAGCAAAGAAACCTATAGAGTACTATAGATACGTTGGGTGCTAATACCTTCCCTTCGTATAACCAACCCTCTTACCCAAGATCTCTCCCCCCACTTTTAGGTTATTGCAGCTTTTTTCCTTTTCCTCCTTTGGAAATAATAAAAAGTTTGGTCGATACAAAAGAAAAATCATTTTTTATGAGCACTCGAGCCCAAAGAAGGCATCAGGTGTCTTATCCCCCAAAAAGAGGAACAAAACGATTTTTCGCCCGCGACAATAGGGAAGTGTTTAAACACCCTACATATCTGTAGTACTCTACAGGAACCTTCTCTGTGTCATTGTGATTGTGTTTGCCGCTAATGATTGGGAAAGTTTCTCCTTTGTGTTAGGAGAAGGAATTGAATTGATTAAAGAAAGACAGACAGACAGACAAACTGACTATTTTTGGTATTTTATTAGCTCGCTGAGATTCCTTGTGAACCTCATGCCTACATATCCCTAGTGGAAGTCAGAGCTTAATGTAGTTCGGGGAACTAACTAGGGAAACTAATGATTTTTGGTGCCTTGCTTGAAGCTCAAGGTTGAAGCTTTGAATTAAATCTCTGTTTACAGTAAAGAGACATGAAATCATCTTTACAGAGAGGTATTTGTACTATTCTACCACAAACATTTAAAGGAGTGACAGAATAACTGAATTCATTTCATTCAAGAGGGGGACCTTACTTGTGTAAGTGCAAGTATACCAGTCAAATGCCTCTTAAATGAAAGAAAGATGCTCATCCAAATTAGGGAAAGTTACCACATGTCTGGGTTTTACTGCCAGCTCATGCCTTTCAAAATCCTATATGGGAGACTTGATTGAAATTGAAATTGAAATTGAAATGTTGAAATGTTTGTTTGTTTGAATGTGGTAGAGTAGTAAAAATATCTCTCTATAGAGATAAGCTATGTCTATCTATTGTATAAAAGATTTGACTTTAGCTGGCTTGTATGAGGCCCAAGCTTGAGGCTTTTTGATTGATTTATTAATTATTATTGACTCTTGGAGATGACTCCACTGGAGATTAATTACAGGGTATTTTTGTGTTCTGTACAAAGCCCAGAATTGAGGCTGACTCTATTTGGAGAGTGTTTATTTTGATGGATTTTTATTTGGTGTTCTGTATAAAGCCCAGAATTGAGGCTGACTCTAGCTAGGAAAAACATTATTTTTTGCCTTGTACAAAGCCCAAGGTTGTGGCTGACTCTTAAATAAACTGAGTATGGATGACTCTATGGGGAAAAGATCCTAGGTGTTAGGAATCTTTGACACATGAAAATATGGTTTAATCTGCCTTGTACAAAGCCCAAGGTTGTGGCTACTGAATGATGAAGAACTCACTGGGGAGACTCTATTATCTGCCTTGTACAATGCCCAAGGTTGAGGCTGACTCTTGACAGGGGAGTTTTATTGTTTGGTGCCTTGTATGAAGCCCAAGGTTGAGGCTAACTGTTTTTGTTGGTTTTGACTCTACTGAAGAATTTATTTATTAAAAGACTGTTTTTTTTCTTTGGAAGCTAACCCTTTCCAGGGATTTTAACTCAGCTGGTGAATTTGTCTGTTAAAAAGACTGATTTTATCATGTTTTTGGAGGCTGACCCTTTCCAGGGGTTTTGACTCTTTTTGGGGAAATTATCTCCTAAGAGAATGAATCTTTGGTTTTAAAAGACTGATGTTGGAGGCTAACCCTTTCCAGGGGTTTTTATTGAAATGATAGATTGATTTGGAGGCTAACCCTTTCCAGGGATTTTTATTGAAATGATTGGCAGAAAGATTATCTAGTGGAGACTTCTTGTTTAAAGCCCAAGATGAAGGCTGACACTTACTGAGGATAAGCAAATAAGGATCCTAGACTCTGCTAAGGAAGATTGATGAAGATAAGGGTGACAGAGACTGTCCATGTCTCTCATTCAAAAAATGTACTCAATGTGAAATTGAGACAAACTTAGCTTGTTTAAAGTCTGGTTTAAATTGGAAGAAACTCACCAGGGTAGGCTAAAAGGTGACTAAAGACCTGTTCCTATGATTATAAGAAACCTGATGGGTCCTTGTATACAAGCTCAAGAGGAAGCTGGAAATGCTTTTAGGAAGCCTGTGGGTCCTTGTACAAAGCCCAAGAGGAGGCTAATCGAGGGTCCTTGTTATAGCACAAGAGAAAGCTATGTAATTTTGAACTTATTTTGGCTCTAAGCAAATGGGTAAGAGGTTTCACCGGGAATAATTCCTCTTTGGGTGGATGTGTCCTATATTTTGGATTCTAAGGTTTTTGCCAAGATGTTTCACCGGGAATAATTCATCTTGGGGGTTTGAACTACAGATCTCTAATTAGGAAAGAGCCTTCACCGGGAAGACATTCTCAATCCTAGGTCATATTCCTATAATATATATATAGTTTAACTGTCCTAGGGTTTACACTCAAACGTAGTTCCAAACTAATATATGTACAGTTTATATTTGACAGTAATTTAAATGAAGACTGTAAATGGAAAGCTTGTAAAGCCTAACTTGGATGGAGTGGAGGCCTTTGAAGAAGTATGTACAGAGCCTCAACAGTAATTAGTGGATGACAGTTGAATATATATATGATAAACAGTTAATAGTTTTGAAAACAGAAGAAGTGAAGATGGACAAAGGTCACATAGGTATCTGAAGAGTTTCACCGGGAATAATGCCCTTCAAATACCAGAAGAATGTTTTGAAAACAGAAAGAAGATTTTGAAGATACAGTTTTGAAAACAAGCTAAGAAGAGAAGGTGTTTGGGACTTACACTCTATTACAGGCCCAGTACTTTACAGTACTGGCTATAAAAGCAATTTGAAAATGATTTGAAATGATATAAGGTTTTGTTGTTTGAAAACCTTAATCATCCGTTTAATCGGAGACTGATAACAGCTTTGAAAATTGACAAAAGTCAACTTAATTAAGGTAAAGATAAAGATCTATGCCTAATTAAGACCTAAGCAATTAGGGTTTTATCATAAACTTATTCACAAAATAATTAGGTTAAAATAAAATGAATATATATATTTTAAAGTATTTAAGAAAACACTTAAAACATACTATTTTAAACCTAATAAAAATGTATGAAATAAATAATATTTTTTATGATTTTTTTTATTATTCACAAAATAGATATATTAAATGACAAGTGTGTGAAAAATGGAGTGAAAATAAATTAATTTGATAGATGAATTAATTGTGTGAAGTTATGAGAAAAAATGAAGGAAATTAGTGGTAAAAAAATGATTTTGTCTCCTCCAAGGTTTGAACACACGCCCTTTAGGTCACACACCCAAAACCAACACCACTGGGCCAGCGCGCGTATGGTGATAGTAAACTGACTCCTTTGCAACTCATATGTTATTCAAGTGTATAGAAGCAAAAAAAAGAAAATGAAATCAAAAGGTCTGGGGCGAGGGGGATTCGAACCCCAGACCTTGGGCACGCGCAACACACAAACACTCCTTACCACTGGGCTATAACGATTTAGTCGTTAATGAAACAGGTATCAATCAAAATAAAATAAACTTAACCCTGAATTTGAAATTTGCGCGCCACCACCACTGTCATCTTCAACCTCTAGCTTTGAATTTTTGAAAATCTGAACTCTCTCAACTCTCAACCATTTGCAACGATGTAAACATGAAACTTGTTCTAATTTCACTCACGATTCTGAATATGTAACTAACATAAATTTATATTAACTACATCTAACTAATTTACTAAAAAACGTGAAGAACCCTAAAATTTGAAAATCAAATTAAATGACTATACTGAAAGATAAATGAATGATGATAGAGGGTTTTCAATCCTCTGATGATGCTGAACAAGATAGAATCGAGCTATATCATAAAGAGTGCTTAAATTAAAGAGGTGGAGTTCAGAAACTTACCTCTGAAAATGGAGGTCGTGAGGATGATGGAGAGCAACTGGGCTTGTATGAATGATCCCAAAAGCTTCCTTGGGACTCAGTGATGCTAACTGAATGCTTATTATAACCTTAATCCTCCTGAATTGTTCTATGGACCTCCCTCGATTTGAGCTTCAAGTGAACATGGAGAGTGATGATTCTTGAGTTACAGATGAGCTGCAGCCATCTGAACAGCTTCACTACCTCCTATGGAACGTGCCTGGATGCTTGGCTTTGTTGGAAACCCTCTGAATTGCTCTATGGACCTCCAACTGCAACAGCTCCAAAGTGAGAGCGACAATGGCGTTCCTCCACTTACAGAAGTGATCCAGGTGCTTGGATCACCTCAAATTAACCCCTTTGAGATGTTAGAATGCTTACTTTCCAAAGATAAGCTCTGGTTTGAAGAAAACGATTCTTCTTGCCAAAGAACTTTGAAAAACAATAAGCAATGAGAAGAGAAAGAGAAAGCAAGGAATATGGTTGCTTTGGTGTGTTTTCTGAATGAGAAAGAGCCCTCTATTTATAGGCAATTGGCTCAGAGCAATTGAACATAGCAAGCTTGCTTAGTGTAGTCAGTTTGGTTTCTTAGCCAAGAAGAAAATTTGAAAAGATCCTAAATGCAATGATGCATTTTCGGGCTAGCTTCCCCAACCATTGATCTTGTATGATCTAAGGGAACATTTCTGATTCAGAGGAGAGTTCTAATTGGCTTAGAACAAGATTCCTTGATGATTCATCATTTGCCATAAATTCAAAAATGCAATCATTACATAATCACATGCCTTTGTTTTTGGGAATCTTCTCTAATCCTTATGCAATGATGAATTTGGATGTGTGGTATGGTTTCAGATGTATTAGAGGTCGTGTAGCATCACTTAGTGAAGCAAAATGCACAAAATTGCAAAGTTTCAAATTGTACATGACCTATAATTTCACTTCATGAGGCCAACTTTGAACAAGCATAACTCTTAGCTCAAAATGAATTTGGAGAAGGTTGAACACAATTTGGAAAGCCCTAAACATCTACTTCAAATCATTAGTTTGGAGTTTCTTCAGAATCCTTTGGCAAATTTGTTAAAAATGAGGCCAAAGTTGGAAGAAAACTAGGTTAAAACACTTAGAAAATTTTCTAAGTGTTTATGACCTAAAACATCAAAATTTCCAAAACTCTTAAATGATTGATCTTTTGAAAAAAGTTCCTTTGTAAGATGTTATTTTATTTTGCAAGATCTACAACTTTCATGTTGGAAGTTTTTTGAGTTGTGTAGGTGAAATTTTGAGTTCCCACAATGCCCTCAAAAACCCTAATTCCCGACTTTTTGCTCCTTGAAGATTCTTTTTGAATTACTTTGGTCAAATGACTTTAATATCCATATATTGATGATATTGATCCTTGAAAGTCATGGTTTGACCAAAAATCTCAAAAGTCAAAGGTGAACCCATACAGTTGACTTTTTCCTAATAAAGTGAAAATTTGGACTTTTGTGTAGAATCAAGATCTTCTCCTCAAATGAGTGATGTAAATGGATTATATGGAGGTAGTAGAGGTTCTTGAATCATGTCTTGAGTCTTGAATCCATGCCCTGATTAAAAGTCAACTATCTTGGTGAATTAGGTCAAAAACCCTAATTGTCGACCATATGAAAATAATGACTGTAGACCTTGAATTGAGGTGTAATGTCCAGTGGATCTTGTCATATGAGTTATTTGAAGATTATTGATGTCTTTGAATGATCCCCTGGGGCTTTTTAGGGTTTCCCAAAGGTGATCCCTGATTTTAGTCCTTGATAGGCTCAAAAACCCTAGTCTAGTGACCTGAGTAAACCTGTACTCAGATGACTCGGTGTCTAATCAATCATAGGTGAAAAAATGAAGCTCTTGAGTCTTATGATTGTATTAGAGACTAATCCTTCTATTGATTGATCCTTTGCCTAAGTTTTCTTGTCTTTGAACACCCTTGATTGAATGCCAGATGAAGAAATGACTGCTCTGGGTACTTGTTTTGACCTGATGAAAATCCTAAATATATGTCATCTCAGGGGGGTCAAAAATTAGGGTATGACAGATGCCCCTATTTAAGTTTCTTTTATCTGGAGGGAGAGAGATTGATATCTCGATCTCTCATGCGTAAAAGAGACTTAAATATCAAAGAATGCCCGAATTTTGGGCGCTCCTGAGATGTTGTAATTGATAAAATCCTTGCGTGACTTGATCCCGTTGTCGTACTTGGCGGGGGATGAGGAGACAAACTCCTGTGGAAATACTTGATGTGGATTCTGGCGAATGGATGGCAGTGTAGGATGCGCAATCCATCTTCTTTAACTAAGTGTCGATACTTAGAAAAAGGTAAACAACCTCCCCTTGTTTCGGATGTCCATATCTCGAAACTGGTCTCAGTTGTGTTTGGACAATATCTCAGATAAAGAGAAAATTTCCAAAGATTTGTTTCCTCATCAAACTTCTCATCAGCACTTGGAGATGAGATACCATTTGACGGTAAATAAAGAAACTTCAAAAGTTTGTTTCCTCATCAAACTTCTTACCAGCACTTGGAGGTAAGATACCATTTGACGGTAAATAAAGAAACTTCAAAAGGTTTGTTTCCTCATCAAACTTCTTACCAGCACTTGGAGGTAAGATACCATTTGACGGTAAATAAAGAAACTTCAAAGGGTTTGTTTCCTCATCAAACTTCTTACCAGCACTTGGAGGTAAGATACCATTTGACGGTAAATAAAGAAACTTCAAGGGTTGTTTCCTCATCAAACTTCTTACCAGCACTTGGAGGTAAGATACCATTTGACGGTAAATAAAGAAACTTCAAAAGGTTTGTTTCCTCATCAAACTTCTTACCAGCACTTGGAGGTAAGATACCATTTGATGGTAAATAAAGAAACTTCACCATCTTCCCTTTTGACTTGACGTCTTTGAAGGATCGTCACATGGTCCCGCGCTCTTTTGAGGGGCTAATGACTTTGCTTGAAAGCGGACGAACTATTTTCGGGGTGAAAACCAACATTCATCGACTGATGCCGGGGAACCAACAAACTGTTTTCCTAAGAGGAAAACTGCCATTCGTCGACTCTGAGGGGAACTAAACATCCCAGAAACAGACAAACTCTTTGAAGAAATTGCCATTTGTCGATCTCTTAAGTATTTAACAGACAAACTGTCTTTCCTTGGGGAAAGGCTGCCATTTGCCAATTGCTAGGGGAACAAACTGTCTTCAACTAGGAGACTGCCATTTGTTGACCCTGTCGTGAAAGAAAGTAAGCAAACTGTCTTCTGCTGAAAGAAACTGCCATTTGCTGACTTTGTTGAGGAATCTTTAAGCGAAACGAACTGTCTTCATGAAGAAGGTTGCCATTCGTTACTTTTGCTCGAAAAAGTAAGTGAACTGTCTTTTGCTGAAAGAGACTGCCATTCACTGACTTCGCTGAGGATTATTTGTCAATCTGCTGGGAGATTTTCTTTGACGAAAAGTGGCATCTCTTGACCCTGCTGGGGAAATACCAAATTGTTTTCCAGGAGGAAAAACTACCACTTGTCAATTATGTCGAGGAATCCATATTTCTTAGAGAAGAGAACCGCTCATCGACCCTGTAGGGAATTCCAAAATGCGAAACAGACTATCTTATCTGAAGGAAACTGTCGAGTGTCGCTCTGCGGGAGAATCTCGGCTGAGGAACTCCAAAAGTGAACAAACTATCTCTTTGAGGGAGACTACCATTTGTTGACTTGCTTGGGGAGACCCTTGTGTATGAACTATCGTCTTGAAGGAAAAAGTTTCTCCAGAACTTGCAGGGGAAACTTGAGTCCATACCTTAATGACTCGGGCATTCACATGATCAAAGCCTGACTCGACTATGCAGTTATGATGTAATGTATGCATGAATATTATGACAATTATAAAATGTAAAGTGAATGTGAATAAAATTGTCGCGGATGTAAAATCCTATGATACGACTTGAATTCTTGTTGATCAGAAGATGTCCTCTTCTTGCAGTTCGAACTCTGCCGGGAATACCTGGTTATCAGTTGTCCGCTGTCCGAAGTGAGTAATATGAATTGAAGTGAAGATCCGTCATCGGGAGATGTTCACAAAGCGACCTCATGGGGAAATTTTGATTCCCGGAGTCTCAACCGTTCTCGGAGCAACTGTTTGCATTCTTCCTATTGTTTGTAAACCTCAGAAAGAAATTTCACCTTTATTTTTGCAAGTAAATTCATTTTATTTTATGAAAACATTTGTTTCAAGAAAATGACTGTTTAAATTTAAAATGCATTTCAAGAAACTGAAAAAGACTAGATTGCAAAGGAAAAGCACAAGGCTCAAATTATTATATATGGAATGGTAATCAGCCAAATGCTTGATTCCATGGAGTATTTACAAAGTTGGAAATTGGTAATTTTCGGGAAAAAGGGCTACGATGAAACGTGACGACCGTTATCTTTCCCTTCCACTCCGAGTTGCGCTGTATTCGTGCTTCGTAGAAGATGACCTATTGCTGATGAATACTCCGCTATGGACTTTTGGATGATCAAGTTTGTCCTGAACACAGTTACTTGCCATATATCCCTAACTTTTGCGTAAACTACCCCTTTCGGGTTTTAAGTCTACCGGGATTGATTATTATTTTTTTATGTCTCTAACTTTTGCCTGAATCGCCCTTTCGGGTTTTCGATTCACCGAGACGCTCTTTTTTGCCTAAGTCGCTCTTTGCGAGTTTTCAACTTAGCGAGCTGTTCTTTTGTTTTATTTAGGCGAAGTATTTCTTGACTGCGTCGACGTTCACAGGACGGGTGAATTCTTCTCCATCCATAGTCGTGAGTATTAAGGCTCCTCCTGAGAAAGCTCTCTTGACCACGTAGGGGCCGTCATAATTGGGAGTCCATTTCCCTCTCGAATCTGTGATAAAAGATTGAATCTTTTTGAGTACAAGGTCGCCTTCTTTGATTGTGCGAGGTCGAACCTTTTTGTCGAAAGCTTTCTTCATTCTTTGTTGATATAGCTGACCGTGGCATAAAGTTGTCATGCGCTTTTCTTCGATTAGGTTCAATTCATCGAATCTGCTTTGACACCACTCGGCTTCTGTTAATTTTGCCTCCATCAAGACTCTCATTGATGGTATCTCAACCTCTATTGGTAGGACTGCCTCCATGCCATATACAAGGGAGAAAGGAGTTGCTCCGGTCGAAGTACGTACTGATGTACGGTAACCATGAAGAGCATACGGGAGCATTTCATGCCAATCTTTGTAAGTGATGACCATCTTCTGAATGATTTTCTTGATGTTTTTGTTAGCTGCTTCTACAGCTCCATTCATCTTTGGTCTGTAAGGAGATGAGTTGTGATGTTCAATCTTGAATTCTTCACAAAGCTCCTTCATCATTTTGTCATTCAAATATGACCCATTGTCAGTGATTATCTTGCTAGGAATGCCGTAGAGACAGATGATGTGATTTTTGATAAACCTGACGACAACTTGTTTTGTAACGTTTGCATATGAAGCTGCCTCAACCCATTTGGTGAAATAGTCTATGGCTACCAAGATGAAGCGATGTCCGTTGGACGCTTTTGGCTCGATCATTCCAATCATGTCGATTCCCCACATGGAGAAAGGCCAAGGGGAAGAGAGTATGTTGAGAAGAGATGGTGGCACATGAATTCTATCGGCGTAGATCTGACATTTGTGACATCTCTTTGCGTACTGGTAGCAATCTGACTCCATCGTCAGCCAATAATATCCTGCTCTCAGTATTTTCCTTGTCATGGTATGTCCATTGGTGTGAGTACCAAAGGAACCTTCATGTATTTCTCTCATGAGTACTTCTGCTTCTTTTCTGTCAACGCATCTGAGCAGAACCATGTCGAAGTTTCTCTTGTACAGAACATCTTCATTCAGGAAGAATCTACAAGCTAACCTTCTCAAAGTCTTTCTATCTTTCTTTGACGCCCCAAGAGGGTACTCTTGTTTTTGAAGAAAGTTCTTGATGTCGTGATACCACGGTTTGCCGTTGATGAATGCTTCTACTGTGAAAACATGAGCGGGCCTATCCAGGCGCATAACATCGATCCGAGGAATGTCATTCCAATGATTTATCCTAATCATGGAAGAGAGTGTGGCTAATGCATCAGCCAAGTTATTTTCTTCACGAGGAATGTGATGAAAATCTACCCTGTCGAAAAATGGTAACAATCTTCTTGCGTAGTCTTTGTAAGGAATTAGCCCTGGTTGGCGTGTTTCCCATTCTCCTTTGATTTGATTGATGACCAAAGCAGAATCTCCGTATACATCCAAGTGTTTGATTCTTAGATCCATGGCTTCTTCGAGACCCATGATGCAAGCTTCATATTCGGCCTCATTGTTTGTGCACTTGAAAGTTAATCTGGCAGTAAATGGAATATGGGTACCCTGAGGTGTAACAATGATTGCCCCAATTCCTCGTCCATAAGCATTGACAGCTCCGTCAAAGATTAAACCCCACTGGGATCCTATCTCAGGTCCTTCGTCGGGTAGTGGCTCGTCGTAATCTTTCATCTTGAGGTACATGACGTCCTCGTCCGGAAAGTCGAAACTGGTTGATTCATGACCATTGAGTGGGTGGTGAGCCAGGTGCTCAGCTAGAATGCTTCCTTTCACAGCTTTCTGTGCGTGATACTCAATGTCATATTCTGATAACAACATCTGCCAACGGGCAATTCTCCCAGTTAAGGCAGGCTTCTCAAAAATGTACTTGATTGGATCCATATGAGAGATCAAACAAGTAGTATGTCGAATCATGTACTGGCGGAGACGCTTGGCAGCCCAGGCCAAAGCACAACACGTCTTCTCGAGCATGGAGTAGCGGGATTCACAGTCAGTGAATTTCTTGCTTAGATAGTAAATGGCATGCTCTTTTCTCTTCGTCTCGTCTTGCTGTCCAAGGACACAACCCATGGAATCTTCTAAGACGGTTAAGTACATTATCAAAGGTCTTCCTTCCACTGGAGGAGACAAGATGGGTGGTTCGAGCAGATATTCCTTAATGCTGTCAAACGCTTTCTGACAATCGTCTGTCCAGACGCAACTTTGATTTTTCCGTAGAAGTTTGAAAATAGGAGCGCAAGTTGCAGTCATGAGATATATGAATCTCGAGATGTAATTCAGACGTCCAAGAAATCCTCTAACTTGTTTCTCGGTTCTGGGTGAAGGCATTTCTTGAATTGCCTTGACTTTGTCTGGATCTACTTCAATTCCTCGTTTGCTGACAATGAAACCAAGGAGTTTTCCTGAGTAGACACCAAAGGTGCACTTGTTGGGGTTCAGGCGAAGCTGAAACTTCCGTAAGCGTTGAAATAACTTTGTCAGATTCTGTATGTGATCTTCTTCATTTTCTGATTTGGCAATCATGTCGTCCACATAAACTTCCACTTCTTTATGCATCATGTCGTGGAAAAGCGTAGTCATGGCCCTTTGATAAGTTGCCCCTGCGTTCTTTAGTCCAAAAGGCATAACACGATAGCAGAACGTGCCCCAGGGGGTGATGAAGGCTGTTTTCTCCATGTCTTCAGGTGCCATTTTGATTTGGTTGTATCCTGAAAATCCGTCCATGAACGAGAAAACTTTGGATTTTGCTGTACTGTCAACCAACATATCAATATGTGGTAAAGGAAAATCATCCTTAGGGCTAGCCTTGTTCAGATCTCTGTAGTCGACGCACATGCGGACTTTTCCGTCTTTCTTAGGAACGGGAACAATATTAGCTAACCACTGAGGGTATTCTGAAGTGACGAGGAAACCTGCGTTGATCTGCTTTTGAACTTCCTCTTTGATTTTCATGGCCATCTCCGGATGAGTTCTTCTCAGTTTTTGCTTGACCGGAGGGCATTCTTCTTTTAATGGCAAGTGATGCTCCACTATACTGGTATCCAACCCTGGCATATCTTGATAAGACCAAGCGAAGACATCTGAGAATTCTTTGAGCAGCTGTATCAAGCTCTCTCTGATCTCTGAACTGAGCGAAGCTCCAATCTTAACCTCTTTTCTGTTTCCATCGGAACCAAGGTTAATGATCTCTAGAGGCTCATTGTATGGCTGAATGGCCTCTTCCTTTTGTTGAAGTAATCGTGAAATTTCCTTTGATATTTCTTCGTCTTCTTCTTCCTCTGCCTCGAATACAGGAAACTCAAAGCTTGGAGAAGTCATACGGTCGCACGTTTCAACGGGGTATTTTATGATTAATCTGCATATGTGTGATAAATTTTATTTAGACAACGAGGGAAGATTCGGTGTATGCAGTTAATGGAATATTTTTGATGTTTTGTAAGGATGTTTTTTAGGATTACCAATTTCCGAAAAAAGAAAAGGGAAAACTAAACGAAGGAACAGAATGACATTTTTATTTATTGACAGTCATTTCTTGAAACAAAGACCCTATAAAACAAAGCTCTATTGCTTTGGGCGAAGCAAAGAGGGACATTTTCCTAAGAAATAGTAAAATGCAAAGCCCTATGAAACATCTCTTCACCCTGGGCTATGGTGAGAGGACAAAATAACGGTGAAAGTTCCTACTTAGGAGTGCGAACAACAGTTGAAACTTCAACAGCTGTCCAGTAGTGGCGAACCCCATTGTGCACTAAGTAATCTGGAACCTTAGGCTTAAGCTGGCCTGTGGTAGGTCTTGATTTACCAACCACTGTCTTTGCAACACTCAGACGATCTTCTTCTACTTCAGCAGACTGAGCGGTGTGAGCATACCCATTTCCAAGTGGAGTATGTCGGTTTTTCTTTTGAGGAAACTTCCAATCTTCTGAATGGAGAGACTCGTTGTCGGAGACACTTTCGAGATCATCCTCTTCTGTATTTTGGTCTTGCTCTTCTCCCAAGATGGCATTGACTAGATATGTGAACTCTAAATCCGTAGCCTCGGAAGGTGACTTGGGGATATAATCCTCAATGATGACTTCACCAGTCGATGATGATGAATAGCAAGGGTTATACATCTCTTTTGGCTGAGAGAGGTACTCTTAATCAATGTTCCATCCAGTTGGAACAATGTCTTCAAGAGAGATTCTTGAACTTTCAGGAGCGGAGTATTTCACCATGTAGTCGAATTTTCCACTTGGTTCTCCTAATGTATCCCAAGTCTCTTCGGGGATAGGAGGAACTTCTTCTGGTGAACCATGACTTCTGGTGGTGAAGCTGTCAGTAACTTCATCACTGCTTGGTTGAGTCTTACTTTCAGATCCTTTAGTCGGATAACAGCAAGGTGGATCAGACTCTGGTAGGGAGATGTATCCTGCTCTGTTAAGATAGGATAACCATTCCTCTTCATCGGTGTTTTCCGTACCGATGGTATTGACTGTTTGTTGAACAGGTTGAAGAAAACCTCCACTGCAGAAAGTTTCTTGAATAGGGAGAACTACCTCAATCCCTGGAATAGCTTTTGATGATGTTGGAAAGAATCCAATTCCTGTTCTATTCTTGTTGTTGGTAGGAATATTAATGTGCCCCCAACCACTGGTAGTGCCACCCTTTACAACTTGGATTGCATCTTTGTATGAAGAGATAGACGCTGCTTTCTCCTTTCCTTTGTCCAAGGAAAGTGCTTGGAATTTAGTTCCAACAACTTCTTTTGGTTCTATGTCGGAGAATGATGACAGGTTGCTGACGATTAGAGCTCGTTCTCCACATACGGTTACCAATTTGTCATTTCTTATGAACTTCAGCTTCTGATGAAGTGTTGAAGTAATTGCCCCAGCCTCATGAATCCATGGGCGACCTAGCAAACAACTGTATTGTGCTGGAATATCCATAACTTGGAAAGTTATTTTGAACGTCTGAGGTCCAATAGTTATGGGAAGATCTACTTCTCCGAAAACTGACTTTCTTGATCCATCAAATGCTTTGACGATGACATGACTTTTTCTTAGAGGGTAATCTTTGAAAGATAATCTTGATAATGTTGATTTAGGCATGACGTTGAGAGAAGATCCATTGTCTATTAGGACTCCTGTGAGTGTATCACCCATGCAGCCAACTGAGATGTGAAGTGGAAGATTATGGTCCACTCCTTCTTCAGGAAGATCTTCGTTACAGAAACTTAGGTTAGTTCCGGCGGAGATGTTGGCAACGATGTTGTTGAATTGGCTTATAGTAACACTTGGTTCTACGAAAGCTTGTTCCAAAACTTTCTGTAGAGCTTCCCTATGAGCTTCAGAACTCAATAGTAAGGATAGAACAGAAATCCTAGACGGAGTATGTAGTAATTGATCTACAATGTTGTATTCACTCCTCTGGATTAACTTCAAGATCTCATCATTTTCTTTCGCTTGAACAACATTGGTCGGCTGATTGTCTTGCCTATGTGGTACTTCCTCTGAAGGTTTCTCCACATTTTCTGTTGTTCTGTTGAAGACTCGTCCACTTCTGGTGACTCGACTAACATCAGCAATGTTGACAACAGACAGTAATGGTATTTCCTTACCATTTTCAATGAATGTAGCATTGTACTTGTATGGTATAGCCTTGCTGGACTCATACGGTACAGGACCTGGTAAGTAGATGACTAGTGGAGCAACTGCTGTCTTCCTGCTATCATACTTGACTTGCATAGGTTCATCTTGATTAATTTGAGGAGATACGGTAAAGACTTCGTCATCTTCTCTGTTGGCAAGAACAGTAATGGTATTGTCATCCATCAGCTTTTGAATGTCGTTGCGAACACGCAAACATCCTTGTGAATTTCTTCGACAAATTCTGCATCTACTGTAAGGATGGAAATCCGTTCCAAAGTAGGCAAGTCCATTTAAAGTCTTATGGAACCTGACTACCGATCCTTCAAGATCTTCAACTTTGTAGATTTTGTATTCTCCTGGACATCCTTGAACCATGTTGATGTCATGTTCAGTTCTGACTCGGATATGTTGAATCCATCCTAAGTCCATTTGTTCTTGTAATGCAGCTTGAACTACGGCACATCCTTGATTATTCTTTGGACAAATTTCACATGTGAAGTAGTTGTGAGGTGGTACATGACCGTACCCAGCTTGTTTAGCGTGCATCTTGACAAGATTTTCCCCTATCTGACGAATGTCGTAGATTTGAATGACGTTAGGGTGTTGATCTATCAGATTTACTGAAGCTTCTTTATGCTGCAGCAAAGGATTTGCTTGGACGTTTGGACTAGTATCTTTGAAGGATAGCATTCCGCTCTTCACTAATCGTTGGACGTCAATCTTGAAAGGGAAACAGTTCTCAATATTGTGACATGGTGCCCCCTGATGATAGGGACAAGACTGGTCAGCCTTATGCCATGGTGAGGAACTGTTTGTAGGATTTGGAGGACTTCTTGTCTGAATGAGTCCTTTTGCCAGTAATGTTGGAAATAATTCTGCATACGGCATTGGTATGGGGTCAAAGGCAGGATACCTTGGAGCCTGATTGTTGTAATTTGGAGGTCGAACCTGCTGCTGAGGTTGCTGCGACCTTTGTTAAATTTGTTGTTGCGGGACCTGAGGTTGATAAGCTGGCACTAAGTTAACAACCGGAGTTATTGCTGCAACTTGAGGTTGGAATTTCTTGATTTTGTGCAAGACATTGTTGACATCTTGATCCTTTTTCTTCTGGAAAGAACTTCCATACTTCCTTGGACCAACAGAAGATTCTGGTTCTTTGTTCAAGCGTCCTTCCCGAACTGCTTCTTCTAAACGTACACCCATGTTTACCATCTCGGTAAAGTCACTTGGTGCACTTGCAACCATTCGTCCGTAGTAAAATGGACTCAAAGTTTTGAGATAGATTTTTGTCATTTCTTTCTCTTCCAGTGGTGGACAAATTTGAGCAGCAACTTCACACCATCTCTGAGCGTATTCCTTGAAGCTTTCTCTATCCTTTTGAGTCATGGCCAGGAGTTGATCTCTGTCGGGAGCCATATCCAGATTGTACTTATACTGTTTGACGAAGGCCTCTCCAAGGTCTCGAAAAGTACGAATCTCTGAACCGTCCAAGTTCATGTACCATTTAAGTGCAGCACCAGTCAGGCTGTCTTGAAAATAATGAATGAGTAATTGTTGATTATCAGTCTGAGTTGACATTCTTCGAGCGTACATTACGAGATGACTTTGTGGGCATGAATTCCCTTTGTACTTCTCGAACTCTGGTACTTTGAATTTGTGAGGAATCTTAACATTTGGAACCAGACAGAGGTCTGCAGCATTCTTTCCAAATAGATCTTGTCCTCGGAGAGTCTTGAGTTCCTTCTGCATTTGCAGAAACTGTTCCTGGAACTCGTCCAATCTTTCATACACGCCAGCATCCTCACTTGGAGCGTGATGATATACTTGTCCACCCTGTGGAGGAAAAGTATGCATAATCGGTCGTGGAGAAGCCATGACAGCAGATCTTGGAATCTCAGCATTCTGTTGTGCGAAACCCATTGCCGTTGCTCTTGGAACTTCAATTTCCAGAGGTTTGTAACCCTCCGGTGGACGCATATCCATGGTGACTTTTGGAGCTTCAGAAGCTGGAGGTATGTACCCTTCTGGAGTAAAGTTATACGGCATGCCCCAAGGTCGATCAGGCGGCATGGTATATTGAGGAATAGGAGTAGAAACAATCTCGGAAACCACAGTCCTTTGCGGTTCTTCTGGCGTTGGTCGATTCTGCGCAACTACCAGGGCTTCTACCATACTATTGAGTCTTTCAACAGTACCTTTGAGAGTATTAATCTCTTCTCTAAGTTCTTCATTCTCTTGCTCAAAGTCTTCCATTCTTTTCTTGCGACTTGAACGAGTGTTGTATGGATGAGACAGCTTGAAAGTCTTGGTTCACCTCCTTCTCCTCCTCTCTTTCTGGAGAAAGGAAAGTGACTATTAGATCCGCGACAATTCTCGTGTCAGTGCGTACAACTAAAGCGATGTATGATATGCAATTAAGTTAATATTTTTCAAGGAAGCACCATAATTACGTTATGAAACATCAAACTTTTATTAATTAAGCGAAAACGCCGTTTTTACACACTTTGAAAAAGGAAATACAGAGAAACTGAGAGAAAGGACTCTAAAATTTTGACGAAGAGCCGACTTCACGTTCTAACATCTTCTTCTGTTTCTTGAGCTGAGCGTTTTCTGACGTGAGCTGATCGATGATCCAGGAAGCAGGAGGGATATGATGGGAAAGTGATGATTGTGTCACTTGTCGATCGAGTACTTCAAGTAACTCATCCTTCCTTCTTAGGATGTTCTGAATTTCAACATTTTCCGTGTTGACGATTCGATACTTGTTCCTCCAAGCATTCCTTTCTAGGCATATCTTGTTTAATGCCGCTTGTAGTTTTTCAACATCGGTGGAGAAAAGGTAAATTGGTTCCCTTAGGGGAATAGGTTCTTGATGTTGATATGGCATCCTGAGCTTGAATGCTCTGATGCGTACCCATTGAAGGTAAGGATCCAGGGAGTGCAAAGATGTTTTCCTAACAATCTTCTCCCTTTGCTGTGAACAAGACGCCAGGCTTGGACAATTTCCTTTTTCAGCATGTTGCCATGATCGTCGATGTTCTTGAAGAACAGACCTTCCAATTGGATGTTACTTGGAATATTTTTCATGGGATAACCGTATTGACGACGGGCTAAAGCTGGATTGTAACTTATTCCTCCCTTAGTTCCAATAAGGGGTACGTTGGGAAAACTTCCGCAACTGAAGATGATCTTGGTTTCGTCGTTGTCAGGACTACACCACTCAATGTCCGTATAAGTGAGAGACATGATTTTCTGTGACCAGTAAAGGCCATCCCTCATATTCCAGAAAGTGCTAGACTTTGGCAGGTGCGAAACGAACCATTCGTATAACAACGGTACGCAGCATGTGATTAATCCTCCTTGCTGCAGGTTTCTTGAATGCACAGAGTGATAAGCATCCGCAAGCAAGGTTGGAACCGGATTTCCAATTAAGAAGATCTTAATTGCGTTGATGTCGACGAAATCGTTAATGTTAGGGAACAAAAACAATCTGTAGATAAGCAAAGCCAAGATTTCCTCAAAAGCGCTCATATCTTGGATGCTGACGAAGTACCGAGCTTGATCAAACAGGAATTTGGAGGGCAATCCTTGAATTCCTCCTCTACTCACCATATGAGTTCTGATGTCGACTACGTTCAAAGGAGTAGTTGCAGCAATGATAATGTCGTCAGGATTCTTTTCCAAACCGGAGTACGGATCTTGCGCGTACACGGGTATTCCAATCAGACGAGAGTACTCCTCTAACGTAGGCATGAGCTGATAATCTGGAAAGGTGAAGCAGTGATACGTTGGATCGTAAAACTGTACCAAGGTGGGAAGGATCCCATCCATAATGTTGGTATTGAGCAAAGGCAGAAGTTTTCCATACTTCTCCTTGAAAGCCTGGGGGTTGGCCACCAGTTTTCCGAGCTTTCCCAGTTCCTCGACCTGGGGAATCTTGAAGGTGTATTTCCTAGCTCTCTTTCTTTCGTAATCCATGGTATAGATCCTTAAGTCCTTTCTCCGTTTCTCTCTTTCTATGAAGTTCAAAACGTTCGTTATTTAGTTTCCTTGAAAAACGACTTAAAAAAAGACTTTTTTTTTTGTTTTTAGTTGTTTATTAATGAATGATGCATGAATGCACACACAAGAGTTTTAAACAAACATGGCGTTGAAGGGTATAGTGGTCATGAAGTCAAAACGCAAACCTCGCCCCAATGGTAAACTAAGGATAAGGATTTTTGTACCTGTAGAACGGGTTCTAGGGGTCTCAGAGTTTTTGCTCAACCTTAAAGATACGTTGATTGGTATCTATAAGAGAGTTTCCTCTGAGTGTAGTATCTGCGTGACAATTACTTTCGTAATCACCGCTCTACGTCCTAAAAAAGGCTTTAAGTGGGGTTAATGGGTTTCTAGGTCCTCCTGGTTCAAATCAGTCTCGGAATGCAGTGGCGCAGTTAATCACAACCAGCCAGGCAAATCCCAAGAGTAGATTTGGAAACCAAGATTAGAGGGTCTTCACCGGGAAGACATCCTCCATCCTATCTTATGTTGCACTCAAATCCGGGTATAGGATTTCTCACCACAAGGGGGAATCAAGCCCTTTCCCGATACAGAATAAACAAAATAAACAAATATATATGCAACAATCACATGATATGACACAGAGGTTAGGCAGGACCTCTCTTGTTTGAGGGGGAATTTGGCATCCCTAATTCCTCATTGGGGCTGGACCAGCAACAGGTCAACCATTGGTTTGGATGAAAAACCAAGGTTTTTAACACTTATATCCCCAGCAGAGTCGCCATTTTTACTGTGGTGTCGTTTTTTTTTACCTCCCCGTTTCACTTGGGAGGACGGCACGCTAGACCCTTCACGCGAAATTTGGAAGGAGAATGCGCTCGTGGTGGGATGAATTTTGTTTCAGTTCTTCCTACGATATCACACGAACTTTCTTATTGTCCTACGAGTAGGAAAGGGAAAAAAAGATCTCAACTAAACCCTAAGAGTTTGCTAAGTGTGGGGATTTCACCTAGACTAGAAATTCAGGAGTCCGGGGGGTCGGTTATACATAGGGAAGTGTTTAAACACCCTACATATCTGTAGTACTTGTTGAATGCAGTATAGGGCAAGCAACAAAAAAGATTTGGAAATATTGATCTGGGAATTATCGTCCACAGAGATGGTGAGAATGCCATTCAACAGTTTCTATGGTTTTGAGCTCGGGTTTGAATAACAAAAGTATAAGAACGGAAAAGTAAAATATGAACATAGAAAGAATTCATTCTTTGGAAAGATAAGACTTATCAAGCTTTGCATATGATCTACTTCTTACCAACGTAAACTTGTCGACCAGTTATACTCAACCTACGATACTCATCTATGTTATCACGTATCTCTCACATAAGCGTCCATCTCTGGAGCACAAACGAGATCATCTCACAACTAAGGTTATCTCTAACGCAAAGTCGCAAGAACATCCGTATTCTCGCGTCGGCGATCTCTCGCGCGCCGCTTAAACACGAAAGCATTAAGTACAGATACCCACAGTGAATGCTAGCTCTAAATCTATCTCTAGAGTTCAGAACCAACAGATTATCATCCTAGATAAGGATTCAAGCAGTTTATCTCTAAAGCAACCTAAATCCCCAGCATAGAGCAAAAATCCAGAACAACATCAACACAAATTTGTAAAGCAAGTTAAACATAACATTATAATCGGTAAATATACATAAGATTCAAGTAAATATACAAACAAAACCCAACCAAAGAGAAATACACAAAGAAGAAGAGAAATGAACCGAAAATCTCCCGGTTTGTCAGCTCCGTTCGACGCTCAATCCACCTCCAATCATCCAAATGCAACCTCCGAAGTTGTTTTCTAAGCTAATCTACCCTAAGAATGAAGGTTTGATGATTTGGGAACAATTACCCCAAAACATAACCTAAAAATGTGATTTTTACCCCTATTTAACGAGCTGATATCTGTCATGGTCGCTCAGCGGAGGTACTCCCGCTTAGCGGCTGACAGCAAAAGTGAAATCTTGTTTTCGCCATAAGTTGAGAACCGTAACTCTGAATTGCGCCCGGTTCGAAGCGTTGGAAAGCTTATTCAATGCTCTATCTAATAATGAATGAATGGAAACCAAATTGATGATTTTTATCATCCTCATTTTGAGTCTTTGGAAGTCCACTTGATGGTGGCTAAGCGGGCTTGCACCAAAACTGCGAAATCGAAGTCGTGCCTTTGACACTTTATTCCTCAAGGCTCCAATAAGCATGAATACCTATATAAATAAAGGAAAAACTATCAAATGGTATAAAAGTATATGAAAATACAACTATTCACAAAATATACGTATTTATACACAAAACGGAGAATTATTCAAATGGTATTAACAAAAGTATCGATAAGTGCCACTATTTACATACACAAAATAAGTACATTTTGGCACTTATCAGTACTCTACAGGAACCTTCTCTGTGTCATTGTGATTGTGTTTGCTGCTAGTGATTGGGAAAGTTTCTCCTTTGTGTTAGGAGAGAGAATTGAATTGATTAAAAAGACAGACAGATAGACAAACAAACTGACTATTTTTGGTATTTTATTAGCTCGCTGAGATTCCTTGTGAACCTCATGCCTACATATCCCTAGTGGAAGTCAGAGCTTAATGTAGTTCAGGGAACTAACTAGGGAAATTAATATTTTTGGTGCCTTGCTTGAAGCTCAAGGTTGAAGCTTGAATTAAATCTCTGTTTACAGTAAAGAGACATGAAATCATCTTTACAGAGAGGTATTTGTACTATTCTACCACAAACATTTAAAGGAGTGACAGAATAACTGAATTCATTTCATTCAAGAGGGGGACCTTACTTGTGTATGTGCAAGTATACCAGTCAAATGCCTCTTAAATGAAAGAAAGATGCTCATCCAAATTAGGGAAAGTTACCACATGTCTGGGTTTTACTGCCAGCTCATGCCTTTCAAAATCCTAAATGGGAGACTTGATTAAAATTGAAATTGAAATTGAAATGTTTGTTTGTTTGAATGTGGTAGAGTAGTAAAAATATCTCTCTATAGAGATAAGCTATGTCTATCTATTGTATAAAAGATTTGACTTTAGCTGGCTTGTATGAGGCCCAAGCTTGAGGCTTTTTGATTGATTTATTAATTATTATTGACTCTGGGAGATGACTCTACTGGGGATTAATTACAGGGTATTTTTGTGTTCTGTACAAAGCCCAGAATTGAGGCTGACTCTATTTGGAGAGTGTTTATTTTGATGGATTTTTATTTGGTGTTCTGTATAAAGCCCAGAATTGAGGCTGACTCTAGCTAGGAAAAACATTATTTTCTGCCTTGTACAAAGCCCAAGGTTGTGGCTGACTCTTAAATAAACTGAGTATGGATGACTCTATGGGGAAAAGATCCTAGGTGTTAGGAATCTTTGACACATGAAAATATGGTTTAATCTGCCTTGTACAAAGCCCAAGGTTGTGGCTACTGAATGATGAAGAACTCACTGGGGAGACTCTATTATCTGCCTTGTACAATGCCCAAGGTTGAGGCTGACTCTTGACAGGGGAGTTTTATTGTTTGGTGCCTTGTATGAAGCCCAAGGTTGAGGCTAACTGTTTTTGTTGGTTTTGACTCTACTGAAGAAATTTTATTTATTAAAAGACTTTTTTTCTTTGGAAGCTAACCCTTTCCAGGGATTTTGACTCAGCTGGTGAATTTGTCTTTTGAAAAAGAATGATTTTTGGAAGCTAACCCTTTCCAGGGATTTTGACTCTTTATTGACTGAACTTGGAGGCTAACCCTTTCCAGGGGTTTTGACTCTTTTGGGGAAATTATCTCCTAAGAGAATGAATCTTTGGTTTTGAAAGACTGATGTTGGAGGCTAACCCTTTCCAGGGGTTTTTATTGAAATGATAGATTGATTTGGAGGCTAACCCTTTCCAGGGATTTTTATTGAAATGATAGATTGATTTGGAGGCTAACCCTTTCCAGGGATTTTTATTGAAATGATTGGCAGAAAGATTATCTAATGGAGACTTCTTGTTTAAAGCCCAAGATGAA
Organism: Vicia villosa; assembly: GCF_029867415.1. Lineage (NCBI taxonomy): Eukaryota > Viridiplantae > Streptophyta > Magnoliopsida > Fabales > Fabaceae > Vicia > Vicia villosa. Next base: position 18,866,089 of record NC_081183.1, on the reverse strand, counting down.
GGCTGACACTTACTGAGGATAAGCAAATAAGGATCCTAGACTCTGCTAAGGAAGATTGATGAAGATAAGGGTGACAGAGACTGTCCATGTCTCTCATTCCAAAAATGTACTCAATGTGAAATTGAGACAAACTTAGCTTGTTTAAAGTCTGGTTTGAATTGGAAGAAACTCACCAGGGTAGGCTAAAAGGTGACTAAAGACCTGTTCCTATGTTTATAAGAAACATGATGGGTCCTTGTATACAAGCTCAAGAGGAAGCTGGAAATGCTTTTAGGAAGCCTGTGGGTCCTTGTACAAAGCCCAAGAGGAGGCCAATCGAGGGTCCTTGTTATAGCACAAGAGAAAGCTATGTAGTTTTGAACTTATTTTGGCTCTAAGCAAATGGGTAAGAGGTTTCACCGGGAATAATTCCACTTTGGATGGATGTGTCCTATTTTTTGGATTCTAAGGTTTTTGCCAAGATGTTTCACCGGGAATAACTCATCTTGGGGGTTTGAACTACAGATCTCTAATTAGGAAAGAGCCTTCACCGGGAAGACATTCTCAATCCTAGGTCATATTCCTATAATATATATATATATATATATATAGTTTAAACTGCCCTAAGGTTTATACTCAAACGTAGTTAAACTAATATATATGCACAGTTTATATTTGACAGTAATTTAAATGAAGACTGTAAATGGAAAGCTTGTAAAGCCTAACCTGGATGGAGTGGAGGCCTTTGAAGAAGTATATACAGAGCCTCAACAGTAATTGGTGGATAACAGTTGAATATATATGATAAACAGTTAACGGTTTTGAAAACAGAAGAAGTGAAGATGGACAAAGGTCACATAGGTATCCGAAGAGTTTCACCGGGAATAATGCCCTTCAAATACCAGAAGAATGTTTTGAAAACAGAAAGAAGATTTTGAAAATACAGTTTTGAAAACAAGCTAAGAAGAGAAGGTGTTTGGGACTTACACTCTATTAGAGGCCCAGTACTTTACAGTACTGGCTATAAAAGCAATTTGAAAATGATTTGAAATGATATAAGGTTTTGTTGTTTGAAAACCTTAATCATCCGTTTAATCGGAGACTGATAACAGCTTTGAAAATTGACAAAAGTCAACTTAATTAAGGTAAAGATAAAGATCTATGCCTAATTAAGACCTAAACAATTAGGGTTTTATCATAAAATTATTCACAAAATAATTAGGTTAAAACAAAATGAATATATATATTTTAAAGTATTTAAGAAAACACTTAAAACATACTATCTTAAACCTAATAAAAATGTATGAAATAAATAATATTTTTTATGATTTTTTTTATTATTCACAAAATAGATATATTAAGTGACAAGTGTGTGAAAAATGAAGTGAAAATAAATTAATTTGATAGATGAATTAATTGTGTGAAGTTATGAGAAAAAATGAAGGAAATTAGTGGTAAAAAAATGATTTTGTCTCCTCCAAGGTTTGAACACACGCCCTTTAGGTCACACACCCAAAACCAACACCACTGGGCCAGCGCGCGTATGGTGATAGTAAACTGACTCCTTTGCAACTCATATGTTATTCAAGTGTATAGAAGCAAAAAAAAGAAAATGAAATCAAAAGGTCTGGGGCGAGGGGGATTCGAACCCCAGACCTTGGGCACGCGCAACACACAAACACTCCTTACCACTGGGCTATAACGATTTAGTCGTTAATGAAACAGGTATCAATCAAAATAAAATAAACTTAACCCTGAATTTGAAATTTGCGCGCCACCACCATTGTCATCTTCAACCTCTAGCTTTGAATTTTTGAAAATCTGAACTCTCTCAACTCTCAACCATTTGCAACGATGTAAACATGAAACTTGTTCTAATTTCACTAACGATTCTGAATATGTAACTAACATAAATTTATATTAACTACATCTAACTAATTTACTAAAAAACGTGAAGAACCCTAAAATTTGAAAATCAAATTAAATGACTATACTGAAAGATAAATGAATGATGATAGAGGGTTTTCAATCCTCTGATGATGCTGAACAAGATAGAATCGAGCTATATCATAAAGAGTGCTTAAATTAAAGAGGTGGAGTTCAGAAACTTACCTCTGAAAATGGAGGTCGTGAGGATGATGGAGAGCAACTGGGCTTGTATGAATGATCCCAAAAGCTTCCTTGGGACTCAGTGATGCTAACTGAATGCTTATTATAACCTTAATCCTCCTGAATTGTTCTATGGACCTCCCTCGATTTGAGCTTCAAGTGAACATGGAGAGTGATGATTCTTGAGTTACAGATGAGCTGCAGCCATCTGAACAGCTTCACTACCTCCTATGGAACGTGCCTGGATGCTTGGCTTTGTTGGAAACCCTCTGAATTGCTCTATGGACCTCCAACTGCAACAGCTCCAAAGTGAGAGCAACAATGGCGTTCCTCCACTTACAGAAGTGATCCAGGTGCTTGGATCACCTCAAATTAACCCCTTTGAGATGTTGGAATGCTTACTTTCCAAAGATAAGCTCTGGTTTGAAGAAAACGATTCTTCTTGCCAAAGAACTTTGAAAAACAATAAGCATGAGAAGAGAAAGAGAAAGCAAGGAATATGGTTGCTTTGGTGTGTTTTCTGAATGAGAAAGAGCCCTCTATTTATAGGCAATTGGCTCAGAGCAATTGAACTTAGCAAGCTTGCTTAGTGTAGTGAGTTTGGTTTCTTAGCCAAGAAGAAAATTTGAAAAGATCCTAAATGCAATGATGCATTTTCGGGCTAGCTTCCCCAACCATTGATCTTGTATGATCTAAGGGAACATTTATGATTCAGAGGAGAGTTCTAATTGGCTGAGAACAAGATTCCTTGATAATTCATCATTTGCCATAAATTCAAAATTGCAATCATTACATAATCACATGCCTTTGTTTTTGGGAATCTTCTCTAATCCTTATGCAATGATGAATTTGGATGTGTGGTATGGTTTCAGATGTATTAGAGGTTGTGTAGCGTCACTTAGTGAAGCAAAATGCACAAAATTGCAAAGTTTCAAATTGTACATGACCTATAATTTCACTTCATGAGGCTAACTTTGAACAAGCATAACTCTTAGCTCAAAATGAATTTGGAGAAGGTTGAACACAATTTGGAAAGCCCTAAACATCTACTTCAAATCATTAGTTTGGAGTTTCTTCAGAATCCTTTGGCAAATTTGTTAAAAATGAGGCCAAAGTTGGAAGAAAACTAGGTTAAAACACTTAGAAAATTTTCTAAGTGTTTATGACCTAAAACTTCAAAATTTCCAAAACTCTTAAATGATTGATCTTTTGAAAAAAGTTCCTTTGTAAGATGTTATTTTATTTTGCAAGATCTACAACTTTCATGTTGGAAGTTTTTTGAGTTGTGTAGGTGAAATTTTGAGTTCCCACAATGCCCTCAAAAACCCTAATTCTCGACTTTTTGCTCCTTGAAGATTCTTTTTGAATTTCTTTGGTCAAATGACTTTAATATCCATATATTGATGATATTGATCCTTGAAAGTCATGGTTTGACCAAAAATCTCAAAAGTCAAAGGTGAACTCATACAGTTGACTTTTTCCTAATAAAGTGAAAATTTGGACTTTTGTGTAGAATCAAGATCTTCTCCTCAAATGAGTGATGTAAATGGATTATATGGAGGTAGTAGAGGTTCTTGAATCATTTCTTGAGTCTTGAATCCATGACCTGATTAAAAGTCAACTATCTTGGTGAATTAGGTCAAAAACCCTAATTGTCGACCATATGAAAATAATGACTGTAGACCTTGAATTGAGGTGTAATGTCCAGTGGATCTTGTCATATGAGTTATTTGAAGATGATTGATGTCTTTGAATGATCCCCTGGGGCTTTTTAGGGTTTCCCAAAGGTGATCCCTGATTTTAGTCCTTGATAGGCTCAAAAACCCTAGTCTAGTGACCTGAGTAAACCTGTACTCAGATGACTGGGTGTCTAATCAATCATAGGTGAAAAAATGAAGCTCTTGAGTCTTATGATTGTATTAGAGACTAATCCTTCTATTGATTGATCCTTTGCCTAAGTTTTCTTGTCTTTGAACACCCTTGATTGAATGTTAGATGAAGAAATGACTGCTCTAGGTCCTTGTTTTGACCTGATGAAAATCCTAAAGATATGTCATCTCAGGGGGGTCAAAAATTAGGGTATGACAGTATTCAAATGAATATTTTTTATTTTGAAAGATTAATTACTTAAGGTTTAATTATGTGATTAGTCTTTACAAATATATCATTTTTTGATATTATCAATACAAATTTTTGTGTTTGAATTTTGTGTAATTTTCTTTTACTTTTTGTGCTTTGTTCTTTAATTTAAGGTAAAGAACTATTTTAGTATTTTAGTTCCTCGCAAAAATTGGAGAGGTCAAATAAATTCATAAATAAAAAATAGTATTTATTTACTTTTTTGCTAAATTTAATCAAGTCATATTAGTCCTTATGTCAATATATATATTTTTAAATCGTTTTTTTTCTTACTTTTTAACCGTGGCTGAACTCCTTATGTGTATTATTTTTCACTTACGAAGACTTATAAAAGCATATCACTCATGTTACATTCGTTAATAAGTTTCCTTCTTTCACAACAATTTCCTCTTAATCCAAGCATAAAAAATTGCACACTTTCATGGCACAAATTTCCAACTCCTCAGATTCATTGTACAACTTTGTTGTAAGAGATGGAAATGGGATCAAAGGTTTAGTTGACTCAGGTTTATCAGAGGTTCCAAAAATATACATACAACCCATAAACAACAGAATCAACAAACTAAACTCAAAACCATTGTAAATTCAACCTATTGATTTATCAAAACTCAATGGGCCAGAACATGAAAAAGTGGTGGATGAAATTGTTAGAGCTGCTGAGACACTTGGATTCTTTCAAGTAGTGAATCATTGTGTTCCTCCCGAGTTGTTGGAATCACTTAAAGATTCAGCACACTCTTTCTTCAACTTGCCACCAGAGGAGAAAGTTATTTACCGCAATAGTGCGAGTAATACGAGATATAAAACTAGCTTTGTACCTGAGTTAGAAAAAGTGTTGGAATGGAAAGATTATATCAATATGGTTTATAGTTGTGATGAAGATGCTCTTCAACATTGGCCTAATATATGCAAGTAAGTCCAATCTAATATAGCATACATATTAGACATTATAGGTTTTGTTGAATTATTTATTTCTCTCAATTTGTAGGGAAGTTGCACTTGAATATTTGAAGTTGTCATCCAAGATAGCGAGAGACTTATTAAAAATATTAATTGATAAACTTGGAGTGAAACTAGATGAGTCAAAAATGGAGAGTCTTATTGGTACGAAGATGGTTAAAATGAACTACTATCCAGCATGTCCAAATCCAGAACTCACCGCCGGTACAGTGCGTCACTCAGACTCAGGAACTATCACAATTCTTCTTCAAGATGGAATTGGTGGATTGCATGTTAAATCGGAAGATGAGAGTAATGATGAAAAAGAAGTGTGGCTTGAAATTCCTCCAATCCAGGAAGCTTTAGTCATCAATGTTGGTGATGCTTTAGAGGTTTGATATATCTTTAAATCAAAAAATACGACATAGTTAAAATCTTAAAATTTACTAATGTACTTTGCATCATAACTAATAATCCTTTTGTATTTTACTTGAAGGTACTTAGCAATGGAAAATATAAAAGTGCTGAACATATAGTACTAACAACTTCCACACAATCAAGAGTATCAGTTCCAATGTTCACTCTTCCTATGTTTACTGAGAGGATTGGCCCATTTCCAGAATTGGTGAAGAAAGATGGATTTGCTGGTTATAGAGATGTCTTGTGGCAGGAATATATGGACAACTACTTTAGGAGTTCTCATGATGGAAAAAAGACTCTTGATTTTGCAAAAATCAACTCTACTTAATAATTCTATAAAAGAGAGTATGAAGTATGTGTTTAATTTTTTAAATGAGTTTTAATTTAGAAGTCAGCGGACAAATAAAAAGTTCTTGTAGTGGAAAGGCCAAGAGGTTAGTGGTCTTTTAATAGAACTCAGTTGCATTTTAATTCCTAGAATAGTAGTATCTTGGGTCTTTATAAAGACTTTGTTGTATTTTCATTTCAATAAGCAAGAGAGCAATATATAAAGTAGTATTTATATCAACAAATTGGCATTAGAGCTAATCGCGAACGTGATGAGTGAAATGCCACTACCACGACTAACAACGTCTAACTACGAAAACTAGAGTATTCAAATGAACGCTCGTCTTGGATTTTTAGATAAGTGGGAGGTTGTAACACCCATCTAATCACACCTATATAATTCGCATAAATTCTAATAATTAAATTAACACGAATCACAAACTAGAGTGTCACCTTGATAAAAACTTCATAATAAAACATCTTGCTCTGTAACACGGGTTTTCAAATTGTCAAAACAAAATACTTCTTCAATGACAACAATTGTAATTTAAATTCTTATAGCGGAATTCATATTTCAAAACATCTTAAATACCACAACAGATAGTTCAGATCTCAAAACAATTAAAAGAATGACATTGTTCCAATTAAATGACCCCAACCCCGATGCTACGTAAGAGAGCAAGACCATCTTTATTCCAAATAAAGCGCTAAAAGATTTCATGAAACTATCCTCCAAACACCAACGAACTATTCTTGATTACTTGCGCGTTACCCACGTGGAGGTAACATTCAAACAGAAAGGGTGAGTAGTTCATAGTCATTATAGAAGACATAAGGGAGAAATATAGTAGTTATACAATAGGCATCATTAATTATACATATACTAACGCATGTGTATCCTCATACTTCACATATTTACTCACACCTGCACATCATCATCTACTCACAACATCATCACATAATTCAGTCACATTCCTTAATTAAATCTCACTTATTCACGAATTGTCAAACATCACGCAATCAAAAATTATGCAATGTCACAAAGAATGCAATGCTACATGTCATACACCAAATTTGACCGCCTCGAGCATCAACAATTTATTTTCCTTTCCTCTGTGCATTTAAATTAAATTTGTAGGGTGCATATTTAAAAGAATTATGATTTGCTTCAAATATTCAAAATAATTGTTGCTTATGAGATGCATATTTAAGTTGTTAAATAGAGAGGTGTATTTAAAAACAAGTATGTATATAATTGGGCTTAGTAATATAAAATGAGGGTGAGTTTATTTATTTGGGTCTGGGAAGAAATCTAAGAGGGTGTATCTATCAGTGGGCTTAACATTCTAAGATTGTCACCCAATATTAGGTTAAATTAAAATATTATTTTGAAGTTTAATAAATCCTAAACAAATAGTCATTTCTTATTATTATTACTAATATTATCAATAATTATGTTCTTATTTACAAATCTAACTATTTTGCTAAATATCATTGTTATTAATCTAACCATTATAAATTAATATTTAACAAATGTTATTATAAAAGTATTGACTGCAGTCAACAATATTGATTTTTTTGACTTTCATATGTAGATTATTTTAAGAAGGGGCACATGAGTTATGTCATTTATGGCCATATACATTGGATTCTTAAGACAAAAAAATATTGTTGTTAAGGCAGACGGTGCAAAAAACAAAAACAAAAAACAATTTTGGTAAATGAGAATGATCCTACAAACAAAAAATAAGATTGGTAAATGAGAATGGTCCTACAAACAAAAATAAAAAATAATATTGGAAAATGAGAATGGTGAAACAAACAAAAACAAAAAAATTATATAGAGAAATAAGAATGGTGCAACAAACAAAAACAAAAAACAATATTGGGGAATGAGAATGGGGCAACAAACAAAAACAAAAAACAATATTGGGGAATGAGAATGGTGCAACAAACAAAAACAAAAAGTAATATTGGTAAATGAGAATAGTCCTACAAACAAAAACAAAAAGTAATATTGGTAAATGAGAATGGTCCTACAAACAAAAATAAAAAATAATATTGGAAAATGAGAATGGTGAAACAAACAAAAACAAAAAAATAATATTGGGAAATAAGAATGGTGCAACAAACAAAATCAAAAAACAATATTGGGGAATGAGAATGGTGCAACAAACAAAAACAAAAAATAATATTGGTAAATGAGAATGGTTCTACAAACAAAAACAAAATATAATATTGGGAAATGAGAATGGTCCTACAAACAAAAATAAAAAAAATATTAGAAAATGAGAATGGTGAAACAAACAAAAACAAAAAAATAATATTGGGAAATCAGAATGGTGCAACAAACAAAAACAAAAAACAATATTGGGGAATGAGAGTGGTGCAACAAACAAAAACAAAAAATAATATTGGTAAATGAGAATGGTCCTACACACAAAAATAAAAAATAATATTGGAAAATGAGAATGGTGAAATAAAAAAAAAACAAAAAAATTATATTGGGAAATAAGAATGGTGCAACAAACAAAAACAATAAACAATATTGGGAAATGAGAATTGTGCAACAAACAAAAACAAAAAACAATATTGGGGAATGAGAATGGTGCAACAAACAAAAACAAAAAGTAATATTGGTAAATGAGAATGGTCCTACAAACAAAAACAAAAAGTAATATTGGTAAATGAGAATGGTCCTACAAACAAAAATAAAAAATAATATTGGAAAATGAAAATGGTGAAACAAACAAAAACAAAAAAAAATAATATTGAGAAATAAGAATGGTGCAACAAACAAAAACAAAAAACAATATTGGGGAATGAGAATTGTGCAACAAACAAAAACCAAAAATAATATTGGTAAATGAGAATGGTCCTACAAACAAAAACAAAAAATAATATTGGTAAATGAGAATGGTCCTACAAACAAAAATAAAAAATAATATTGGAAAATGAGAATGGTGAAACAAACAAAAACAAAAAAATAATATTGAGAAATAAGAATGGTGCAACAAACAAAAACAAAAAACAATATTGGGGAATGGTGCAACAAAAAAACAAAAAATAATATTGGAAAATGAGAATGGTGAAACAAACAAAAACAAAAAAATAATATTGGGAAATAAGGATGGTGCAACAAACAAAATCAAAAAACAATATTGGGGAATGAGAATGGTGCAACAAACAAAAACAAAAAATAATATTGGAAAATGAGAGTGGATGAGGATGTCGTATATTTGGCCATAGTAATTTGGGGAGAAAGAAAATCTAATTCTTTTATAGGTGAAGAGAAGATGAGATAGTATCGAGACATAGAAAGGTACGAAGAATGATAGCTACTATGAAAGTATTCAAATGAATATTTTTTATTTTGAAAGATTAATTACTTAAGGTTTAATTATGTGATTAGTCTTTACAAATATATCATTTTTTGATATTATCAATACAAATTTTTGTGTTTGAATTTTGTGTAATTTTCTTTTACTTTTTGTGTTTTGTTCTTTTATTTTAAGGTAAAGAACTATTTTAGTATTTTAGTTCCTCGCAAAAATTGGAGAGGTCAAATAAATTCATAAATAAAAAATAGTATCTATTCACTTTTTTGCTAAATTTAATCAAGTCGTATTAGTCCTTATGTCAATATATATATTTTTAAATCGTTTTTTTTTCTTACTTTTTAACCGTGGCTGAACTCCTTATGTGTAATATTTTTCATTTACGAAGACTTATAAAAGCATATCACTCATGTTACATTCGTTAATAAGTTTCCTTCTTTCACAACAATTTCCTCTTAATCCAAGCATAAAAAATTGCACACTTTCATGGCACAAATTTCCAACTCCTCAGATTCATTGTACAACTTTGTTGTAAGAGATGGAAATGGGATCAAAGGTTTAGTTGACTCAGGTTTATCAGAGGTTCCAAAAATATACATACAACCCATAAACAACAGAATCAACAAACTAAACTCAAAACCATGTGAAATTCAACCTATTGATTTATCAAAACTCAATGGGCCAGAACATGAAAAAGTGGTGGATGAAATTGTTAGAGCTGCTGAGACACTTGGATTCTTTCAAGTAGTGAATCATTGTGTTCCTCCTGAGTTGTTGGAATCACTTAAAGATTCAGCACACTCTTTCTTCAACTTGCCACCAGAGGAGAAAGTTATTTACCGCAATAGTGCGAGTAATACGAGATATAAAACTAGCTTTGTACCTGAGTTAGAAAAAGTGTTGGAATGGAAAGATTATATCAATATGGTTTATAGTTGTGATGAAGATGCTCTTCAACATTGGCCTAATATATGCAAGTAAGTTCAATCTAATATAGCATACATATTAGACATTATAGGTTTTGTTGAATTATTTATTTCTCTCAATTTGCAGGGAAGTTGCACTTGAATATTTGAAGTTATCATCCAAGATAGCGAGAGACTTATTAAAAATATTAATTGATAAACTTGGAGTGAAACTAGATGAGTCAAAAATGGAGAGTCTTATTGGTACGAAGATGGTTAACATGAACTACTATCCAGCATGTCCAAATCCAGAACTCACCGCCGGTACAGTGCGTCACTCAGACTCAGGAACTATCACAATTCTTCTTCAAGATGGAATTGGTGGATTGCATGTTAAATCAGAAGATGAGAGTAATGATGAAAAAGAAGTGTGGCTTGAAATTCCTCCAATCCAGGAAGCTTTAGTCATCAATGTTGGTGATGCTTTAGAGGTTTGATATATCTTTAAATCAAAAAATACGACATAGTTAAAATCTTAAAATTGTACTAATGCACTTTGCATCATAACTAATAATCCTTTTGTATTTTACTTGAAGGTACTTAGTAATGGAAAATATAAAAGTGCTGAACATAGAGTACTGACAACTTCCACACAATCAAGAGTATCAGTTCCAATGTTCAGTCTTCCTATATTTACTGAGAGGATTGGCCCATTTCCAGAATTGGTGAAGAAAGATGGATTCGCTGGTTATAGAGATGTCTTGTGGCAGGATTATATGGACAACTACTTTAGGAGTTCTCATGATGGAAAAAAGACTCTTGATTTTGCAAAAATCAACTCTACTTAATAATTCTATAAAAGAGAGTATGAAGTATGTGTTTAATTTTTTAAATGAGTTTTAATTTAGAAGTCAGTGGACAAATAAAAAGTTCTTGTAGTGGAAAGGCCAAGAGGTTAGTGGTCTTTTAATAGAACTCAGTTGCATTTTAATTCCTAGAATAGTAGTATCTTTGGTCTTTATAAAGATTTTGTTGTATTTTCATTTCAATAAGCAAGAGAGCAATATATAAAGTAGTATTTATATCAACAAATTGGCATTAGAGCTAATGGCGAACATGATGAGTGAAATGCCACTACCACGACTAACAACGTCTAACTACGAAAACTAGAGTATTCAAATGAATGCTCGTCTTGGATTTTTAGATTAGTGGGAGGTTGTAACACCCATCTAAACCCACCTATATAACTCGCATAAATTCTAATAATTAAATTAACACGAATCACAAACTAGAGTGTCACCTTGATAAAAACTTCATAATAAAACATCCTGCTCTGTAACACGAGTTTTCAAATTGTCAAAACAAAATACTTCTTCAATGACAACAATTGTAATTTAAATTCTCATAGCGGAATTCATATTTCAAAACATCTTAAATACCACAACAGATAGTTCAGATCTCAAAACAATTAAAAGAATGACATTGTTCAAATTAAATGACCCCAACCCCGATGTTACGTAAGAGAGCAAGACCATCTTTATTTCAAATAAAGCGCTAAAAGATTTCATGAAACTATCCTCCAAACACCAACGAACTATTCTTGATTACTTGCGCGTTACCCACGTGGAGGTAACATTCAAACAGAAAGGGTGAGTAGTTCATAGTCATTATAGAAGACATAAGGGAGAAATATAGTAGTTATACAATAGGCATCATTAATTATACATATACTAACGCATGTGTATCCTCATACTTCACATATTTACTCACACCTGCACATCATCATCTACTCACAACATCATCACATAATTCAGTCACATTCCTTAATTAAATCTCACTTATTCACGATTTGTCAAACATCACGCAATCAAAAATTATGCAATGTCACAAAGAATGCAATGCTACATGTCATACACCAAATTTGACCGCCTCGAGCATCAACAATTTATTTTCCTTTCCTCTGTGCATTTAAATTAAATTTGTAGGGTGCATATTTAAAAGAATTATGATTTGCTTCAAATATTCAAAATAATTGTTGCTTATGAGATGCATATTTAAAATATTATTTTGAAGTTTAATAAATCCTAACTAAATAGTCATTTCTTATTATTATTACTAATATTATCAATAATTATGTTCTTATCTATCATACCCCAATTTTTGACCTAAGATACCACCTCATATCACAGCATATGCATCATTTGCATCTCTAACAAATTGCATAGCTTGTGTTTGCTACTTGTGACTCAACAGGATTTAAACAAGAAATAACTCATCAGTACAAGTAACAATCAATTAGGGTTTTATTCTCCCTTCATCTCAAATGAATCATCTTCATCAACAGTCAACATTTGATTCTCAAAGATTCATTTCAACCAGCTCCAAAAGCTCTGAATCAACCAGATTAGGGTTTTGACTGAAGATAGCATACTCTTGAATTTTGCTCAGGATTTGACCTAATGACTTGGGACATGACCTCAAGCCCCCAAGTACATCATTTTGACCTAATCTATTGGCTCAAGACACCTCCTACACAAAGATTGATCAACAATGAAGTTTCAAATCATCAGATTAGGGTTTTGAACTATCAGGGACTAAAATCAGGGATCACATTTGGGAAACCCTAACAAGCTCCAGGGGATCACTCAAAAGTTTCAATCATCTTCAAATAATCCCTATGACAATATCCAATGGAAATTGTATCTCAATTCAAGATCCACAGTCATCAATCTCATCAGGTCGACAATTAGGGTTTTTGACCTAATTCACCTAAACAACTGACTTTTTAATCAGAACATGGTGCCACAACTTAAACCATGGCTCAAGGTCCTCCAATAACTCAATGTGATCCATTCATACCATTCATTTGGTAAGGATAGCTTGGTTCATTTGAAATCTCCAGAAACGCGATTCGTTTCAAAAAGTCAACTGTACAAGATCACCATTGACTTTTTGGAAATTTTGGTCAACCATGACTTTTGAAGTTTTAAATCATCAATATATGATATATGAAGTCATTTGATCAAGGAAAATCAAGAAAATCAATCAAGAATCAAAAAGTCAAAAGTTTGACTTTCATACTTAGAAAATTTTCTAAGTGTTTTTCAATGGTTTTTTCCAAACTTTGGAAGGGAATAACTCAAAATTTCACCTACAAACTGAAAAAAACTTCCAACATGAAAGTTGTAGATTTTGATCCAATGAACAACTTTGTCACATAATTTTTTTTTCTCCAAAAGATCAACCATTTAAGAGATATGGAGCTTCAAAGTTGGTATCTTTTGAAAATTTCACTTAAAATCTCATTTTCTTCAAAGTTCATGGATCTTTTACACCCATTTCCTTAAAGGTCTTGAAGAAACTTTCAACTAGGGTTTTGAAGTACATAACATGAGCTTTCCAAAATATCCAAGATCATGGAAAAATATGGAGCATAGCTATGGTTTTGAATTTTGCCATTAGTGAGCATTTCACTTGAAATTACAAGTCATTCTTGCCAAAGTTATGCACTATTTTACCTTATGATGCAAGCAATGACATATACATGCAATAATTAGGAGATATTTCTGGTTTGTGGACATATTGGAAAGAGATAAGAAGCATAGCCAATTTTAACCATGGTTTAGGTTTTAACCATCTTGCATTTAATGTGAAAGATTCCATTTTATCTCTTAAGTCAAATCATCACTCTTTGATCCACTTGCAAAGGCTTTGTATTCAGAAAGCTTGGCCTATAAATAGAGGTCATTTCCACTCTTCAAATCACACCAAAACCTCATAAGCATGGGTTTTCTCTTCCTTTCTTGAATTGCAAGTTTCATAGTTTTCAAAGAGGTAAAATTCTCAACCTCTAAACCTTTGAAGGTCTAGGCAAAGTGATGCTTCTAACACTTCCCAAATATCATATGGAAGTTGTTTGTACCATTGAAACCTCCCAAAAACACCAAGAACTCAGAATCACTACCTCACTTCCCAAATATGCATAACACTAGCCTTATCATGCCAAAATCAATTCCAGGCCAATTCTGTCCAAGCTAATCATCCAAACACATTCCATATACCATATGTGAGCTATCCCAATCATCATCTATGACCTGTAACATCAGAATCATCGAATTTGATTCATGCTCCAAGTGACTGCAAATCGAGTTCCACACCTTGATCCAGATGAATTCAATCCACTCCAAGCATTCAAACACCTTACATAAGGTCCATTGAAGCTATCCAGATCAAGAAACAACATCTGTAACACCTCCAAGCAAGGATTCGATTCTCAGTTTTTCCATTTTTAAGGTAAGCTCTCTTCAACTTCAAACTCCATCATACATGCATCATAAATGAAAAACCGGTTTGCCATCTTGTTTCTGCACACATATGGATCATTAACCCTCAATCAATTGCATCATAACTTGCACATACACGATTTCAGATTGAATCATAGAATTAGGGTTCTTCGTGTTCATCATAAAATCAATGATCTTAGAGCAAAAATAAATGAAATTAAATGATACCATCATGTTCCTTGTGAAAAATCGAGCAAGATAGGCTATTCACTTGATCCAAACAATTCAGTTTTGAGAATTTTCAAATTCAAAAAGGATTCATGTTCTTGGCGCCATATTTTTGGTTCTGAACTTAGGAAATTGATTCAAAATATAATCTTTTCAATGCCTTTGTTTATCAGACCACGCGCGTGGTCCAGTTGGTTATGTTTTTGAATGATGAACATAAGGGCGTGGGTTCAAGTCCTTGTGAAGACAAACCTTATTTTTTATCACTATTTTCCTTTCATTTTTTACACAACTTCATCTAATTAATTAACCAATCAAATTAATCTATTTTCACTTCATTTTTTGTACACTTCTTATTTAACACATATATTTTATGAATATTAAAAAAAAATCACAAAAAAATATTTATTTAATACATTTTTTAATAGGTTTAAAATGACATGTTTTTAAGTGTTTTTTAATACTTTAAATATTATTTTTCATTTGATTTTTCAAACTTAATCATTTGTAAATATTTTGTGATCAAACCCTAATCATTTAGGTATTAATTAAGTATAATCTTTATTTTTATCTTAATTAAGTTGATTTCTTTCAAAATTTCAAACCATCTTAAAACAAATGATCAGCGTTTTTCAAAACAAATAAAACTCTTTTCAAAAAGAAACTCTTGATCAAATCTTTTGGGTTGATCAATTGATTTTCAAAATAAGGGGCCTCTCGAATATTAGAGAGTGTAAGTCCCTTTCCTTTTCTTTGTGCAGTTTTTTCTTTAAATAGAAAACTTCTTTCGAAACAAAACTTTCAAACTATTTTCAAACGACGAAACCTCGCGTTTTTAACAAAACAATCAACCATGTTTTATAAAATAAAACATGGGCCTCCATATAGGTATAAGTCCCATTCTCTTACATGAAATTAGGTATTTCATTGTACATACACCTTTGTTGTACATACCTCGATCAATTTGTTTTTTGACCTCGAATAACAAAAAATGAAGGTTTTCTTTGAATCTTCCCAAAAATACCATGGGCCTCCATGTAGGTATAAGTCCCAACCTCCCTTGTAAATATTTGTTTACATAGCTTTGAATAAACGGGCCTCTCCCCTGTTAGAACAAGATTTGTTCTGATCAATATTCTTAGTTTTGATGATAACAAGGATATGAATTTTGTGTGAGATAATGTGGTACTCTAATACATTGCAATTTCCTTTTCAGGAAATATATAAAGAGTATGCATAAATCAGCGCTCAGAAGCTTTGTCTCAGAAGGTTCAGCATGCAACATCAGAACATGGTCTGGCAAGACATCAGAAGATGGTCAAAGCAGAATCAGAACATGGGTCTATGGAAGCATCAGAAGAACTTGAGATCAGAAGCAGAAGCACTGAAGGTCTCATGGTATCACGCTTAGAAGCACTTCAAGGTCAGAAGACAAGAAGATGCTATGCACCAAGCTGTTTGACTCTGATGATATTCAAACGTTGTATACACAAAAATCAGATCAGAAGAAAGTACAGGTGGCAGGCTACGCTGACTGACAAAAGGAACGTTGGAAGCTATTAAAGGCAACGTCAGTAGACACAGTGTGAACAAGGCTCGAGGTAGTTGACAAAAGCGTGAAACATTAAATGCAATGCTGTACGGAACACGCAAAGCATTAAATGCTCCCAACGGTCATCTTCTCAAACGCCTATAAATATGAAGTTCTGATGAGAAGCAAGGTTAACAACTCTGAACCAATTTTGTGAATATTAACTTGCTGAAACGCTGTTCAACTCAAAGCTCAGAAACTTCATCTTCATCAAAGCTCACTACATTATTGTTGTAATATTTTAGTGAGATTAAGCTTAAACGTTAAGAGAAATATCACTGTTGTGATTATAGCTTTTCAGAAGCATTTGTAATACTCTTAGAATTGATTACATTAATTTGTAAGTAACTAGAGTGATCAAGTGTTGATTAGGATACTCTAGGAAGTCTTAGCTTGTGTCTAAGCAGTTGTAATTAGAGTGATCACGTGGTGGTCAGGATACTCTAAGTAAGTCTTAGCTTGTGTCTAAGCAATTGTTCCTAGAGTGATCAGGTTGTGATCAGGAGACTCTAGAAGACTTAGTCGTGGTCTAAGTGGAAAACCATTGTAATCTGTTGCGATTAGTGGATTAAATCCTCAGGTGAGGTAAATCACTCCGTGGGGGTGGACTGGAGTAGTTTAGTTAACAACGAACCAGGATAAAAATAACTGTGCAATTTATTTTTATCGTCCAAGTTTTTTAAACTACACTTATTCAAACCCCCCTTTCTAAGTGTTTTTCTATCCTTCAATTGGAATCAGAGCGCCGGTTATAAGGTGCAAGCACTTAACTGTGTTTAGAAAAGATTCAGGAAGAGAAAAACGCTTTAGTATAAGATGGCTGGTGAAACTCAAACTAATACATCTGCATCTACATCTGGCTCTGATGAGCAATATAATGGTAACAATGGTTATACTAGACCACCAGTATTTGATGGTGAAAACTTTGAATACTGGAAAGATAAACTGGAAAGTTACTTTCTTGGTCTAGATGGTGAACTATGGGATCTTCTGATGGATGGTTACAAACATCCAGTGAAAGCTAATGGTGTAAGGCTTACCAGGAAAGAAATGGATGATGATCAGAAGAAGCTTTTCAAGAATCATCATAAGTGTAGGACTGTTTTGCTGAATGCTATCTCTCATGCTGAGTATGAGAAGATATCTAACAGGGAAACTGCCTATGATATATATGAGTCATTGAAAATGACCCATGAGGGAAATGCTCAAGTCAAGGAGACTAAAGCTCTTGCTCTAATCCAGAAATATGAAGCCTTCAAGATGGAGGATGATGAAGATATTGAGAAGATGTTCTCAAGATTTCAAACTCTAACTGCTGGATTGAGAGTTCTGGATAAAGGCTACACCAAGGCTGATCATGTAAAGAAGATTATCAGAAGCTTACCCAAAAGATGGGGTCCAATGGTGACTGCATTTAAGATTGCAAAGAATCTGAATGAAGTTTCTTTGGAAGAGCTTATCAGTGCCTTGAGAAGCCATGAAATAGAGCTGGATGCAAACGAGCCTCAGAAGAAAGGTAAGTCTATTGCATTAAAATCTAATATTAAAAAATGCACTAACGCTTTTCAGGCTAGAGAAGAAGATCCTGAAGAATCAGAATCTGAAGAAGAAGAAGATGAACTGTCCATGATCTCCAGAAGGGTAAACCAACTCTGGAAGAGCAAGCAAAGGAAGTTTAGAGGCTTCAGAAGTTCAAAGAGATTTGAACATGGAGAATCTTCTGGTGACAGAAGATCTGACAAGAAGAAGGCTGTCTGCTATGAGTGCAATGAGCCTGGACATTACAAGAATGAGTGTCCAAAACTTCAGAAGGAGAATCCCAAAAAGAAGTTTCATAAGAAGAAAGGTCTTATGGCAACATGGGATGATTCTGAATCAGAATCAGAATCAGACTCTGAAGGAGAACAAGCCAACTTCGCGCTGATGGCTACAGAAGATGATGGATCAGAATCTACATCAGAATCAGATTCTGAAGAAGTATTTTCTGAACTATCTAGAGAAGAGTTAGTTTCCAGTTTAACAGAACTTCTGGAACTCAAGGCTCATCTTAGTATCAAATACAAAAAGCTGAAGAAGCAATTTGAATTTGAAACTAAGAAGCTGGAAGTGGAAAATTCTGAACTGAAGGAAAAAGTTTTAAATTTATCCAAAGATAGTGGATCTCCTTCTGAAACAAAAAAATCCATTCCTAGCATGAATCATATTCTGAAAGAATATGACTCGAGCTTCAGAAAGTTCTTATCTAGAAGTATTGGTAGAAGTCATCTTGCTTCTGTGATATATGGTGTTTCTGGAAACAGAAGGTTTGGTTTTGGCTATGAGGGTGATACCTCACATAAATTTGAACCTGTTGATGATCTGAAGATCACATACAAGCCATTGTATGATCAGTTCAAATACGACCATGCTCATGATATTAGGCTCACTTCACATGCACAGAAGTTTAACACTGTTCACACCAAGAAGCATGTGACACATCCTAAGAAATATCATGCTGACAAACCTAAAGAATATCATGCTGTTCCTCCTGTTAAATATTTTGCTAAACCCAAGTTCAATCAGAACTTGAGGAGAACTAACAAGAAAGGACCCAAGAAATTGTGGGTACCTAAGGAGAAGATAATTTCTGTTGCAGATATCCTTGGCGGAAAAGAGGACAAACAGCAAAATGTCATGGTACCTGGACTCTGGGTGCTCGTGACACATGACGGGAAGAAGGTCTACATTCCAAGACCTGGTGCTTAAACCAGGTGGAGAAGTCAAGTTTGGAGGAGATCAGAAGGGCAAAATCGTTGGCTCTGGAACTATAAAGTTTGGTAACTCTCCTTCCATAACTAATGTACTTCTTGTAGAAGGATTAACGCATAACTTATTGTCCATAAGTCAATTAAGTGACAATGGTTATGACATTATCTTCAATCAAAAGTCTTGCAAGGCTGTAAGTCAGAAGGATGGCTCAATCCTATTTACAGGCAAGAGAAAGAACAATGTTTATAAGACAGATCTTCAAGATCTTAAGAATCAGAAGGTGACTTGTCTTATGTCTGTTTCTGAAGAGCAATGGGTCTGGCACAGAAGATTAGGACATGCTAGTTTGAGAAAGATTTCTCAGATTAACAAACTAAATCTGGTCAGAGGACTCCCAAATCTGAAATACAGATCAGATGCTCTTTGTGAAGCATGTCAGAAGGGCAAGTTCTCAAGACCTGCATTCAAGTCTAAGAATGTTGTTTCTTCCTCAAGGCCGTTAGAACTCTTGCACATTGATTTGTTTGGCCCTGTCAAAACAGCATCTGTCTGAGGGAAGAAATATGGATTAGTCATCGTTGATGATTATAGCCGCTGGACATGGGTAAAGTTCTTAAAGCACAAGGATGAGTCTCATTCAGTGTTCTTTGAATTCTGCACTCAGATCCAATCTGAGAAAGAGTGTAAAATCATAAAGGTCAGAAGTGATCATGGTGGCGAATTTGAGAACAGATTCTTTGAGGAGTTCTTCAAAGAAAATGGTATTGCCCATGATTTCTCTTGTCCTAGAACTCCACAACAAAATGGAGTTGTAGAGCGAAAGAATAGGACTCTACAAGAAATGGCCAGAACCATGATCAATGAAACCAATATGGTTAAGCATTTCTGGGCAGAAGCAATAAACACTGCATGTTATATTCAGAATAGAATCTCTATCAGACCTATTCTAAATAAGACTCCTTATGAATTGTGGAAGAACAGAAAGCCCAACATTTCATATTTCCATCCTTTTGGATGTGTATGTTTTATTCTGAATACTAAAGATCATCTTGGTAAGTTTGATTCTAAGGCACAAAAGTGTTTCCTTCTTGGATATTATGAACGCTCTAAAGGCTACAGAGTATACAATACTGAAACATTGGTTGTAGAAGAATCAATCAATATCAGGTTTGATGATAAGCTTGGTCTTGAAAAACCAAAGCAGTTTGAGAATTTTGCAGATTTTGATATTGATATATCAGAAGCTGTAGAACCAAGAAGCAATGTTGCAGAAGCTGGCAGTCTCAGAAGCAATGGATCAGAAGATCAAGTTGTTGCATCCTTAGAGAATCTCAGGATTTCTGAAGAGCCAACAATCAGAAGATCACCTAGACTTGCTTCAGCTCATTCAGAAGATGTGATCTTTGGGAAGAAAGATAATCCTATCAGAACCAGATCATTTCTTAAGAATGACAATCAGAAGCAGTGATCAGAATCTGAAGGCGTAAAGTATATTCAAAAAATTACAGCTGTCATCTATTATCTGATGGTGAACACGTGTATGTACGGTAAGTGCAAAGCGTGCAGTTGAAAAGACGCCGACCTAGGTAACTGTTCTAAATCATTTCATTTACCACATTCTCTCTCCTTACGTCACTCATCATTTAATAAAATTGATTTCTTTTGATTCTGGAACTGTTCAGTTTATATTTTTTATTATTTTCTTTTTCAAATTCGTCTCTATATATTCTTTTCAAATCATCCCATATATCTTTTTCGCTCCCTGTCTCTCTTTCTTCTTGCATACTCTCTTTTGAAATCTTCTTAGTCTCTTCTAAACCCTAACCAAAAAAAACCCAGATTTTGTTCGTCTCTTTTGTTCATTCTATTTCAATGGCTGCTTCTTCATCTCAAAATGTTGGTTCATCTACTACTCTCCATATTCAAGATGAAGTAAATCAGGAACTTACTCCAGTTGTTGCGTGCTCCATTCCTAAGGATGAATTGGAAGTTCTTTGTGAACTCATGGTTGATTTTGATAACATTAAAGAACACCAATTTCATCTCAAAGAAGATATAATTTTTCAAGGATGGACTTCGTTGTTCGCAGAGTTCTGTGGACCAGTCTACCCAAATCTTGTCAAGGAATTCTGGATACATGCAGTTGTCGCCCCAAAATCCATCTTGTCTTTCGTTCATGGAAAGTTTGTGGTAGTAACTGAGAACATTCTGAGAATGATGTTTGATCTGAGAGACCCTGAAGGAGCTTTTGAAATCGATAAAAGAGTTGATTGGAAGACTGTGTTATCTACTCTTTACTTAGATTTAAATAAAACAAAGAGTGTCAAGGACATGAAAGATCTCTACAAAATCTGGACCAAGATTCTTCTTGGATGTTTCTATCACAGGAAAGGGACACGTGCTTCTGACTTTGTTAACAACGAGCAAAAATACATTCTGTATTGCATCGCCACCAAGAAGAAGGTTGATGTTATCTACATTATCTTCAACCATATGTGGAAAGCTGTGAAGGATTCCAGAAACGCCTTTAGAGAAAAAGGTGGCACAATCATTCCTTTTGGTAGAATTATCACAAACCTTCTGGTGCATTCCAAGATTGTTGAGAGCCTGGAATCTGAAGGTATTATTAAAGACCTTGCTGTTACCTCTGGGAGTTGCCTGAGTGCTTTCACTCTAAAGAAGATGAATGTAATTGACTCTGTCATCAAAATTCCTCAACCTCTTGCTGGAACAACAATTAGAAGAGAACCTGTTCTAGCTGAATTTGAAACCTTCTTCAATAGTGAGGTACCAGAAGTCAGAACTAAGTATCTGAAGTCACAAAAAGAAAATAAAAGTTTTAAAGATCAAGACAAAGGTGCTCCTATTAAAGTAAATCGCAAGAAAGAAGAAAGGACCAAAAGAAAGTTTGATCATCCCTCTTTCAATCAGGTGAAGGTTGTTAAGAAAGCTGCTGCTACCACTAAGAAAGAAGTAGTCCCAGAAGAAGTCATTGCAAAAGTTGTTAAGGCTGTTTCTGCTGATTTTGAGAAGAAAAAGAAGGAAGCTGAGAATAAGAAGAAGTCATATAATAATGCTGAGATTGTTGAAGTTGTTGAGAAGAGGAACACCAGAAAAAGGAAGTTGATCCTTCAAGAATCCGATGAAGAAAATGTTGCTCAAGAAGCTGTGAATCAACAGAAAGGTCTGGCGAGCGATAGAAGAAAAGAGATCTCTAGCGGCAAAACAAAGATTGTTGAAGAGCCGAAGAGTAAGAAGAAGAAGAAGACCGAGGCTATGATCCAAGCTCTTCAGAAAACATCCAAAGGTATATGTATTTCTGAACCTGATTCTACTCCTGCTGGTATTTCAGAAGTTGCACCAATAGCGGTTGCCCCTATCCCTGAACCAGAAAAAGACACATCAGAATCACCTATAACTGTCAATGTTCTTACACCTCCATCTTCTCCTGTAACCATTTTTTCTTCTCCACCCACCATCAATCCTGTTCTGGATATACCACCCCTTCAAACTCTCTTTCCACCTCACACAAATATCTCAATCTCTCAACCTCCTCCCCATGCCAACTTTGAACACATTCCTTCCACCTCTCAAAACAACCAGAGTGGTTCTGATCTTCCAAACTCTGCATCACATGAGCAACTGCTCCGTGATTGTAACTACACTCCCAAGCCTCGTCCTGAAGCTGAATTGGTAGTGTTAGATTCTGATACTGAAGCAGAATCTTCTTATAGATTTGATAGAGAACCTCAACCGTATTTTATCCCCAACCCTGCCTCTTCAAAAACCAAAATAAAATCCCGCCCTGTCTACCCTATTGATGTAATTTTTGAAAAGGTAAAGAGGAGTCTCAGAAGTATCTTTGATACCCTCAGAATTGCTGAAAGTTCTGGCCTGAATGATGTCGCTATGAGGAAGTTCTGGAGGATCTTACGCAGAGAATCAGATGCTCTGTTTTTAGAACTTCAGGAAGCCTGTGTGGAAGCTGCTCCACAGCCTCGTGGAATTCTGAGAAGCTATGAGGACTTCTGGTTTGCTCGTCTTGGAGGGAGATATACCCTGGAAGAGAAGCCCTTTGTGGATGAAATAGATGAAGCAAGATTGGCTGCTGCATTGGAAGCTAACCCATGCAGGGAAATTGTGGTCTGGAGACCTCAATATCCAGTTCTGCTCGGGGATTTCAAGACCCTATTTGACTTTCTGAGGGAAAACCCTTCTAAGGAAGACCCAAGCTTGGTCATTCCAGAAGTTGTTGACCCACCAGAAGTTGAAGGTCCTTCTACCCCTAGGAATCTTGCTGCCATTCTTCAGGCTCTTGAGAATGGAGATTCTGAGATTCCGGCTGCAGATTATGGAGATGCTTATATGCAAGAAGCAGATGCAGAAGATCATGTTGCTGAAACAGTTCCTGTTGAGGAAATCCCTGCAAATGATCTCTCAATGGAAACTGCAGATCAAAATGCCATCCCTGTAGTTAGAAGCTGTGAAGCTTCTTCTGATGAACCTTCCCGTCTTGCAAGGACTCTGGAAGATATTCAGAAGAAACAGGATGAGCAAAGCTCAGTCAATGCTGAGTTTAGAGCTTTCATGGAGAGGCAAGATGGATACAACAATGTGGTTCAAGAGATGCTGGCTAAGATCCTGTCAAGGCTAGGGCCATCCTAGATTGAGTCTTAGTTGTTTTGTTTTTGCGTTGTTGCATCTGTTATGTGCATCTGTTCACCTTGTACTTCTGTACTTCTGTCCTTCTAAGCTTGAATGAAAACTATTTTTTTTTCTCTTCCATGTGTTTCTTTGTGTTTTTCATCTGAATCTTTTATGTTTTTTGATGATATGACAAAAAAGGGGGAGAAATATGTGATAAATGATTTGATTTAATCAGTTGCTTTTCTAACAAAACTTGAAAAGTTCTATGTTTTAAGTTGTTGTTGTTGTAGGAATTGAAGATTCTTTTCAAAGATCAACATAAGAAGCAACAAGATGAATCAAGCTCTTGGATTCTTGAAGCAAGCTGAGTGCTATGAAACTTCAGAATCAGAAGCAAGAAGGAAGAATGTTCAGATATTCTAATGATAGAATATGATCTGAAACATTATGTTTATGTGCTCTGACACATACCATATGGCTCTGTTACATATTATGTGTTCCTAGCTCTGATACATATTATATGCTCTGAAACATATTCTATGTTCTGACTCACTCATGTTGACTTTTGTCGTTTAGTTTTGTTCTGTAACATTTCAGGATGTAGAGATGCTCTGATGATGCTCTGGTACATTCAACAATGTTCTGATACAATCTAGCATGAAGTGATGTAAGAAGAAATTCAAGCTCTGAAGCTGTCCTGATGGAAGCAAGAATCAGAAGCTATGGATGTTCTGAATATCTAAAGAAATTCAAGCTCTGAAGTTGTCCGATGGAAGCAGAAATCAGAAGCTTTGAATGTTCTGTGGATCAAAGAAATTCAAGTTCTGAAGCTGTCCGATGGAAGCAGAAGTCAGAAGCTGTGAATGTTCTAAAGATCAAAGAAATTCAAGTTCTGAAGCTATCCC
Source organism: Vicia villosa (assembly GCF_029867415.1). Lineage (NCBI taxonomy): Eukaryota > Viridiplantae > Streptophyta > Magnoliopsida > Fabales > Fabaceae > Vicia > Vicia villosa. The sequence goes on along the minus strand of NC_081183.1, from coordinate 18,841,531 downwards.
AGGGAAGCAGAAATCAGAAGTCATGAATGTTCTGAAGATCAAGCACTGTGAACGTCTCTACTGAAATACTCAGGGAAGTCTTTTATTATTAAAATTCTTCTAGTATTAATTTCAAGGGGAGATTATTCATCTCAGGGGGAGATTATTAATCTCAAGGGGAGACATATTCACATGCTTATGCTATAGCTGTGTAAATTGTCTTTAGCCGTCTGCTCTTTCTGATCGCAAATTCATATCATTTATATATGTTTTTGTCATCATCAAAAAGGGGGAGATTGTTAGAACAAGATTTGTTCTGATCAATATTCTTAGTTTTGATGATAACAAGGATATGAATTTTGTGTGAGATAATGTGGTACTCTAATACATTGCAATTTCCTTTTCAGGAAATATATAAAGAGTATGCACAAATCAGCGCTCAGAAGCTTTGTCTCAGAAGGTTCAGCATGCAACATCAGAACATGGTCTGGCAAGACATCAGAAGATGGTCAAAGCAGAATCAGAACATGGGTCTATGGAAGCATCAGAAGAACTTGAGATCAGAAGCAGAAGCACTGAAGGTCTCATGGTATCACGCTCAGAAGCACTTCAAGGTCAGAAGACAAGAAGATGCTATGCACCAAGCTGTTTGACTCTGATGATATTCAAACGTTGTAAACACAAACATCAGATCAGAAGAAAGTACAGGTGGCAGGCTACGCTGACTGACAAAAGGAACGTTGGAAGCTATTAAAGGCAACGTCAGTAGACACAGCGTGAACAAGGCTCGAGGTAGTTGACAAAAGCGTGAAACATTAAATGCAATGCTGTACGGAACACGCAAAGCATTAAATGCTCCCAACGGTCATCTTCTCAAACGCCTATAAATATGAAGTTCTGATGAGAAGCAAGGTTAACAACTCTGAACCAATTCTGTGAATATTAACTTGCTGAAACGCTGTTCAACTCAAAGCTCAGAAACTTCATCTTCATCAAAGCTCACTACATTGCTGTTGTAATATTTTAGTGAGATTAAGCTTAAACGTTAAGAGAAATATCACTGTTGTGATTATAGCTTTTCAGAAGCATTTGTAATACTCTTAGAATTGATTACATTAATTTGTAAGTAACTAGAGTGATCAAGTGTTGATCAGGATACTCTAGGAAGTCTTAGCTTGTGTCTAAGCAGTTGTAATTAGAGTGATCACGTGGTGGTCAGGATACTCTAAGTAAGTCTTAGCTTGTGTCTAAGCAATTGTTCCTAGAGTGATCAGGTTGTGATCAGGAGACTCTAGAAGACTTAGTCGTGGGCTAAGTGGAAAACCATTGTAATCTGTTGCGATTAGTGGATTAAATCCTCAGGTGAGGTAAATCACTCCGTGGGGGTGGACTGGAGTAGTTTAGTTAACAACGAACCAGGATAAAAATAACTGTGCAATTTATTTTTATCGTCCAAGTTTTTTAAACTACACTTATTCAAACCCCCCTTTCTAAGTGTTTTTCTATCCTTCATCCCCGAGTATAAGTCCCGAGCCCCGTGTATACAAATGGATCATCCTTACAGGTATATTTCCTTCATAAACTCCATTGTATACACACACTTTGTCATATATATGTGCTTGTTCATATACTTGTTCATGTTTGTTCATACTTGTTCATGTGTTTGTTCATGTTATATATACTTGTTCAACTTAGTACAACACTAGGTTCCCTATAGCCTCCTATTGGGCTTCGTGCAAAGAATCTCCCTAGTTTAGGTTAGGACATAGAGTATGGTTTCCCGGTGAAATCGCTCTAAGAGCTCAAACCAACTATACCATGCCTCCTCTTGGGCTTTGTACAAACGTCTTGTCCCTCCCATAGCCTCCTATTGGGCTTACAATGCAAGGACCCTCGATTGTCCCTCCCATAGCCTCCTCTTGGGCTTACAATGCAAGGACCCTCGGATAGCCTCCTCTTGGGCTTCGTACAAGGACCCACGGGCTTCTTATAAGCATCCCCGATATCCAAAACAAATACCCTAGGAGATTAGACATTTTTCATCTCTATGATAGGAGTATCTCTTCTATATCATCACAAACAATTAAAACTCAATAGGATGCTATGATTTCTCGAGCATTAAGATGAAATTTGTCTCTTACCCTTTGCTTCCAATAGCATAAGTGGGAACTACGATTGCTCTGACTTTCTCAACATCCCTTTGAGAATACATAGGCACAAGGTCGTATCCTTGGTGTCATACCCTAATTTTTGACCCCCCCTGAGATGACATGTCTTTAGGATTTTCATCAGGTCAAAGCAAGTGCCCAGAGCAGTCATCCTTTCATCTGGCATTCAATCGAGGATGTTCAAAGACAAGAAAACTCAAGCAAAGGATCAATCAATAGGAGGATTAGTCTCTAATATAATCATAAGACTCAAGAGCTTCATTATTTCACCTATGATTGATTAGACACCCAGTCATCTGAGTACAGGTTTACTCAGGTCACCAGACTAGGGTTTTTTAGCCTATCAAGGACTAAAATCAGGGATCACCTTTGGGAAACCCTAAAAAGCCCCAGGGGATCATTTAAAGACATCCATCATCTTCAAATAACTCATATGACAAGATCCACTGGACATCACACCTCAATTCAAAGTCTACAGTCATCATTTTCATCTGGTCGACAATTAGGGTTTTTGACCTAATTCACCAAGATAGTTGACTTTTGTTTAGGGCATGGATTCAAAACTCAAGACATGATTCAAGAACCTCTAATACCTCAATATAATCCATTTACATCACTCATTTGAGGAGAAGATCTTGATTCTACACAAAAGTCCAAATTTTCACTTTATCAGGAAAAGTCAACTGTATGGGTTCACCTTTGACTTTTAAGATTTTTGGTCAAACCATGACTTTCAAGGATCAATATCATCAATATATGGATATTAAAGTCATTTGACCAAAGAAATTCAAAGAGATTCACCAAGGAGCAAAAAGTCGAGAATTAGGGTTTTTGAGGGCATTGTGGGAACTCAAAATTTCACCTACACAACTCAAAAAACTTCCAACATGAAAGTTGTGGATCTTGCAAAATAAAACTACATCTCACAATGGAACTTTTTTCAAAAGATCAATCATTTAAGAGTTTTGGAAATTTTGGAGTTTTAGGTCATAAACACTTAGAAAATTTTCTAAGTGTTTTAACCTAGTTTTCTTCCAACTTTGGCCTCATTTTTCACAAATTTTCCAAAGGATTCTGAAGAAACTCCAAACTAATGATTTGAAGTAGATGTTTAGGGCTTTCCAAATTGTGTTCAACCTTCTCCAAATTCATTTTGAGCTAGGAGTTATGCTTGTTCAAAGTTGGCCTCATGAAGTGAAATTATAGGTCATGCATCATTTTTGAACTTTGAAATTTTGTGCACATGACCTCAATTATGGATGCTACACGACCCATAACACATCTGAAAACATGCCATGCATTCATTTTCACCATGCCATGATAATTGAAGAAGATTCCTAAAAACAAGAACATGTGATTATGTAATGATTACATTTGTGAATTTATGGCAAATTGATGAATCACCCAAGGAATCTTCTTACCAACCAATTAGAGCTCACTTTGCATCTGAAATGTTCCCTAAGATCAGATAGAATCAATGGATAGGGGAGCTGGCTCGAAAATGCAATGATCACACTTGGATATTCTTTGAAATTTCTTCATGGCTAAGAAACCAAATTCACTTCACTAAGCAAGCTCACTCTCTCAATCAGTACTGAATCATTTGCCTATAAATAGGAGAGCATACCTCAGTAGAAAAACACACCAAAGCAACCATATTCCTTGCTTTCTCTTTCTCTTCTCATGCTTATTGTTTTTCAAAGTTCTTTGGAAAGTAAGCATTCTAACATCTCAAAGGGGTTCATTTGAGGTGATCCAAGCACCTGGATCACTTCTGTAAGTGGAGGAACACCATTGTTACTCTCACTTTGGAGCTGTTGCAGTTGGAGGTCCATAGAGCAATTCAGAAGGTTTCCAACAAAGCCAGGCATCCAGACACGTTCCTCTGGTCATAGTGAGGCTGTTCAGATGGCTGCAGCTCATCTGTAACTCAAGAATCATCACTCTCCATGTCCACTTGAAGCTCAAATCGAGGGAGGTCCATAGAGCAATTCAGGGGAATTGAAGATACAATAAACATCCAGTTAGCATCACTGAGTCACATGGAAGCTTTTGGGATCATTCATACAAGCCCAGGTGCTCTCCAACATCCTCACGACCTTCATTTTCAGAGGTAAGTTTCTGAACTCCACCTCTTTAATTTAAGCACTCTTTGTGATAAAGCTCGATTCTATCTTGTTCAGCATCATCAGAGGATTGAAAACCCTCTATCATCATTCATTTATCTTTCAGTATAGCCATTTAATTTGATTTTTAAATTTTAGGGTTCTTCACGATTTCTGGTAAATTAGTTAGATGTAGTTAATATAAATCTATGTTAGTTACATATTTAGAATCGTGAGTCAATTTAGAACAAGTTTCATCTTTACATCTTTGCAAATGGTTGAGAATTAAGGGAGTTCAGAATTTCAAAATTTGAGAGCTTGAGGTTGAAGATGATAATGGTGGTGGCGCGCAAAAATTCAAATTCAGGGTTGAAGTTTATTTTATTTTGAATGGTAGTTGTTTCATAAACGACTAAAACGTAATAGCCCAGTGGTAAAGAGTGTTTGTGTGTTGCGCGTGCCCAAGGTCTGGGGTTCGAATCCCCCTCGCCCCAGACCTTTTGATTTTATTTTCTTTTTTTTGCTTCTATACACTTGAACACTATATGAATTGCATTGAAACCAGCTTACTATCACCACACGCGCGTTGGCTCAGTGGTGTTTGTTTTGAGTGTGTGACCTAGAGGGCGTGGGTTCAAATCCTCCAAGGGCCAAAACTATTTTTTAACACTCATTTTCTTTCATTTTTCTCACAAACTTCACACAATTAACTCACCTATCAAATTAAGTCATTTTCTCTTCATTTTTCACACATTTGTTATTTAGCATATCTATTTTGTGAATAATCAAAAAAATCATAAAAATATTGTTTATTTCTTATATTTTTATTAGGTTTAAAATAGTATGTTTTAAGTGTTTTCTTAAATACTTTAAATATATATATTCATTTTGTTTTAACCTAATTATTTTGTGAATAATTTTATGATAAAACCCTAATTGTTTAGGTCTTAATTAGGCATGGATCTTTATCTTTACCTTAATTAAGTTGACTTTTGTCAATTTTCAAAACTGTTATCAGTCTCCGATTAAACGGATGATTAAGGTTTTCAAACAACAAAACCTTATATCATTTCAAATCATTTTCAAATTGCTTTTATAGCCAGTACTGTAAAGTACTGGGCCTCTAATAGAGTGTAAGTCCCAAACACCTTCTCTTCTTAGCTTGTTTTCAAAACTGTATTTTCAAAATCTTCTTTCTGTTTTCAAAACATTCTTCTGGTATTTGAAGGGCATTATTCCCGGTGAAACTCTTCAGATACCTATGTGACCTTTGTCCATCTTCACTTCTTCTGTTTTCAAAAACCATTAACTGTTTATCATATATATTCAACTGTTATCCACCAATTACTGTTGAGGCTCTATACATACTTCTTCAAAGGCCTCCACTCCATCCAGGTTAGGCTTTACAAGCTTTCAATTTACAGTCTTTATTTAGATTACTGTCAAATATAAACTGTACATATATTAGTTTAGAACTACGTTTAAGTACAAACCCTAGGATAGTTAAACTATATATATATATATTATAAGAATATGGCCTAGGATTGAGAATGTCTTCCCGGTGAAGGCTCTTTCCTAATTAGAGATCTGTAGTTCAAACCCCAAAGATGAATTATTCCCGGTGAAACATCTTGGCAAAAACCTTAGAATCCAAAAAAATAGGACACATCCACCCAAAGAGGAATTATTCCCGGTGAAACCTCTTACCCATTTGCTTAGAGCCAAAATAAGTTCAAAACTACATAGCTTTCTCTTGTGCTATAACAAGGACCCTCGATTAGCCTCCTCTTGGGCTTTGTACAAGGACCCACAGGCTTCTTAAAAGCATTTCCAGCTTCCTCTTGAGCTTGTATACAAGGATCCATCAGGTTTCTTATAAACATAGGAACAGGTCTTTAGTCACCTTTTAGCCTACCCTGGTGAGTTTCTTCCAATTTAAACCAGACTTTAAGCAAGCTAAGTTTGTCTCAATTTTACATTGAGTACACCTTTTGGAATGAGAGACATGGACAGTCTCTGTCACCCTTATCTTCATCAATCTTCCTTAGCAGAGTCTAGGATCCATATTTGCTTATCCTCAGCAAGTGTCAGCCTTCATCTTGGGCTTTAAACAAGAAGTCTCCACTAGATAATCTTTCTGCCATTCATTTTAATAAAAACCCCTGGAAAGGGTTAGCCTCCACACAATCTGTCATTTTAACAAAAACCCCTGGAAAGGGTTAGCCTCCACACAATCTGTCATTTTAACAAAAACCCTTGGAAAGGGTTAGCCTCCACACAATCTGTCATTTTAACAAAAACCCCTGGAAAGGGTTAGCCTCCAAAATCAATCTATCATTTCAATAATAACCCCTGGAAAGGGTTAGCCTCCAAAATCAATCCTTCATTTCAATAAAAACCCCCGGAAAGGGTTAGCCTCCACACAATCTGTCATTTTAACAAAAACCCCTGGAAAGGGTTAACCTCCAAAATCAATCTATCATTTCAATAATAATCCCTGGAAAGGGTTAGCCTCCAAAATCAATCCTTCATTTCAATAAAAACCCCTGGAAAGGGTTAGCCTCCAACATCATTCTTTCATTTTAACAACATCAGTCTTTCAAAACCAAAGATTCATTCTCTTAGGAGATAATTTCCCCAAAAGAGTCAAAACCCCTGGAAAGGGTTAGCCTCCAAGTTCAGTAAATAAAGAGTCAAAGTCCCTGGAAAGGGTTAGCTTCCAAAAATCATTCTTTTTCAAAAGACAAATTCACCAGCTGAGTCAAAATCCCTGGAAAGGGTTAACTTCCAAAGAAAAAACAGTCTTTTAATAAATAAATTCTTCAATAGAGTCAAAACCAACAAAAACAGTTAGCCTCAACCTTGGGCTTCATACAAGGCACCAAACAATAAAACTCCCCTGTCAAGAGTCAGCCTCAACCTTGGGCATTGTACAAGGCAGATAATAGAGTCTCCCCAGTGAGTTCTTCATCATCCAATAGCCACAACCTTGGGCTTTGTACAAGGCAGATTAAACCATATTTTTAGGTGTCAAAGATTCCTAACACCTAGGATCTTTTCCCCATAGAGTCATCCATACTCAGTTTATTTAAGAGTCAGCCACAACCTTGGGCTTTGTACAAGGCAGAAAATAATGTTTTCCCTAGCTAGAGTCAGCCTCAATTCTGGGCTTTATACAGAACACCAAATAAAAATCCATCAAAATAAACACTCTCCAAATAGAGTCAGCCTCAATTCTGGGCTTTGTACAGAACACAAAAATACCCTGTAATTAATCCCCAGTGGAGTCATCTCCCAGAGTCAATGAATGATAATTAATAAATCAATCAAAAAGCCTCAAGCTTGGGCCTCATACAAGCCAACTAAAGTCAAATCTTTCATACAGTAGATAGACATAGCTTATCTCTATAGAGAGATATTTTTACTACTCTACCACATTCAAACAAACAAACATTTCAAACATTTCAATTTCAATTTCAATTTCAATCAAGTCTCCCATTTAGGATTTTGAAAGGCATGAGCTGGCAGTAAAACCCAGACATGTGGTAACTTTCCCTAATTTGGATGAGCATCTTTCTTTCATTTAAAAAGCATCTGACTGGCATACTTGCAAACACACAAGTAAGGTCCCCCTCTTGAATGAAATGAATTCAGTTATTCTGTCACTCCTTTAAATGTTTGTGGTAGAATAGTATAAATACCTCTCTGTAAAGATGATTTCATGTCTCTTTACTGTAAACAGAGATTTAATTCAAAGCTTCAACCTTGAGCTTCAAGCAAGGCACCAAAAATCATTAATTTCCCTAGTTAGTTCCCCGAACTACATTAAGCTCTGACTTCCACTAGGGATATGTAGGCATGAGGTTCACAAGGAATCTCAGCGAGCTAATAAAATACCAAAAATAGTCAGTTTGTTTGTCTATCTGTCTGTCTTTTTAATCAATTCAATTCCCTCTCCTAACACAAAGGAGAAACTTTCCCAATCATTAGCAATAAACACAATCACAATGACACAGAGAAGGTTCCTGTAGAGTACTACAGATATGTAGGGTGTTTAAACACTTCCCTGTGTATAACCGACCCCCCGGACTCCAGAATTTCTAGTCTAGGTGAAATCCCCACACTTAGCAAACTTTTAGGGTTTAGTTGAGATCTTTTTTTCCCTCTCCTACTCGTAGGACAATAAGAAAGTTCGTGTGATATCGTAGGAAGAACTGAAATAAAATTCATCCCACCACGGGTGCATTCTCCTTTCAAATTTCGCGTGAAGGGTCTAGCGTACCGTCCTCCCAAGTGAAACGGGGAGGTAAAAAAAACGACACCACAGAAAAATGGCGACTCTGCTGGGGATATAAGTGTTAAAAACCTTGGTTTTTCATCCAAACCAATGGTTGACCTGTTGCTGGTCCAGCCCCAATGAGGAATTAGGGATGCCAAATTTCCCCTCAAACAAGAGAGGTCCTGCCTAACCTCTGTGTCATATCATGTGATTGTTGCATATATATTTGTTTATTTTGTTTATTCTGTATTTGGAAAGGGCTTGATTCCCCCTTGTGGTGAGAAATCCTATACCCGGATTTGAGTGCAACATAAGATAGGATGGAGGATGTCTTCCCGGTGAAGACCCTCTAATCTTGGTTTCCAAGTCTACTCTTGGGATTTGCCTGGCTGGTTGTGATTAAATGCGCCACTGCATTCCGAGACTGATTTGTACCAGGAGGACCTAGAAACACATTAACCCCACTTAAAGCCTTTTTAGGACGTAGAGCGGTGATTACGAAAGTAATTGTCACGCAGATACTACACTCAGAGAAAACTCTCTTATAGATACCAATCAACGTATCTTTAAGGTTGAGCAAAAACTCTGAGACCCCTAGAACCCGTTCTACAGGTACAAAAATCCTTATCCTTAGTTTACCATTGGGGCGAGGTTTGCGTTTTGACTTCATGACCACTATACCCTTCAACGCCATGTTTGTTTAAAACTCTTGTGTGTGCATTCATGCATTCATGCATCATTCATTAATAAACAACTAAAAGCAAAAAAGAGTCTTTTTCGAGTCGTTTTTCAAGGAAACTAAATAACGAACATTTTGAACTTCAGAGAAAGAGAGAAACGGAGAAAGGACTTAAGGATCTATACCTTGGATTATGGAAGAAAGAGAGCTAGGAAATACACCTTCAAGATTCCCCAGGTCGAGGAACTGGGAAATCTCGAAAAACTGGTGGTCAACCCCCAGGCTTTCAAGGAGTAGTATGGAAAACTTCTGCCTTTACTCAATACCAACATTGTGGATGGGATCCTTCCCACCTTGGTGCAGTTTTACGATCCAACGTATCACTGCTTCACCTTTCCAGATTATCAGCTCATGCCTACATTAGAGGAGTACTCTCGTCTGATTGGAATACCCGTGTACGCGCAAGATCCGTACTCCGGTTTAGAAAAGAATCCTGACGACATTATCATTGCTGCAACTACTCCTTTGAACGTAGTCGACATCAGAACTCATATGGTGAGTAGAGGAGGAATTCAAGGATTGCCCTCCAAATTCCTGTTTGATCAAGCTCGGTACTTCGTCAGCATCCAAGATATGAGCGCTTTTGAGGAAATCTTGGCTTTGCTTATCTACGGATTGTTTTTATTCCCTAACATTAACGATTTTGTCGACATCAACGCAATTAAGATCTTCTTAATTGGAAATCCAGTTCCAACCTTGCTTGCGGATGCTTATCACTCTGTGCATTCAAGAAACCTGCAGCGAGGAGGATTAATCACATGCTGCGTACCGTTATTATACGAATGGTTCGTCTCGCACCTGCCAAAGTGTAACACTTTCTGGAACATGAGGGATGGCCTTTACTGGTCACAGAAAATCACGTCTCTCACTCATACGGACATTGAGTGGTGTAGTCCTGACAACGACGAAACCAAGATCATCTTCAGTTGCGGAAGTTTTCCCAACATACCCCTTATTGGAACTAAGGGAGGAATCAGTTACAATCCAGCTTTAGCCCGTCGTCAATACGGCTATCCCATGAAAAATATACCAAGTAACATCCAATTGGAGGGTCTTTTCTTCAAGAACATCGACGATCATGGCAACATGCTGAAGAAGGAAATTGTCCAAGCCTGGCGTCTTGTACACAGCAAAGGGAGAAGATTGTTAGGAAAACATCTTTGCATCTCCCTGGATCCTTACCTTCAATGGGTACGCATCAGAGCATTCAAGCTCAAGATGCCATATCAACATCAAGAACCTATTCCCCTAAGGGAACCCATTTACCTTTTCTCCACCGATGTTGAAAAATTACAAGCGGCATTAAACAAGGTATGCCAAGAAAGGAATGCTTGGAGGAACAAGTATCGAATTGTCAACACGGAAAATGTTGAGATTCAAAACATCCTAAGAAGGAAGGATGAGTTACTTGAAATACTTAATCGACAAGTGACACAATCATCACTTTCTCATCATATCCCTCCTGCTTCCTGGATCATCGATCAGCTCACGTCAGAGAACGCTCAGCTCAAGAAACAGAAGAAGATGTTAGAACGTGAAGTCGGCTCATCATCAAAGTTTTAGAGTCCTTTCTCTCAGTTTCTCTGTATTTCCCTTTTCAAAGTGTGTAAAAACAGCGTTTTCGCTTAATTAATAAAAGTTTGATGTTTCATAACGTAATTATGTTGTTTCCTTGAAAAATATTAACTTAATTGCATATCATACATCGCTTTAGCTGTACGCACTGACACGAGAATTGTCGCGGATCTAATAGTCACTTTCCTTTCTCCAGAAAGAGAGGAGGAGAAGGGGGTGAACCAAGACTTTCAAGCTTTCTCATCCGTACAACACTCGTTCAAGTCGCAAGAAAAGAATGGAAGACTTTGAGCAAGAGAATGAAGAACTCAGAGAAGAGATTAATACTCTCAAAGGTACTGTTGAAAGACTCAATAGTATGGTAGAAGCCCTGGTAGTTGCGCAAAATCGACCAACGCCAGAAGAACCGCAAAGGACTGTGGTTTCCGAGATTGTTTCTACTCCTATTCCTCAGTATACCATGCCGCCTGATCGACCTTGGGGCATGCCGTATAACTTTACTCCAGAAGGGTACATACCTCCAGCTTCTGAAGCTCCAAAAGTCACCATGGGTATGCGTCCACCGGAGGGTTACAAACCTCTGGAAATTGAAGTTCCAAGAGCAACGGCAATGGGTTTCACACAACAGAACGCTGAGATACCAAGATCTGCTGTCATGGCTTCCCCACGACCGATTATGCATACTGTTCCCCCGCAGGGCGGACAAGTATATCATCACGCTCCAAGTGAGGATGCTGGCGTGTATGAAAGATTGGACGAGTTCCAGGAACAGTTTCTGCAAATGCAGAAGGAACTCAAAACTCTCCGAGGACAAGATCTATTTGGAAAGAATGCTGCAGACCTCTGTCTGGTTCCAAATGTTAAGATTCCTCACAAATTCAAAGTACCAGAGTTTGAGAAGTACAAAGGGAATTCATGCCCACAAAGTCATCTTGTGATGTACGCTCGAAGAATGTCAACTCAGACTGATAATCAACAATTGCTCATTCATTATTTTCAAGACAGCCTGACTGGTGCTGCACTCAAATGGTACATGAACTTGGACAGTTCAGAGATTCGTACTTTTCGAGACCTCGGAGAGGCCTTCGTCAAACAGTATAAGTACAATCTGGATATGGCTCCCGACAAAGATCAACTCCGGGCCATGACTCAAAAGGATAGAGAAAGCTTCAAGGAATACGCTCAGAGATGGCGTGAAGTTGCTGCTCAAATTTGTCCACCACTTGAAGAGAAAGAAATGACAAAAATCTATCTCAAAACTTTGAGTCCATTTTACTACGGACGAATGGTTGCAAGTGCACCAAGTGACTTTACCGAGATGGTAAACATGGGTGTACGTTTAGAAGAAGTAGTTCGAGAAGGACGCTTGAACAAAGAACTAGAATCTTCTATTGGTCCAAGGAAGTATGGAAGTTCTTTCCAGAAGAAAGAGGATCAAGATGTCAGCAATGTCTTGCACAAAATCAAAAAGAAATTCCAACCTCAAGTTGCAGCAATAACTCCGGTTGTTAACTCAGCGCCAGCTTATCAACCTCAGGTTTCGCAACAACAAATTCAACAAAGGTCGCAGCAACCTCAGCAGCAGGTTCGACCTCCAAATTACAACAATCGGGCTCCAAGGTATCCTGCCTTTGACCCCATACCAATGCCGTATGCAGAATTGTTTCCAACATTACTGGCAAAAGGACTCATTCAGACGAGGAGTCCTCCAAATCCTACAAACAGTTCCTCGCCATGGTATAAGGCTGACCAATCTTGTCCCTATCATCAGGGGGCACCAGGTCACAATATTGAGAACTGTTTCTCTTTCAAGGTTGACGTCCAACGATTAGTAAAGAGCGGAATGCTATCCTTCAAAGATAATAATCCAAACGTCCAAGCAAATCCGTTGCCGCAGCATAAAGAAGCTTCAGTAAACCTGATAGATCAACACCCTAACGTCATTCAAATCTACGACATTCGTCAGATAGGGGAAAATCTTGTCAAGATGCACGCTAAACAAGCTGGGTACGGCCATGTACCACCTCACAACTACTTCACATGTGAAATTTGTCCAAAGAATAATCAAGGATGTGCCGTAGTTCAAGCTGCATTACAAGAACAAATGGACTTAGGATGGATTCAACATATCCGAGTCAGAACTGAACATGACATCAACATGGTTCAAGGATGTCCAGGAGAATACAAAATCTACAAAGTTGAAGATCTTGAAGGATCGGTAGTCAGGTTCCACAAAACTTTAAATGTACTTGCCTACTTTTGAACGGATTTCCATCCTTACAGTAGATGCGAAATCTGTCGAAGAAATTCACGAGGATGCTTGCGTGTTCGCAACGACATTCAAAAGCTGATGGATGACAATACCATTACTGTTCTTGCCAACAGAGAAGATGATGAAGTCTTTACCATATCTCCTCAAATTAATCAAGTTGAACCAATGCAAGTCAATTATGATAGCAGGAAGACAGCAGTTGCTCCACTAGTCATCTACTTACCAATTTCCGTACCGTATGAGTCTGACAAGGCTATACCATACAAGTACAATGCTACATTCATTGAAAATGGTAAGGAAATACCATTACCGTCTGTTGTCAACATTGCTGACATTAGTCGAGTCACCAGAAGTGGACGAGTCTTCAACAGAACAACAGAAAATATGGAGAAACCTTCGGAGGAAGTACCACATGGGCAAGACAATCATCCGACCAATGCTGTTCAAGCGAAAGAAAATGATGAGATCTTGAAGTTAATCCAGAGGAGTGAATACAACATTGTAGATCAATTACTACATACTCCGTCTAGGATTTCTGTTCTTTCCCTGCTATTGAGTTCTGAAGCTCATAGGGAAGCTCTACAGAAAGTTTTGGAACAAGCTTTCGTAGAACCAAGTGTTACTATAAGCCAATTCAATAACATCGTTGCCAACATCTCCGTCGGAACTAACCTAAGTTTCTGTGACGAAGATCTTCCTGAAGAAGGAGTGGACCACAATCTTCCACTTCACATCTCAGTTGGCTGCATGGGTGATGTTCTCACAGGAGTCCTAATAGACAACAAACCCTCTCTCAGCGTCATGCCTAAATCAACATTGTCAAGATTATCCTTCGAAGATTACCCTCTAAGAAAAAGTCATGTCATCGTCAAAGCATTTGATGGATCAAGAAAGTCAGTTTTCGGAGAAGTGGATCTTCCCATAACTATTGGACCTCAGACGTTCAAAATCACTTTCCAAGTTATGGACATTCCAGCACAATACAGTTGTTTGCTAGGTCGCCCATGGATTCATGAGGCTGGGGCAATTACTTCAACACTTCATCAGAAACTGAAGTTCATAAGAAATGACAAATTGGTAACCGTATGTGGAGAACGAGCTTTGATCGTCAGCAACCTGTCATCATTCTCCGACATAGAACCAAAAGAAGTTGTTGGAACTAAATTCCAAGCACTTTCCTTGGACAAAGGAAAGGAGAAAGCAGCGTCTATCTCTTCATACAAAGATGCAATCAAAGTTGTAAAGGATGGCGCTACCAGTGGTTGGGGGCACATTAATATTCCTACCAACAACAAGAACAGAACAGGAATTGGATTCTTTCCGACATCATCAAAAGCTGTTCTAGGGATTGAGGTAGTTCTCCCTATTCAAGAAACTTTCAGCAGTGGAGGTTTTCTTCAACCTGTTCAACAAACAGTCAATACCATCGGTACGGAAAACACCGATGAAGAGGAATGGTTATCCTATCTTAACAAAGCAGGATATATCTCCCTACCAGAGTCTGATTCACCTTGCTGTTATCCGACTAAAGGATCTGAAAGTAAGACTCAACCAAGCAGTGATGAAGTTACTGACAGCTTCACCACCAAAAGTCATGGTTCATCAGAAGAAGTTCCTCCTATCCCCGAAGAAACTTGGGATACATTAGGAGAACCAAGCGGAAAATTCGACTACATGGTGAAATACTCCGCTCCTGAAAGTTCAAGAATCTCTCTTGAAGATATTGTTCCGACTGGATGGAACATTGATTTTGAGTACCTCTCTCAGCCAAAAGAGATGTATAACCCTTGCTATTCATCATCATCGACTGGTGAAATCATCATTGAGGATTATATCCCCAAGTCACCTTCCGGGGCTACGGATATAGAGTTCACCTATCTAGTCAATGCCATCTTGGGAGAAGAGCAAGACCAAAATACAGAAGAGGATGATCTCGAAAGTGTCTCCGACAACGAGTCTCTCCATTCAGAAGATTGGAAGTTTCCTCAAAAGAAAAACCGACATACTCCACTTGGGAATGGGTATGCTCACACCGCTCAGTCTGCTGAAGTAGAAGAAGATTGTCTGAGTGTTGCAAAGACAGTGGTTGGTAAATCAAGACCTACCACAGGCCAGCTTAAGCCTAAGGTTCCAGATTACTTAGTGCATAATGGGGTTCGCCACTACTGGACAGCTGTTGAAGTTTCAACTGTTGTTCGCACTCCTAAGTAGGAACTTTCACCGTTATTTTGTCCTCTCACCATAGCCCAGGGTGAGGAGATGTTTCATAGGGCTTTGCATTTTACTATTTCTTAGGAAAATGTCCCTCTTTGCTTCGCCCAAAGTAATAGAGTTTTGTTTTATAGGGTCTTTGTTTCAAGAAATGACTGTCAATAAATAAAAATGTCATTCTGTTCCTTCGTTAGTTTTTCCTTTTCTCTTTTTCGGAAATTGGTAATCCTAAAAAACACCCTTAAAAAAACATCAAATATTCCATTAACTGCATACACCGAGTCTTCCCTCGTTGTCTAAATAAAATTTATCACACATATGCAGATTAATCATAAAATACCCCGTTGAAACGTGCGACCGTATGACTTCTCCAAGCTTTGAGTTTCATGTATTCGAGGCAGAGGAAGAAGAAGACGAAGAAATATCAAAGGAAATTTTACGGTTACTTCAACAAAAGGAAGAGGCCATTCAGCCATATAATGAGCCTCTAGAGATCATTAACCTTGGTTCCGATGGAAACAGAAAAGAGGTTAAGATTGGAGCTTCGCCCAGAACCGAGAAACAAGTTAGAGGATTTCTTGGACGTCTGAATTACATCTCGAGATTCATATATCTCATGACTGCAACTTGCGCTCCTATTTTCAAACTTCTACGGAAAAATCAAAGTTGCGTCTGGACAGACGATTGTCAGAAAGCGTTCGACAGCATTAAGGAATATCTGCTCGAACCACCCATCTTGTCTCCTCCAGTGGAAGGAAGACCTTTGATAATGTACTTAACCGTCTTAGAAGATTCCATGGGTTGTGTCCTTGGACAGCAAGACGAGACAAAGAGAAAAGAGCATGCCATTTACTACCTGAGCAAGAAATTCACTGACTGTGAATCCCGCTACTCCATGCTCGAGAAGACGTGTTGTGCTTTGGCCTGGGCTGCCAAGCGTCTCCGCCAGTACATGATTCGACATACTACTTGTTTGATCTCTCATATGGATCCAATCAAGTACATCTTTGAGAAGCCTGCTTTAACCGGGAGAATTGCCCGTTGGCAGATGTTGTTATCAGAATACGACATTGAGTATCACGCACAGAAATCCGTGAAAGGAAGCATTCTAGCTGAACACCTGGCTCACCACCCACTCAATGGTCATGAATCAACCAGTTTCGACTTTCCGGACGAGGACGTCATGTACCTCAAGATGAAAGATTACGACGAGCCACTACCAGACGAAGGACCTGAGATAGGATCCCAGTGGGGCTTAATCTTTGACGGAGCTGTCAATGCTTATGGACGAGGAATTGGGGAAATCATTGTTACACCTCAGGGTACCCATATTCCATTCACTGCCAGATTAACTTTCAAGTGCACAAACAATGAGGCCGAATATGAAGCTTGCATCATGGGTCTCGAAGAAGCCATGGATCTAAGAATCAAACACTTGGATGTATATGGAGATTCTGCTTTGGTCATCAATCAAATCAAAGGAGAATGGGAAACACGCCAACCAGGGCTAATTCCTTACAAAGACTACGCGAGAAGATTATTACCATTCTTCGACAGGGTAGATTTTCATCACATTCCTCGTGAAGAAAATAACTTGGCTGATGCATTAGCCACACTCTCTTCCATGATTAGGATAAATCATTGGAATGACATTCCTCGGATCGATGTTATGCGCCTGGATAGGCCCGCTCATGTTTTCACAGTAGAAGCAATCATCGACGACAAACCATGGTATCACGACATCAAGAACTTTCTTCAAAAGCAAGAGTACCCTCTTGGGGCGTCAAAGAAAGATAGAAAGACTTTGAGAAAGTTAGCTTGTAGATTCTTCCTGAATGAAGATGTTCTGTACAAGAGAAACTTCGACATGGTTCTGCTCAGATGCGTTGACAGAAAAAGAAGCAGAAGTACTCATGAGAGAAATACATGAAGGTTCCTTTGGTACTCACACCAATGGACATACCATGACAAGGAAAATACTGAGAGCAGGATATTATTGGCTGACGATGGAGTCAGATTGCTACCAGTACGCAAAGAGGTGTCACAAATGTCAGATCTACACCGATAGAATTCATGTGCCACCATCTCTTCTCAACATACTCTCTTCCCCTTGGCCTTTCTCCATGTGAGGAATCGACATGATTGGAATGATCGAGCCAAAAGCGTCCAACGGACATCGCTTCATCTTGGTAGCCATAGACTATTTCACCAAATGGGTTGAAGCAGCTTCATATGCAAACATTACAAGACAAGTTGTCGTCAGTTTTATCAAGAATCACATCATTTGTCGCTACGGCATTCCTAACAAGATAATCACTGACAATGGGTCAAATTTGAATAACAAAATGATGAAGGAGCTTTGTGAAGAATTCAAGATTGAACATCACAACTCATCTCCTTACAGACCAAAGATGAATGGAGCTGTAGAAGCAGCTAACAAAAACATCAAGAAAATCATTCAGAAGATGGTCATCACTTACAAAGATTGGCATGAAATGCTCCCGTATGCTCTTCATGGTTACCGTACATCAGTATGTACTTCGACCGGAGCAACTCCTTTCTCCCTTGTATATGGCATGGAGGCAGTCCTACCAATAGAGGTTGAGATACCATCAATGAGAGTCTTGATGGAGGCAAAATTAACAGAAGCCGAGTGGTGTCAAAGCAGATTCGATGAATTGAACTTAATCGAAGAAAAGCGCATGACAGCTTTATGCCACGGACAGCTATATCAACAAAGAATGAAGAAAGCTTTCGACAAAAAGGTTCGACCTCGCACAATCAAAGAAGGCGACCTTGTACTCAAAAAGATTCAATCTTTTCTCACAGATTCGAGAGGGAAATGGACTCCCAATTATGACGGCCCCTACGTGGTCAAGAGAGCTTTCTCAGGAGGAGCCTTAATACTCACGACTATGGATGGAGAAGAATTCACCCGTCCTGTGAACGTCGACGCAGTCAAGAAATACTTCGCCTAAATAATTAAAAGAACAGCTCGCTAAGTTGAAAACTCGCAAAGAGCGGCTTAGGCAAAAAAGAGCGTCTCGGTGAGTCGAAAACCCGAAAGGGCGATTCAGGCAAAAGTTAGAGACATAAAAAAAATATAATCAATCCCGGTAGACTTAAAACCCGAAAGGGGTAGTTTACGCAAAAGTTAGGGATATATGGCGAGTAACTGTGTTCAGGACAAACTTGATCATTCAAAAATCCATAGCGGAGTATTCATCAGCAGTAGGTCATCTTCTACGAAGCATGAATACAGCGCAACCCGGAGTGGAAGGGAAAGATAACGGTCGTCACGTTTCATCGTAGCCCTTTTCCCGAAAATTACCAATTTCCAACTTTGTAAATACTCCATGGAATCAAGCATTTGGCTGATTACCATTCCATAAATAATAATTTGAGCCTTGTGCCTTTTCTTTGCAATCTAGTCTTATTCAGTTTCTTGAAATACATTTCAAGTTTAAACAGTCATTTTCTTGAAACAAATGTTTTCATAAAATAAATGAATTTACTTGCAAAAATAAAGGTGAAATTTCTTTCTAAGGTTTACAAACAATAGGAAGAATGCAAACAGTTGCTCCGAGAACGGTTGAGACTCCGGGAACCAAGATTTCCCCATGAGGTCACTTTGCGAACATCTCCCGATGACGGATCTTTACTTCAATTCATAGTACTCACTTCGGACAGCGGACAACTGATAACGAGGTATTCCCAACAGAGTTCGAACTACAAGAAGAGGACATCTTCTGATCAACAAGAATTCAAGTCGCATCATAGGATTTTACATCCGCGACAATTTTATTCACATTCACTTTACATTTTATTATTGTCATAATATTCATGCATACATTACATCATAACTGCATAGTCGAGTCAGGCTTTGATCATGTGAATGCCCGAGTCATTGAGGCATGAACTCAAGTTTCCCCTGCAAGTTCCGGAGAAACTTTTTCCTTCGAGATAACAGTTCATACACAAGGATCTCCCCAAGCAAGTCAACAGATGGTAGTCTCCCTCAAAGAGATAGTTTGTTCACTTTTGGAATTCCTCAGCCGAGATTCTCTCGCAAAGCGACATTCGACAGTTTTCTTCAGATAAGATAGTCTGTTTCGCATTTTGGAATTCCCTACAGGGTCGATAAGCGGTTCTCTTCTCTAAGAAATATGGATTCCTCGACATAATTGACAAGTGGTAGTTTTTCCTCCTGGAAAACAGTTTGGTATTTCCCCAGCAAGGTCAAGAGATGCCACTTTTTCGTCAAAGAAAATAATTCAGAATCTCCCAGCAGATCGACAAATGATTCCCCAGCGGAATCAGTGAATGGTAGTCTTCGTCCAGGAGATAGTTCAGATTCCCCAGCGGAATCAGTGAATGGTAGTCTTCGTCCAGAAGATAGTTCAGATTCCCAAGCGAAGTCAGTGAATGGCAGTCTCTTTCAGCAAAAGACAGTTCCCTTACTTTTTCGAGCAAAAAATAACGAATGGCAGCCTTCTTCATGAAGACAGTTCGTTTCGCTTAAAGATTCCTCAACAAAGTCAGCAAATGGCAGTCTCTTTCAGCAGAAGACAGTTTGTTCACTTTCTTTCATGACAGGATCAACAAATGGCAGTCTCTCCCAGTAGAAGACAGTTTGTTCCCCTAGCAATTGGCAAATGGCAGTCTTTCCCCAAGGAAAGACAGTTTGTCTGTTAAATATTCAAGAAATCGACAAATGGCAGTTTCTTCAAACAGTTTGTCTGTTTCTGGGATGTTTCATCCTCTTCAGAGTAGACAAATGGCAGTTTTCCTCCTAGGAAAACAGTTTGTTAGTTCCCCTCAGAGTCGACGAATGGCAGTTTTCCTCTTAGGAAAATAGTTTGTTGGTTCCCCGGCATCAGTCGACGAATGGCGGTTTTCACCCCGAAAACAGTTCGTCCGCCTTCAAACAAAGTCATTAGCCCCTCAAAAGATCATGAGGCCATATGACATCCTTTCAAAGACGTCAAGTCAAAAGGGAAGATGGTGAAGTTTCTTTACTACCGTCGAATGGTATCTCATCTCCAAGTGCTGATGAGAAGTTTGATGAGGAAACAAACCTTTGAAGTTTCTTTACTACCATCAAATGGCGTCTCATCTCCAAGTGCTGATGAGAAGTTTGATGAGGAAACAAACCTTTGAAGTTTCTTTACTACCGTCAAATGGTATCTCATCTCCAAGTGCTGATGAGAAGTTTGATGAGGAAACAAACCCTTGAAGTTTCTCTACTACCGTCAAATGGCGTCTCATCTCCAAGTGCTGATGAGAAGTTTGATGAGGAAACAGACCTTTGGAAATTTTCTCTTTATCTGAGATATTGTCCAAACGCAACTAAGACCAGTTTCGAGATATGGACATCCGAAACAAGGGGGAGGTTGTTTGCCTTTTTCTAAGTGTCAACACTTAGTTAAAGAAGATGGATTGCGCATCCGACACTGCCATCCATTCGCCAGAATCCACATCAAGTATTTCTGCAGGAGTTTGTCTCCTCATCCCCCGCCAAGTGCGACAACGGGATCAAGTCACGCAAAGATTTTATCAATTACAACATCTTAGGAGCGCCCAAAATTCGGGCATTCCTCGATATTTAAGTCTCTTTTACGCAGGAGAGATCGAGATATCAATCTCTCTCCCTCTAGATAAAAGAAACTTAAATAGGGGCATCTGTCATACCCTAATTTTTGACCCCCCCTGAGATGACATGTCTTTAGGATTTTCATCAGGTCAAAGCAAGTGCCCAGAGCAGTCATCCTTTCATCTGGCATTCAATCGAGGATGTTCAAAAACAAGAAAACTCAGGCAAAGGATCAATCAATAGGAGGATTAGTCTCTAATATAATCATAAGACTCAAGAGCTTCATTATTTCACCTATGATTGATTAGACACCCAGTCATCTGAGTACAGGTTTACTCAGGTCACCAGACTAGGGTTTTTTAGCCTATCAAGGACTAAAATCAGGGATCACCTTTGGGAAACCCTAAAAAGCCCCAGGGGATCATTTAAAGACATCAATCATCTTCAAATAACTCATATGACAAGATCCACTGGACATCACACCTCAATTCAAAGTCTACAGTCATCATTTTCATCTGGTCGACAATTAGGGTTTTTGACCTAATTCACCAGGATAGTTGACTTTTGTTTAGGGCATGGATTCAAAACTCAAGACATGATTCAAAAACCTCTACTACCTCAATATAATCCATTTACATCACTCATTTGAGGAGAAGATCTTGATTCTACACAAAAGTCCAAATTTTCACTTTATCAGGAAAAGTCAACTGTATGGGTTCACCTTTGACTTTTAAGATTTTTGGTCAAACCATGACTTTCAAGGATCAATATCATCAATATATGGATATTAAAGTCATTTGACCAAAGAAATTCAAAGAGATTCACCAAGGAGCAAAAAGTCGGGAATTAGGGTTTTTGAGGGCATTGTGGGAACTCAAAATTTCACCTACACAACTCAAAAAACTTCCAACATGAAAGTTGTGGATCTTGCAAAATAAAACAACATCTCACAATGGAACTTTTTTCAAAAGATCAATCATTTAAGAGTTTTGGAAATTTTGGAGTTTTAGGTCATAAACACTTAAAAAAATTTCTAAGTGTTTTAACCTAGTTTTCTTCCAACTTTGGCCTCATTTTTCACAAATTTGCCAAAGGATTCTGAAGAAACTCCAAACTAATGATTTGAAGTAGATGTTTAGGGCTTTCCAAATTGTGTTCAACCTTCTCCAAATTTATTTTGAGCTAGGAGTTATGCTTGTTCAAAGTTGGCCTCATGAAGTGAAATTATAGGTCATGCATCATTTTTGAACTTTGAAATTTTGTGCACATGACCTCAATTATGGATGCTACACGACCCATAACACATCTGAAAACATGCCATGCATTCATTTTCACCATGCCATGATAATTGAAGAAGATTCCTAAAAACAAGAACATGTGATTATGTAATGATTACATTTGTGAATTTATGGCAAATTGATGAATCACCCAAGGAATCTTCTTACCAACCAATTAGAGCTCACTTTGCATCTGAAATGTTCCCTAAGATCAGATAGAATCAATGGATAGGGGAGCTGGCTCGAAAATGCAATGATCACACTTGGATATTCTTTGAAATTTCTTCATGGCTAAGAAACCAAATTCACTTCACTAAGCAAGCTCACTCTCTCAATCAGTACTGAATCATTTGCCTATAAATAGGAGAGCATACCTCAGTAGAAAAACACACCAAAGCAACCATATTCCTTGCTTTCTCTTTCTCTTCTCATGCTTATTGTTTTTCAAAGTTCTTTGGCAAGAAGAATCGTTTTCTTCAAACCAGAGCTTATCTTTGGAAAGTAAGCATTCTAACATCTCAAAGGGGTTCATTTGAGGTGATCCAAGCACCTGGATCACTTCTGTAAGTGGAGGAACGCCATTGTTACTCTCACTTTGGAGCTGTTGCAGTTGGAGGTCCATAGAGCAATTCAGAAGGTTTCCAACAAAGCCAGGCATCCAGACACGTTCCTCTGGTCATAGTGAAGCTGTTCAGATGGCTGCAGCTCATCTGTAACTCAAGAATCATCACTCTCCATGTCCACTTGAAGCTCAAATCGAGGGAGGTCCATAGAGCAATTCAGGGGAATTGAAGATACACTAAACATCCAGTTAGCATCACTGAGTCACAAGGAAGCTTTTGGGATCATTCATACAAGCCCAGGTGCTCTCCAACATCCTCACGACCTTCATTTTCAGAGGTAAGTTTCTGAACTCCACCTCTTTAATTTAAGCACTCTTTGTGATAAAGCTCGATTCTATCTTGTTCAGCATCATCAGAGGATTGAAAACCCTCTATCATCATTCATTTATCTTTCAGTATAGCCATTTAATTTGATTTTTAAATTTTAGGGTTCTTCACGATTTCTGGTAAATTAGTTAGATGTAGTTAATATAAATCTATGTTATTACATATTTAGAATTGTGAGTGAATTTAGAACAAGTTTCATCTTTACATCTTTGCAAATGGTTGAGAATTAAGGGAGTTCAGAATTTCAAAATTTGAGAGCTTGAGGTTGAAGATGATAATGGTGGTGGCGCGCAAAAATTCAAATTCAAGGTTGAAGTTTATTTTATTTTGAATGGTAGTTGTTTCGTAAACGACTAAAACGTAATAGCCCAGTGGTAAAGAGTGTTTGTGTGTTGCGCGTGCCCAAGGTCTGGGGTTCGAATCCCCCTCGCCTCAGACCTTTTGATTTTATTTTCTTTTTTTTGCTTCTATACACTTGAACACTATATGAATTGCATTGAAACCAGCTTACTATCACCACTCGCGCGTTGGCTCAGTGGTGTTTGTTTTGAGTGTGTGACCTAGAGGGCGTGGGTTCAAATCCTCCAAGGGCCAAAACTATTTTTTAACACTCATTTTCTTTCATTTTTCTCACAAACTTCACACAATTAACTGACCTATCAAATTAAGTCATTTTCACTTCATTTTTCACACACTTGTTATTTAGCATATCTATTTTGTGAATAATCAAAAAAATCATAAAAATATTGTTTATTTCTTATATTTTTATTAGGTTTAAAATAGTATGTTTTAAGTGTTTTCTTAAATACTTTAAATATATATATATTCATTTTGTTTTAACCTAATTATTTTGTGAATAATTTTATGATAAAACCCTAATTGTTTAGGTCTTAATTAGGCATGGATCTTTATCTTTACCTTAATTAAGTTGACTTTTGTCAATTTTCAAAACTGTTATCAGTCTCCGATTAAACGGATGATTAAGGTTTTCAAACAACAAAACCTTATATCATTTCAAATCATTTTCAAATTGCTTTTATAGCCAGTACTGTAAAGTACTGGGCCTCTAATAGAGTGTAAGTCCCAAACACCTTCTCTTCTTAGCTTGTTTTCAAAACTGTATTTTCAAAATCTTCTTTCTGTTTTCAAAACATTCTTCTGGTATTTGAAGGGCATTATTCCCGGTGAAACTCTTCAGATACCTATGTGACCTTTGTCCATCTTCACTTCTTCTGTTTTCAAAAACCATTAACTGTTTATCATATATATATTCAACTGTTATCCACCAATTACTGTTGAGGCTCTATACATACTTCTTCAAAGGCCTCCACTCCATCCAGGTTAGGCTTTACAAGCTTTCAATTTACAGTCTTTATTTAGATTACTGTCAAATATAAACTGTACATATATTAGTTTAGAACTACGTTTAAGTACAAACCCTAGGACAGTTAAACTATATTTATATATATTATAGGAATATGGCCTAGGATTGAGAATGTCTTCCCGGTGAAGGCTCTTTCCTAATTAGAGATCTGTAGTTCAAACCCCCAAGATGAATTATTCCCGGTGAAACATCTTGGCAAAAACCTTAGAATCCAAAAAAATAGGACACATCCACCCAAAGAGGAATTATTCCCGGTGAAACCTCTTACCCATTTGCTTAGAGCCAAAATAAGTTCAAAACTACATAGCTTTCTCTTGTGCTATAACAAGGACCCTCGATTAGCCTCCTCTTGGGCTTTGTACAAGGACCCACAGGCTTCTTAAAAGCATTTCCAGCTTCCTCTTGAGCTTGTATACAAGGACCCATCAGGTTTCTTATAAACATAGGAACAGGTCTTTAGTCACCTTTTAGCCTACCCTGGTGAGTTTCTTCCAATTTAAACCAGACTTTAAACAAGCTAAGTTTGTCTCAATTTTACATTGAGTACACCTTTTGGAATGAGAGACATGGATAGTCTCTGTCACCCTTATCTTCATCAATCTTCCTTAGCAGAGTCTAGGATCCATATTTGCTTATCCTCAGCAAGTGTCAGCCTTCATCTTGGGCTTTAAACAAGAAGTCTCCACTAGATAATCTTTCTGCCATTCATTTTAATAAAAACCCCTGGAAAGGGTTAGCCTCCACACAATCTGTCATTTTAACAAAAACCCCTGGAAAGGGTTAGCCTCCACACAATCTGTCATTTTAACAAAAACCCCTAGAAAGGGTTAGCCTCCACACAATCTGTCATTTTAACAAAAACCCCTGGAAAGGGTTAGCCTCCAAAATCAATCTATCATTTCAATAATAACCCCTGGAAAGGGTTAGCCTCCAAAATCAATCCTTCATTTCAATAAAAACCCCTGGAAAGGGTTAGCCTCCACACAATCTGTCATTTTAACAAAAACCCCTGGAAAGGGTTAGCCTCCAAAATCAATCTATCATTTCAATAATAATCCCTGGAAAGGGTTAGCCTCCAAAATCAATCCTTCATTTCAATAAAAACCCCTGGAAAGGGTTAGCCTCCAACATCATTCTTTCATTTTAACAACATCAGTCTTTCAAAACCAAAGATTCATTCTCTTAGGAGATAATTTCCCCAAAAGAGTCAAAACCCCTGGAAAGGGTTAGCCTCCAAGTTCAGTCAATAAAGAGTCAAAGTCCCTGGAAAGGGTTAGCTTCCAAAAATCATTCTTTTTCAAAAGACAAATTCACCAGCTGAGTCAAAATCCCTGGAAAGGGTTAGCTTCCAAAGAAAAAACAGTCTTTTAATAAATAAATTCTTCAGTAGAGTCAAAACCAACAAAAACAGTTAGCCTCAACCTTGGGCTTCATACAAGGCACCAAACAATAAAACTCCCCTGTCAAGAGTCAGCCTCAACCTTGGGCATTGTACAAGGCAGATAATAGAGTCTCCCCAGTGAGTTCTTCATCATTCAATAGCCACAACCTTGGGCTTTGTACAAGGCAGATTAAACCATATTTTTATGTGTCAAAGATTCCTAACACCTAGGATCTTTTCCCCATAGAGTCATCCATACTGAGTTTATTTAAGAGTCAGCCACAACCTTGGGCTTTGTACAAGGCAGAAAATAATGTTTTCCCTAGCTAGAGTCAGCCTCAATTCTGGGCTTTATACAGAACACCAAATAAAAATCCATCAAAATAAACACTCTCCAAATAGAGTCAGCCTCAATTCTGGGCTTTGTACAGAACACAAAAATACCCTGTAATTAATCCCCAGTGGAGTCATCTCCCAGAGTCAATGAATGATAATTAATAAATCAATCAAAAAGCCTCAAGCTTGGGCCTCATACTAGCCAACTAAAGTCAAATCTTTCATACAGTAGATAGACATAGCTTATCTCTATAGAGAGATATTTTTACTACTCTACCACATTCAAACAAAAAAACATTTCAAACATTTCAATTTCAATTTCAATTTCAATCAAGTCTTCCATTTAGGATTTTGAAAGGCATGAGCTGGCAGTAAAACCCAGACATGTGGTAACTTTCCCTAATTTGGATGAGCATCTTTCTTTCATTTAAGAGGCATCTGACTGGCATACTTGCAAACACACAAGTAAGGTCCCCCTCTTGAATGAAATGAATTCAGTTATTCTGTCACTCCTTTAAATGTTTGTGGTAGAATAGTACAAATACCTCTCTGTAAAGATGATTTCATGTCTCTTTACTGTAAACAGAGATTTAATTCAAAGCTTCAACCTTGAGCTTCAAGCAAGGCACCAAAAATCATTAATTTCCCTAGTTAGTTCCCCGAACTACATTAAGCTCTGACTTCCACTAGGGATATGTAGGCATGAGGTTCACAAGGAATCTCAGCGAGCTAATAAAATACCAAAAATAGTCAGTTTGTTTGTCTATCTGTCTGTCTTTTTAATCAATTCAATTCTCTCTCCTAACACAAAGGAGAAACTTTCCCAATCATTAGCAATAAACACAATCACAATGACACAGAGAAGGTTCCTGTAGAGTACTACAGATATGTGTAGCAACCTGCCTAAAAATTTCAGCTTTCGAGTCGCCACCTATTCTGAAGGGCGAATAGGAAACCCTACGCAGATAAGAGATTGAGGGTAAGTTATTATAATCAGGCTGAGGGAAGGTGTTAGGCACCTTCAGCCCTTTCCTAAAGGCTAATGTTCAAAGATTAGGGTTGCATGGCAGGGTTTGTAAAGAAATGTGGCAAACAGAATTTTAATGACATGATTGAGATTTTGAAGAGGGGGACTCGCCTTGCTGCCAAGTGCCTACGTACCTCCTTAGGGAGGATCAGAGTCTACGTAGTTCGGGAAGGGTTGTACGCCATTTAGAGTTTGAATTTGATTTGATATGATTTTTTAGAGGCTTTTTAGCTAGCCTATCGCAGTTTGTTTTGTCTTGTAATTTGAATGGATTTTAGAATTATTAGGGTTTAGGGCGTACAACCCTGATTTGGCACAATTAACCGCAATGATCAATAGGTTTGATCACCATAGTTAAAAGATTAAGGATTTGTATTGTTACCAATTCAAATCGATTAATTCGATTATCACTAATAACAACTTATTGTATTTTATTATTTTATGAATTTCGCGTTTTATATTGTTACCTCTCATAATCGATTAGCACGACTACAAACAATAACAAATTAAATTAAATAACGAGGCAAGATTAATCACCACAATCAATAAGATGATTGCAGCCATTTAATCGAATTTGGTTTGATTTTTATTTTGACTTAAACAGTATTTTAATTAAAATCATTGTTAACCATAGCGATCAATCGATTTAATCGGCACGAATAACAAATTGAAAATTTCCAATATAATCATTATGTATTTATTTTATTAAAGAAATAATTATAATATAATTAATATATATTAAAAATAAGTATTTTAATTAAAATAAAACAAATAATTAAAATTTATTTTAGTTTTATTAAGGTTTTGGTTTTATATGGTTGTTAATAGGGTGTATAGTATGGGGATTTGATTAGAGGCGTCAGATTTGGTTGGGAGAAGAGTCAAAGGTCAGATTATGAGGGTACATGGTGAGGTCTATAGACATGGGCGCATGCAATCAAGAACTTAGAAATTCAGAAAAAAATAATGTGGGAGCTGGGTATCGAACCCTTGGCCCTGGGGATAAACATAACCCACTTTTACCACTCAACTAGGGACTAGTACGCGTTTAACAAACGCTTTCACAACAATATGTAAAATGATTAAACGTAATTAAGAAACGCGCGCGCAATTTTAAAACAGCCAACCAGACGATGACACACCATCGTCTTCCCCAAGAAGACACAAAAAATCTGCAGATATAGCTACGTTTTAGCTACGATTTCCTTCGTAGCAATCGAGACCAGGAAAATAACGATTAAGGCATACAAGCATACAAATATGGCGCGACCCCCTCAAATTCCTCGTCTACCTCATACGAACCTGTACACGTTATTATCTTGCCCTAATTTAACCTCTACACGAAACCCCCAAAAAAAACCCTAGAAAGCTTCGTTCGGCCTCTTATGGCGTATCACGTTTGAGGCACACAAACTTCATGTAATCAACCCAGAAACAACCATGACAATCATACAAAGCATAATACGACAATAATTCAACAGATAAATGCAAGAATGATGCTAATCGATAGAAAGTTCAGAGCGACCTACCTTGAACAATTGGAGACAATTCTGGGGGTGTTGATGTAGAGTAGCGATCCAGACACGTTCCAAATCTCCTGAGGAAACTTTTGAAACCTTTAGATCTTGTTGAAAGCCTCCAATTCTCTAAAACCGAGTTTGAGTTTCTCACTGAATTTTTGATTCTTGCAAGTCTGCCTCCCTCTGAATTTTGCGTCCCCTAACCCTGTGGCTTGTGTTTGGTACTTATAGGAGAACAAAATTAGGTTAACAAATAGTGCCCAAAGTCTTTGAATCAACTCTTGCCATATTTGAATATTTGATTTCTTTCTTGAATGGCAAGCTTCTTATTTTGGCCAATATTGTATCAAATCTTTCCAATCCATGTATGCACGAAATTAGACATATTTTAGACATTAATTGTAATTGGAAATACCTAAAGATCTATTTTCTTACAAAATATTTGATTTCCATGTTAATTAAATCATTAAAATGAAATAAAAACATATTAAATTAAATATAATGTTAAAATTTCGTGGGAAATACATTTAGGTATGCTAAAGTCTCATGGACCAAGAGTGTAACAAGAAACCATGAGCCCATATGCGAATTTTCTCCATTTGAACCTCTTTTTTTCATTTTTGACCCTCACAAACTCACCAACTTTGATCAAGCATATCTCCTTCAATTTTTGAGCTATGAGGGAGTTCTAATACTCTTTAGAAACCTCAAGAGGTCCTTCACAAGCCACTTTAGAACATATTTTTCATTTGAAGCTTTTATCTTGATCATATTCTCTTTGGGAAAAAACCGCTTTTGAAGGATGCCTGAAAATGACCTGTAATCTTTTGCCTTGTATCTCTTAAATGAAGCATTTCTAGCCCTGGCTTGTGAGACACAAAGTTGTAGAGAATCCAATTTCCTTCAAAATAGGCTTTGAGTGGGGAATTTCTGATGTTCCATGTGAAAGTTATGCCCAGTCAAAGTTGGGTTGACTTTCTCCTAAGAAACCCTAATTTGAACCTTTTTGTATTTGTTCATCTCTGAGTTTCTATTAATGGAATCATGATCAATTCTTGATCAAATGATGGTTATGCACCCCATACTTGATGTTTGCCCAATGATTATGGTTTGAATCATGCCTTGATTATGATTGACCTTTCAGTTTGAATCAGTTGACTTGTGAATTATCTGGATCATTTGAATGAGCCATGTCTTTGAGATTTGGACTTGCCTTTGTTATGAGAGAAGTGTGGGAGGTAAATTTTGGGGTATGACAATATGTAGGGTGTTTAAACACTTCCCTATGTATAACCGACCCCCCGGACTCCTGAATTTCTAGTCTAGGTGAAATCCCCACACTTAGCAAACTCTTAGGGTTTAGTTGAGATCTTTTTTTCCCTCTTCTACTCGTAGGACAATAAGAAAGTTCGTGTGATATCGTAGGAAGAACTGAAATAAAATTCATCCCACCACGGGCGCATTCTCCTTCCAAATTTCGCGTGAAGGGTCTAGCGTGCCGTCCTCCCAAGTGAAACGGGGAGGTAAAAAAAAACGACACCACACTTGGCGAGCAAAACTTCTCCCTCAAACCACTCAAACCTTAGCACCCTTAGACCCCGAGCTACATATGCTCTGATTCCCTCTAAGGGATATGTATGAAGAGGATCGCGATGATCTTTGCGAGCATAATAAAACAAACACCTTAGGTCCCACCTATCTCACAACAGAACCCCCACCATAACATAGAATGAAACAAACATAACAAAGAAACCTATAGAGTGTTATAGATAAGTTGGCTGCTAATACCTTCCCTTCGTATAACCAACCCTCTTACCCGGAATCTCTCCCCCACTTTTGCATTGCTTTTAGTTTTGGGCTTTGCATCTCTTTTAAGGTTATTGCAACTTTTTTTCCTTTTCCTACTTTGGAAACAATAAAAAGTTTGGTCGTGACAAAAACAAAAGAAAAATCATTTTCCTTGAGCACTCGAGCCCAAAGAAGGCATCAGGTGTCTCATCCCGAAAGGACCTCGATTTTTCCCCGCGACAGAAAAATGGCGACTTCACTGGGGACAAAACTTTTTATTGTTTCCAAAGAAAGGGCTAATTCTAATTTTTTTTATGTTTGTTATTTCATTCTGTTACATGTGTGGTTCTTTGGTTCTGTTACTTGTGTGGTTCTGTTACAAGTGATACATTATGGACAAATCCTAACCCGGATTAAGTACACATAAGAATTAGGTGGAGGGTATAGTCATGTATGGCATACAAGGAGTTCAGTCCTTAAAAAGCTGGCATGAGAATCCTTCCGCTCAGTGGAGGTTCCTTGTTGGTAGTATATGTTTAGCAAGTTCAATTGCGAAGACATTATTGCTTTCATTGAACTGTAGAAGCTGAGTTGGCTGTAGAGCCCATAACCCATCCTGGCCTTATTAGGTTGTGGCGCAGAAACTATTCAGGTGAAAACTTGGATTAGTTGTCGTGCGGAGAGCCACACTCAGACGAGTTTTTCTTGAGAATATTGCTAGCTCACAAGTTCAGTTGTGCAAGCCGGTAATATCCGAAATAAAAATGTAGACTCTGACGTATCAGTAGAACATGTTGTGCAGGTGATTAAACCCTAGTACTATCCCATGTTTGGTTCTCTGACCTCATGCTCGTGACGTTGGAACCTTGAACCTATGTGTACCATGTTTGAATTACCATGTTTGAACTACCATGTTTGCATTATCATGTTGCCTTACCATGTTTGTATATGTGGCATCCATGCATTCATACATTCATTAAAATTCATTTTTTGAACAACAAAAAAAAAAAAAACATGAATTTTTTCCAAAAAATTAGAGAAATTTTCCTTGCAAACATTATAGGATTAAATTATGGAGTGGGTAAAAAGGCATACCAAGAAGTACGGTTTCAAAGCACCTAATGTGGAAAGACTGAAAGAGTTAGCATCTTTTGTACAAGATCCTTCCGATTTTAGGAAAAGCCATGGAAAGCTTTTGCCTATCTTAAACACTCATGTTGATGAAGGACTTCTCAAAACTCTGGTTCAGTTCTATGATCCCGTCTACCGATGTTTCACCTTTCCAGACTACCAGTTGGTACCAACCTTGGAAGAATATGCCAATCTTTTGGGTATTCCTGTGTCTGACAAAATACCTTTCAATGGTTTGGAAGCCATTCCTAAGTCACAAGTCATTGTAGCAGGTATCCACTTGAAGAAATCTGAAGTAGAAAGCAATTGGACTACCAAAGGAAACCTTCCGGGTTTGACTTCGCAGTTTCTAATAAAGAACGCCTTTGATTTCATTGAAACTGGTAGCATGATAGCTTTTGAAGCTATATTAGCCTTGCTTATTTATGGGTTGGTTTTGTTTCCCAACATCAACAACTTTGTTGATATCAACGCCATAAAGATCTTTCTGATTGGAAATCCTGTCCCGACTTTGCTGGGTGACCTGTATTTCTCTATTCATCATAGCAATCGCCAAGGCGATGAAATCGTTGTATGTTGCGCACCTCTTTTGTTCAAATGGATTGTTTCACACTTACCTAAGTCTCCTATTTTCTTGGAAAACCGGGAAGGCTTGCGTTGGCCTCGAAGACTTATGTCCCTTACTAATAATGATATCCATTGGTATACTCTGGCTCGCTGCAGTACAGAAACCATTGATAGTTGTGGAGAATTCGCCAACATACCCCTCATTGGTACACAAGGAGGAATTAACTACAATCTGGTCCTAGCTCGACGACAACTCGGGTATGCAAATTCAGTTAAACCCATTGGTCTCGCAGTAGAAAGCTACTTCTACCAAGAAGGAGAGGATCCTCTAGGGTTGAAAACAAGAATGGTAAGAGCCTGGTACGACGTCCGAAGAAAAGAAAAAGGTGAGATAAGGAACTGCATTGCTACGAACGCCTACACCTGTTGGGTAAAGAAAAGAGCAAGGGAGTTTCAAATGCCTTATGATTATGAAAAACCCATGTTCCCTGTGTAATCTCAACTACCCAATATTCCCATTAACACTGTGGAGGAATAGCAAGAGACTTTGGCTAAGATGAGGTTAGAAAAGGATGCTTGGGAAGAAAAATTTCGTAAAACTGATGAGGAAAATAGAAAGTTGAAAAAAAGAGTGAAAGATCACGAAGAAACTCTCTATTATCAAGATGGGTGGCTCATGAGTAAAGATGAGAAAATTCGTCGGAAAGACGCCGCAATCAGGAGATACATCAAAGAAAGCAAGAGAAATCTTGAAGGCTCGACAAGCAACGCTCCGATGCCTGACAATTGGAAGAATGTTATTGACAAATTGAGGACTGAAAAGGCCGAGTTGAAAGCTTACTCTGGGAAAGAAATCATGAAGCTCAAGCTGCATAACGCATTTGGTTCTTCGTCCGATGAAGATGTTTAGGATTTGTTTAACTTTTATTTATCATTTGCTTCTGTAAGGAGCTACGCTCCAATGTTGTAACATTTCCCATTATTTCAATAAAAGAATAGTTTGTGTTCAAATGTTTGCAAGAAAATAATCTTTAAAATGTTTGGAAAAATCATAAACTCCTTTTTACATGCATCATTCTGCATATCGAGTCTGTCGTATAGAGTCTCATCTCTTGGATTTTTCTCCATTAGATCGTCAAGCTGTCGTATTCAGCATTCCATCTTTCTCCATGCCAGAAGGTTGGGGCACGCCTTTCAGCTTTGGTGCAGGCTTCCGCCATAATTTCTCTGGGGTTCAAACAATCATAACTGAAGCGCCTGCTACACAAGGTTCAGTGTTCACTCCACATCCAGGGGTGACTTTTTCCCAAATCACTATGGCACTTTCTCAACCCACTATGACAGTTCCGACCCCTACGGTTCACACAGTTCCTTATGATGGCAATGAGATTTATCATGATCAAGGTGATAGCACAAATCAGCATAACCTTGTGGAAGATCTCCAAGAACAGTTCAACAAGATTCAACTGGAAGTCAAGGCTATTCGTGGGAAAGATTTGTTTGGAAAGAACGCCCAGGAGCTCTGCTTAGTTCCCAGTGTACAAATACCAGCCAAATTCAAGGTCCCTGACTTTGAGAAGTACAAAGGTAGTTCTTGTCCACAAAGCCATCTCATGATGTATGCTAGGAAGATGTCTACCTACGCAGATAATCATCAGTTGCTCATCCATTACTTTCAAGACAGTTTGACTGGTGCCGCACTGAAGTGGTACACAGGATTGGATAGCACCAACATTCTAACTTTCAATGACCTAGGCGAGGCCTTTGTCTGACAGTACAAATATAACTCGGATATGGCTCCAGACAGAGATCAGCTCCGATCCATGGCTCAGAAAGACCATGAAGCTTTCAAGGAATATGCCCAATGATGGAGAGAAACTGCTGCTCAGATTAATCCATCGTTAAAAGAGAAAGAGATGACAAAGATCTTCTTGAATACTCTTGGCCCATTTTATTATGAACGCATGATTGCTAGTGCTCCAAGTGATTTCACCGAAACGGTAAACATGGGGATGCGTCTAGAAGAAGGAGTCCGAACTGGACGTCTAACTAAAGAAGTTGGATCTTCAAGCGGAACCAAAAAGTTCGGAAGTGGTTTCCAAAAGAAGAAAGAACAAAGTGTTGACATGGTATCCCAAGGAAAGTCAAGAGGGAACGTCAATCGTCAACAACAGGTAGCTGCTATCGCACCAGCCGTTAACGCAGCACCAAATCCGGGATTTACCCCACAATTTCAACAACAGCAGCCTCGGCAACAGGTTCAACAGTTTAACAATAATCAGAATCGCGTGCAAAGACCTCCACAGTTCGATCCAATTCCAATGACTTATACAGAATTGTACCCTGCCTTGATTGAAAGAGGTCTTGTTCAAACCAAAGCACCACCACCAGTACCTGAAAAACTCCCATAGTGGTACAAGGCTGAGGTCTCATGCCCTTATCATCAAGGAGCACCTGGCCATGATCTTGAGCACTGCATAGCCTTGAAATATGAAGTTCAGAGGTTGGTTAGATCTAATATCCTCTCTTTCAAAAATTTGAACCCAAATGTGCAAGCAAATCCGCTGCCTAATCATGGAGGGCAGGTTGTAAACATGGTGTATGGATGTCCTGGTCCATACCGAGTCTATAATATCAATTTCTCAAGAGCAGATTTGGTACAGATGCACGCCACTCTCTATCAAGGGCAAAATTTTCGCCAGCATCACTACGGTTCCTGTAACACATGCTGTGTAGATCCTCATGGATGTTAGATTGTGAGAAGAGATCTTCAAGTTTTGCTAGATAATGGTACTATTCAGATCTACAGAAATAGGAATGAAGATGAAGTTAACATGATAGGATGTTATCCGCATGAGCTTTTAGTCTCAGATATCAACTCGGAAATGCCTAAGGTTAACGCCATCGTTCCTCATTTCAACATGCCCGAACGCATAGAAGTTACCTACAACAAGCCAAAGGTTCCTATTGCTCCCCTGATCATTTGTCTACCTGGACCTGTTCCCTATGACTCCGACAAGGCAGTTCCCTACAACTATAATGCAACAATGATAAAGAATGGACAAGAAGTTCCTTTACCTACTCTTTCATCTGTCGTAAACATCGCTGATGTAAGTCGAGTAACAAGAAGTGGACGTGTGTATACTCCACTACCTCCAAAGCAGCCTGTTGCTCCTACAACCGGACAAAATCCTATCAATGCACCAGTGGGGAATCCTGTGGAAACTCCTATCAGTAATACAAGCACTGATGTTGGCCAATCCAGTGGAACCAATGTCAATCCTGACTTTGATGAAATCTTGAAGCTTATCAAAAGAAACGAATACAAGATTGTGGATCAGCTTATGCAGACTCCTTCAAAGATATCAATACTTTCATTGCTTTTTAACTCTGAAGCCCACAGGGAAGCCCTGATGAGAGTCTTGGATCAAGCTTTTGTAGATCATGATGTGACTGTTGACCATTTTGATGGGATAATAGCCAACATAACAACTTGTAACAATTTAAGCTTCTGTGATGAAGAACTCCCCGAGGAGGGTAGAAATCACAATCTTGCTCTGCACATTTCTATGAACTGTCAGTCAGACTCTTTGTCCAATGTGTTGGTAGACACCGGATCTTCCTTGAATGTGATGCCGAAGACGACTCTTGCTCGTTTATCTTACCAAGGAATGCCTATGAAGTTCAGTGGTGTAGTTGTCAAAGCATTTGATGGGTCGCGAAAATCTGTTATTGGTGAAGTCAACCTTCCCATGACAATTGGTCCACATACATTTCAAATCACCTTCCAGGTCATGGACATTCAAGCTGCTTATAGCTGTCTGTTGGGACGACCATGGATCCATGAAGCAGGGGCAGTAACTCCTACGCTCCATCAAAAGTTAAAATTTGTAACAAACGGCAAATTGGTAACAATAAGTGGAGAACAAGCCTTGATGGTGAGCCATTTATCCAATTTCTCTTTCATTGGTGCTGATAATATGGAAGGAACGCAGTTCCAAGGTCTCTCTTTAGAAGACGAATCTTCCAAGAAGAAAGCATCAATCTCTTCTTACAAAGAGGCGATAAAAGTAGTAAAAGATGGAACTACCACTGGCTGGGGGAAAGTTGTGATCCCTACCAAGAATGAAACTAGAGCAGAGCTCGGATGTTCACCAACATTCTCAAACTGCGCCAAGAAGGATGAAACCCTTTGTCCGATCAAAGATACATTCATTAGTGGGGGGTTCCTTAACCCAATTCCTCAAGAGGTTAATGTCCTTATCGAAGAATGCATCGAAGAAGGTCTACCTGATACTGAAGAAGAATGGAAATGTTATCTAATGACTCGGGATATATATCTCAGGAAGAACCATATCCTCCGTTCTATCCTCCTTCAGAGAAATCCAAAGGCAACGAAACTGAGCCTGTTCCTGCAGAGGTCTGGGACACCTTGGGACAACCAAGTGGCAAATATGATTATATGGTGAAATATACTGCACCTGAAAGTTCAAAGATTGCGATTGAAGATATCCAACCAACTGGATGAGGAGATTCCTTTGAATATAACAGTCAACCAGAAGAGGTTTATCAGCCCTCTCAATTTTCTCAACAGCCTGAAATTACTGAAGATTTCGGCTTCAACGCATCTACCATGATTGACAATCCTGAAGATGGTTATTATCACATAAATGCCATTTTTGAAGATGAAGGGGAAGATGGCCCCGCAGTTGACTCGGAAAGTGTCTCTGACAATGAGTCTCTTCATCCTGAAGACTGGGAAGTACATCCTGAAAATTCTGAAGATTGTGACTCATCTTATGCTCTTCAAGAAGTAGAAGAAGACTGTCTCAAATCCACAAAGAACAAGATTGACAAACCAGGACCTTCAAATCCTGCTCGACCAGCGGTCAATGTCAATACTGAAGATAATTCTGAGGAGAATTTTCCTGAATACATAATACACAGAGGAGTTCGTTGCTACTGGAAAGCTGTCGACGTTCCGAATGTTGTTCACCGCTCAAAGTAATCACCTCGCTGTTATTTTGACCTCTTGCCTGGCCCAAAGCAGAGAGATGTTTTATAGGGCTTTGCTTTTAAATGTTTCGCCCAAATAAGTTTGTGTATAGGGCTTTGTTTTCAAAGGTTTCCCTCTTTGTCCTGCCTAAGACAAATGAGTTTGTGTTTAGGGCTTTGTTTCAAAAATGAATCATAATTAAAGTGTCATTTTGAATTCCCTACATTATATGTTTTATTTTTGCCTTTTCCAGAAATGGTAATCCTAAAAAAACCAAAAAAAAAACTTCTTCAATAATCTGCATACACTCTTCCATTCACAGTTTTTCTGAAACAAACATAAATCATATGTGCAGATTAACTATTAATAAACCCATTGAATGAAATAACCCTATGCCCTCTCCCAACTTTGATTTTCCTGTGTTCGAAGCCGAAGAAGAGGAAGAAGAGGAGATCCCAGACGAGATCTCTCGATTACTTAAGCACGAGGAAAGAGCCATTCTTCCTCACAAAGAGCCTTTAGAAAAGATCAACTTGGGTTCTGAAGAAGACAAAAAAGAAGTGACCATTGGATCGCTGCTTGATGCTGATATCAAGAGTAAGTTGATAAATCTTCTCAAAGAATATGTTGACGTGTTTGCTTGGTCCTACCAAGACATGCCTGGGTTGGATACCAATATTGTTCAGCATTACTTGCCATTGAAGCCAGAATGTCCACCAGTTAAGCAGAAATTGCGAAGGACTCACCCTGACATGGCTAATAAGATCAAAGTGGAAGTTCAGAAACAGCTCGACGCAGGTTTTCTTGTCACCTCTGAGTATCCTCAATGGTTGGCCAACATAGTGCCAGTTCTGAAGAAAGATGGCAAAGTCAGAATGTGTGTTGACTACCGTGACTTGAACAAAGCCAGTCCAAAAGATGACTTCCCATTACCTCATATTGACATGCTGGTCGATAACACCGCTAAGTTCAACGTCTTTTCCTTCATGGACGGGTTCTCCGGTTATAATCAGATCAAGATGGCTCCTGAAGACATGGAGAAGACATCTTTCATCACCCCATGGGGTACATTTTGCTACAAAGTGATGCCGTTTGGATTAAAGAATGCAGGCGCAACTTACCAAAGGGCAATGACTGCTCTCTATCATGACATAATGCATAAAGAAATTGAAGTTTATGTGGACGACATGATAGCCAAGTCCAGCACAGAAGAAGAACATATTGAATACCTTTTAAAGTTGTTTCAACGACTAAGGAAATATCAGCTTCGCTTGAATCCTAACAAATGTACTTTTGGGTTAGATCTGGAAAACTTTTGGGTTTCATTGTCAGCCAAAGAGGTATTGAAGTAGATCCAGACAAAGTCAGAGCTATTCAAGAGATGCCTGCACCAAAGACTGAAAAGCAAGTAAGAGGATTTCTCGGACGATTGAACTATATCTCCAGGTTTATCTCTCAAATGACTGCTACTTGTGGGCCAATTTTCAAGCTTCTCCGTAAATATCAAGGGGTTGTATGGACTGAAGATTGCCAGAAAGCGTTCGACAGTATCAAGGAGTACCTGTTAGAACCACCAATATTGATTCTTCCGGTTGAAGGAAGACCATTAATCATGTACCTTACTGTCATACCCCAATTTTGACCCTAAGATCCTATATCATTCATATCCCAATCATTAATCAAGAGCTTCACTTGGAAGTTTAGTTTGTGGTGTTGCACTCACCTCATCAATAAGAGGTGAGTCCTACAAACAAAAACAAAAAAATAATATTAGTAAATGAGAATGGTCCTACAAACAAAAATAAAAAATAATATTGGAAAATGAGAATGGTGAAACAAACAAAAACAAAAAAATAATATTGGGAAATAAGAATGGTGCAACAAACAAAAACAAAAAACAATATTGGGGAATGAGAATGGTGCAACAAACAAAAAATAATATTGGTAAATGAGAATGGTCCTATAAACAAAAATAAAAAATAATATTGGAAAATGATAATGGTGAAAAAAACAAAAACAAAAAATTTATATTGGGAAATAAGAATGGTGCAACAAACAAAAACAATAAACAATATTGGGGAATGAGAATGGTGCAACAAACAAAAACAAAAAATAATATTGGGGAATGAGAATGGTGCAACAAACAAAAACAAAAAGTAATATTGGTAAATGAAAATGGTCCTACAAACAAAAACAAAAAGTAATATTGGTAAATGGGAATGGTCCTACAAACAAAAATAAAAAATAATATTGGAAAATGAGAATGGTGAAACAAACAAAAAAAAACAATATTGAGGAATGAGAATGGTGCAACAAACAAAAACAAAAAATAATATTGGTAAATGAGAATGGTCCTACAAACAAAAACAAAAAATAATATTGGTAAATGAGAATGGTCCTACAAACAAAAATAAAAAATAATATTGAAAAATGAGAATGGTGAAACAAACAAATACAAAAAAATAATATTGGGAAATAAGAATGGTGCAACAAACAAAAACAAAAAACAATATTGGGGAATGAGAATGATGCAACAAACAAAACCAAAAAATAATATTGGTAAATGAGAATGGTCCTACAAACAAAAACAAAAAGTAATATTGGTAAATGGGAATGGTCCTACAAACAAAAATAAAAAATAATATTGGATAATGAGAATGGTGAAACAAACAAAAAAAAACAATATTGAGGAATGAGAATGGTGCAACAAACAAAAACAAAAAATAATATTGGTAAATGAGAATGGTCCTACAAACAAAAACAAAAAATAATATTGGTAAATGAGAATGGTCCTACAAACAAAAATAAAAAATAATATTGAAAAATGAGAATGGTGAAACAAACAAATACAAAAAAATAATATTGGGAAATAAGAATGGTGCAACAAACAAAAACAAAAAACAATATTGGGGAATGAGAATGGTGCAACAAACAAAACCAAAAAATAATATTGGTAAATGAGAATGGTCAAAGTGCAATACACCTGTCGAAGAATTCAGCCTATCATGAGCGAACTAAGCACATTGATGTGAGGCTGCACTTCGTCAGAGGAGTAATCGAGCGTGGAGAAGTCCAAGTGCTGAAGGTTTCGACTGAAGACAATGCTTCTGATATGATCACCAAGACATTGCCGAGTTGTAAGTTTTTCCACTGTATGCAGTTGATAAAGCTGCATGAAGAAAGTTAGTTTGTTCCCTTGATGTTGTAGAGTTAGATCCAAGGTGGAGATTTGTGAGATGTTGGATCGAACTCTAGTATGGTCGAAGGGTAGCTTCTTGGTTCGACAGGATTAAGCATGAAGTCAAAGGTTGTTCACATGCTTGTGTCGAAGATGCTAGGGTTGTTAGCATGTTAAATTAGGTTTAGTGTTTAAACCCTAATTTGTTAAGTTAGCTTGTGTATTAAGTTGGCTTGTGTAATGGGCCTTGCTGAAAAAGCCCATTAGTTAGTATGTTAGGTTTTATTATAAATAGCATACTAGTCTCATCATTGCTAAGCTGCAAATCCTAATTTAGGGTGAGAGAGGTTATTTGTTATTCTTGTAAACTTGTAATCTTGTTTTAAGAGAAAGTGAAAGAATAGCAGTTATAACCAATTCTTGTGTTCCTCTTCTTCCTTGTCCTTTATTCTTCTCTTGCATTATACTTTGTTCTTGGTGTTGAATTCACAACAAATTGGTGCGGTGAGCGTGGAGAAGATGCCGTCAACAAAGTATGAGATTGAAAAGTTCACCGGAGTGAATGATTTCGGTCTGTGGCGCTTGAAGATGAAAGCCCTACTGGTTCAACAGGGTTGTTTGGAAGCGTTGAAGGGAGAGGCAGCCATGAATGCAGAATTGACGGCAGCGGAGAAGACAAATATGATCGAGAAAGCACACAGCGCAATTTTGTTGAGCCTTGGTGATAAAGTTCTCAGAAAGGAGACGACGACATCAAGGTTATGGGTGAAACTTGAAAGTTTGTATATGACCAAATCGCTGGTAAATCGACTCTACCTGAAGCAAGCTTTGTATTCATTCAAGATGGTTGAAGACAAAGTGTTGGCTGAGCAGTTGGATATGTTCAACAAGCTGATTCTTGATCTTGAAAATATTGATGTGAAGATCGATGATGAAGATCAAGCGCTGTTACTATTGTGCGATCACATGCTCACTTCAAAGAAACTCTCTTGTATGGAAGGGAGTCCCTGACGTTTGAAGAAGTTCAATCAGCCTTGTATTCTAAAAACTTGAATGAACGAAAGGAGCATAAACCTTCGACTGTTGGTGAAGGTTTGGCCGTTAAAGGAAAATTCTTGCGAAAGAATGGTAAGTTCGACAAGAAAGGCAAAATCCAGTCGAAGTCTTACAGTGGCGAAGCATCTGGCATTCGATGCTATCATTGTAAGAAGGAGGGTCACACAAGAAAGGTGT
Organism: Vicia villosa; assembly: GCF_029867415.1. Lineage (NCBI taxonomy): Eukaryota > Viridiplantae > Streptophyta > Magnoliopsida > Fabales > Fabaceae > Vicia > Vicia villosa. The sequence continues at coordinate 18,799,842 of NC_081183.1, read as the reverse complement.
GCCCTGAACGCCGGAAAGATCATGGAGGTAAGGATAATGGTAATGCAGCCATTGTTCAAGATGATTTTGAATCATCTGATGTTCTTGTGGTTTCAAGCAGTGACTCGAGAAGAGAGTGGATTATGGATTCAGGGTGCACTTGGCACATGACTCCAAACAAAGACTTGTTCGAGGAATTATGTGATCAAGATGGTGGATCAGTATTGCTGGGAAACAACAAGGCTTGCAAGATTGCAGGTATTGGATCTGTTAGATTCAAGCTCCATGATGAGTCAATAAGGTTATTGACTGAAGTCAGGTATGTTCCTGATTTGAAGAGAAATCTGCTTTCTCTTAGTGAATTCGACAAGAAAGGATATGTTTTCCAAGGAGAGAAAAGTATCCTAAGAGTCATGAAGGGTTCGAAGGAAGTCTTGAGAGGCGTGAAGAAACAAGGCTTGTATACCCTTGAGGCTGAAGTTGTAAGTGGTTCGACAAATGTTGCATCCACGAAACCGTTATCGAAGACAGAAATCTGGCACATGAGATTGGGCCATGTCAGTGAAAGGGGTCTGGTCGAATTAGGGAAACAAAATCTGCTTGGTGGAGACAAAGTCGAAAAGCTAAAGTTTTGTGAACCCTGTGTACTTGGAAAATCTTGCAGAGTGAAGTTCAACAAAGGCAAACAAAGAACACATGGATCCCTTGACTACATCCATGCTGATCTTTGGGGACCTGCAAGGTGTGCATCACATTCTGGAGCAAGGTATTTTCTATCCATAGTAGATGATTATTCCAGAAAATTATGGGTATTCATCCAGAAGACTAAGGATGAAACTTTTGAGAATTTCAAAAGTTGGAAGACTCTGGTTGAAAATCAGACTGGCAGAAAGGTCAAGAGGTTGAGAACCGACAATGGCCTTGAATTTTGCAACGAGGCATTCGACAGTTTTTGTGCTTCCTATGGTATTGCAAGGCATAGAACTACTGCAGGTACTCCACAACAAAATGGTTTGGCTGAAAGGTTTAATCGAACTATTTTGGAGAGAGTCAGATGCATGTTGACTAGTGCCGGTTTAAAGAAGGCGTTTTGGGCTGAGGCTGTTTCGACAGCAACATATCTGATAAATAGATGTCCTTCGACAACGTTAGATATGAAGACGCCTGAAGAAGTTTGGTCGGGACATCCACCAGATCTCGACAAACTGAGAGTATTTGGCTGCGTAGCCTATGCTCATATTAGGCAAGACAAGGTCGAACCTAGAGCTCTGAAATGCATGTTCATGGGATACCCTGAAGGAGTAAAAGCTTATAGGCTATGGTGCCTAGAGCCAGGTCACAGGAGGTGTATCACCAGTCGAGATGTAGTTTTCAATGAAGCTGAAATGGCTTTTAAGAAAACTGATGATGATGATCGAAGTGCAGAAGAGCTGGAACAGGTAGAGATTCCTGTTGAGGTGGAGCATGTTGATGCTGAATTGCATATCCCTGATGAAGTCGACTACCTATTGTCAAGAGATAGGTCGAGAAGAGTCATCAAACCACCTCAGAGACTTGGGTATGCAGATCTTATAGCTTATGCATTAATCTCTGCCAGTGAGGTTCTTGATGATGAACCTAGAGATTATAAGGAAGTTATGAGGAGTCAAAATAAGAATGAATGGCTGAAGGCCATGGATGATGAGATGAAATATCTTCATGATAATCACACTTGGGAACTGATCAAGAAACCTGCTGGGGCAAGGTTAGTCAGCTGTAAATGGATTTTCAAAGTTAAGGAAGGAATTGAAGGAGTGACGTCGAAAAGATACAAGGCAAGGCTGGTCGCAAGGGGTTTCACTCAGAAAGAAGGTGTCGACTTCAATGATGTGTTCTCTCCTGTTGTGAAGCATAGGTCCATTCGAATGTTGCTTGCCATGGTGGCACAGTTCGACCTTGAACTGGAACAAATGGATGTGAAGACTGCGTTCTTGTATGGTGATTTAGATGAAACGATCCTGATGAGGCAACCTGAAGGTTATGTCGAAAAGGGAAAGGAAGATTATGTGTGCAAGCTAAAAAGATCTTTATATGGGCTGAAACAATCTCCTCGACAGTGGAATAGGAGATTCGACAAGTTTATGGCACACATAAGTTTCATTAGAAGTCAGTTCGACCACTGTGTTTACTTCAGATTTCGACCTGGTAATTCATTTGTTATTTTGTTGCTTTATGTGGATGATATTCTCATAGCAAGCAACAATGTTGAAGATGTGATGAGGGTGAAGGTTGAACTCAATAAGGAGTTCGATATGAAGGATCTGGGAGCTGCTTCCAGGATTCTTGGAATTGACATTCGAAGAGATAGAAAGAAGTCGAAGTTATGTTTATCTCAAGAGGCATATCTACGAAAGATTCTCGAAAAGTTTGGTATGTCGAATTCGAAGCCAGTTGTGACTCCAACAAACTCTCAATTCAAGTTGAGTATTGATCAGTGTCCCAGTACTGATGTAGAAAGAACCTATATGAATAGCATCCCATATGCTAATATAGTTGGTTCTTTGATGTATGCTATGGTCTGTACTAGACCCGACATAGCATATGCAGTAAGTCTTGTAAGCAGGTACATGGCGAATCCTGGAAAGGCTCACTGGCAAGCATTGAAGTGGATTTTAAGGTACATAAATGGGTCTCTGAACAGAGTCTTAATTTATGGTGGAGCCTTGGGTGAAGATAGTAAAGCAGCAATCGAAGGATATGTCGACTCTGATTATGCAGGTTGTATGGATTCTAGAAAATCTATTTCTGGATATGTTTTCACTATGTTTGGCACAGCAATTAGTTGGAAAGCAACACTTCAGAAGGTTGTTGCTCTATCAACCACTGAAGCAGAATATATTGCTCTCACTGAAGCTGTGAAAGAAGCATTGTGGCTTGAAGGTTTTGCAAAGGAGCTGAAACTTCAAGGTCAATGTATCACTGTTAAATGTGATAGTCAAAGTGCAATACACCTGTCGAAGAATTCAGCCTATCATGAGCGAACTAAGCACATTGATGTGAGGCTGCACTTCGTCAGAGGAGTAATCGAGCGTGGAGAAGTCCAAGTGCTGAAGGTTTCGACTGAAGACAATGCTGCTGATATGATCACCAAGATATTGCCGAGTTGTAAGTTTTTCCACTGTATGCAGTTGATAAAGCTGCATGAAGAAAGTTAGTTTGTTCCCTTGATGTTGTAGAGTTAGATCCAAGGTGGAGATTTGTGAGATATTGGATCGAACTCTAGTATGGTCGAAGGGTAGCTTCTTGGTTCGACAGGATTAAGCATGAAGTCAAAGGTTGTTCACATGCTTGTGTCGAAGATGCTAGGGTTGTTAGCATGTTAAATTAGGTTTAGTGTTTAAACCCTAACTTGTTAAGTTAGCTTGTGTATTAAGTTGGCTTGTGTAATGGGCCTTGCTGAAAAAGCCCATTAGTTAGTATGTTAGGTTTTATTATAAATAGCATACTAGTCTCTCATCATTGCTAAGCTGCAAATCCTAATTTAGGGTGAGAGAGGTTATTTGTTATTCTTGTAAACTTGTAATCTTGTTTTAAGAGAAAGTGAAAGAATAGCAGTTATAACCAATTCTTGTGTTCCTCTTCTTCCTTGTCCTTTATTCTTCTCTTGCATTATACTTTGTTCTTGGTGTTGAATTCACAACAAATTGGTGCGGTGAGCGTGGAGAAGATGCCGTCAACAAAGTATGAGATTGAAAAGTTCACCGGAGTGAATGGTTTCGGTCTGTGGCGCTTGAAGATGAAAGCCCTACTGGTTCAACAGGGTTGTTTGGAAGCGTTGAAGGGAGAGGCAGCCATGAATGCAGAATTGACGGCAGCGGAGAAGACAAATATGATCGAGAAAACTCGAGTATTCAAATGAACACTCGTCTTGGATTTTTAGATAAGTGGGAGGTTGTAACACCCATCTAAACCCACATATATAATTCGCATAAATTCTAATAATTAAATTAACACGAATCACAAACTAGAGTGTCGCCTTGATAAAAACTTCATAATAAAACGTCCTTCTCTGTAACACGGGTTTTCAAATTGTCAAAAAAAATACTTCTTCAATGACAACAATTGTAATTCAAATTCTCATAGCGAAATTCATATTTCAAAACATCTTAAATACCACAACAGATAGTTCAGATCTCAAAACAATTAAAAGAATGACATTGTTCCAATTAAATGACCCCAACCCCGATGTTACGTAAGAGAGCAAGACCATCTTTATTCCAAATAAAGCGCTAAAAGATTTCATGAAACTATCCTCCAAACACCAACGAACTATTCTTGATTACTTGCGCGTTACCCACGTGGAGGTAACATTCAAACAGAAAGGGTGAGTAATTCATAGTTATTATAGAAGACATAAGGGAGAAATATAGTAGTTATACAATAGGCATCAATAATTATACATATACTAACGCATGTGTATCCTCATACTTCACATATTTACTCACACCTGCACATCATCATCTACTCACAACATCATCACATAATTCAGTCACATTCCTTAATTAAATCTCACTTATTCACGAATTGTCAAACATCACGCAATCAAAAATTATGCAATGTCACAAAGAATGCAATGCTACATGTCATACACCAAATTTGACCGCCTCGAGCATCAACAATTTACTTTCCTTTCCTCTGTGCATTTAAATTAAATATGTAGGGGGCATATTTAAAAGAATTATGATTTGCTTCAAATATTCAAAATAATTGTTGCTTATGAGATGCATATTTAATTTGTTAAATAGAGAGGTGTATTTAAAAACATGTATATAATTGGGCTTAGTAATATAAAATGAGGGTGAGTTTATTTATTTGGGTCTGGGAAGAAATCTAAGAGGGTGTATCTATCAGTGGGCTTAACATTCTAAGATTGTCACCCAATATTAGGTTAAATTAAAATATTATTTTGAAGTTTAATAAATCCTAAACAAATAGTCATTTCTTATTATTATTAGTAATACTTATTATGTTTCTTATCATGTTGCAGTATTTTACAAATCTAACTATTTTGCTAAATATCATTATTCTTAATCTAACCATTATAAATTAATATTTAACAAATGTTATTATAAAAGTATTGACTGCAGTCAACAATATTGATTTTTTTGACTTTCATATGTAGATTATTTCAAGAAGGGGCACATGAGTTATGTCATTTATGGCCATATACATTGGATTCTTAAGACAAAAATATTGTTGTCAAGGCAGACGGTGCAAAAAACAAAAACAAAAAACAATTTTGGTAAATGACAATGGTCCTACAAACAAAAACAAAAAATAATATTGGTAAATGAGAATGGTCCTACAAACAAAAATAAAAAATAATATTGGAAAATGAGAATGGTGAAACAAACAAAAACAAAAAAAATTATATTGAGAAATAAGAATGATGCAACAAACAAAAACAATAAACAATATTGGGGAATGAGAATGGTGCAACAAACAAAAACAAAAAACAATATTGGGGAATGAGAATGGTGCAACAAACAAAAACAAAAAGTAATATTGGTAAATGAGAACGGTCCTACAAACAAAAACAAAAAGTAATATTGGTAAATGAGAATGGTCCTACAAACAAAAATAAAAAATAATATTGGAAAATGAGAATGGTGAAACAAACAAAAACAAAAAAATAATATTGGGAAATAAGAATGGTGAAACAAACAAAATCAAAAAACAATATTGGGGAATGAGAATGGTGCAACAAACAAAAACAAAAAATAATATTGGTAAATGAGAATGGTCCTACAAACGAAAACAAAAAATAATATTGGTAAATAAGAATGGTCCTACAAACAAAAATAAAAAATAGTATTGGAAAATCAGAATGGTAAAACAAACAAAAACAAAAAAATAATATTGGGAAATAAGAATGGTGCAACAAACAAAAATAAAAAACAATATTGGGGAATGAGAATGGTGCAACAAACAAAAACAAAAAATAATATTGGAAAATGAGAGTGGATGAGGATGTCGTATATTTGGCCATAGTAATTTGGGGAGAAAGAAAATCTAATTCTTTTATTGGTGAAGAGAAGATGAGATAGTATCGAGACATAGAAAGGTACGAAGAATGATAGCTACTATGAAAGAATTCAAATGAATATTTTTCATTTGAAAGATTAATTACTTAAGGTTTAATTATGTGATTAGTCTTTACAAATATATCATTTTTTGATATTATCAATACAAATTTTTGTGTTTGAATTTTGTGTAATTTTCTTTTACTTTTTGTGCTTTGTTCTTTTATTTTAAGGTAAAGAACTATTTTAGTATTTTAGTTCCTCACAAAAAATGGAGAGGTCAAATAAATTCATAAATAAAAAATAGTATCTATTTAATTTTTTTCTAAATTTAATCAAGTCGTATTAGTTCTTATGTCAATATATTTTTAAACCGTTTTTTTTCTTACTTTTTAACCGTGGTTGAACTCCTTATGTGTATTATTTTTCACTTACGAAGACTTATAAAAGCATATCACTCATGTTACATTCGTTAATAAGTTTCCTTCTTTCACAACAATTTCCTCTTAATCCAAGCATAAAAAATTGCACACTTTCATGGCACAAATTTCCAACTCCTCAGATTCATTGTACAACTTTGTTGTAAGAGATGGAAATGGGATCAAAGGTTTAGTTGACTCAGGTTTATCAGATGTTCCAAAAATATACATACAACCCATAAACAACAGAATCAACAAACTAAACTCAAAACCATGTGAAATTCAACCTATTGATTTATCAAAACTCAATGGGCCAGAACATGAAAAAGTGGTGGATGAAATTGTTAGAGCTGCTGAGACACTTGGATTCTTTCAAGTAGTGAATCATTGTGTTCCTCCCGAGTTGTTGGAATCACTTAAAGATTCAGCACACTCTTTCTTCAACTTGCCACCAGAGGAGAAAGTTATTTACCGCAATAGTGCGAGTAATACGAGATATAAAACTAGCTTTGTACCTGAGTTAGAAAAAGTGTTGGAATGGAAAGATTATATCAATATGGTTTATAGTTGTGATGAAGATGCTCTTCAACATTGGCCTAATATATGCAAGTAAGTCCAATCTAATATAGCATACATAATAGACATTATAGGTTTTGTTGAATTATTTATTTCTCTCAATTTGCAGGGAAGTTGCATTTGAATATTTGAAGTTATCATCCAATATAGCGAGAGACTTACTAAAAATATTAATTGATAAACTTGGAGTGAAACTAGATGAGTCAAAAATGGAGAGTCTTATTGGTATGAAGATGGTTAACATGAACTACTATCCAGCATGTCCAAATCCAGAACTCACCGCCGGTACAGTGCGTCACTCAGACTCAGGAACTATCACAATTCTTCTTCAAGATGGAATTGGTGGATTGCATGTTAAATCAGAAGATGGGAGTAATGATGAAAAAGAAGTGTGACTTGAAATTCCTCCAATCCAGGAAGCTTTAGTCATCAATGTTGGTGATGCTTTAGAGGTTTGATATATCTTTAAATTAAAAAATACGACATAGTTAAAATCTTAAAATTGTACTAATGTACTTTGCATCATAACTAATAATCCTTTTGTATTTTACTTGAAGGTACTTAGCAATGGAAAATATAAAAGTGCTGAACATAGAGTACTGACAACTTCCACACAATCAAGAGTATCCGTTCCAATGTTCAGTCTTCCTATGCTTACTGAGAGGATTGGCCCATTTCCAGAATTGGTGAAGAAAGATGGATTCGCTGGTTATAGAGATGTCCTGTGGAAGGATTATATGGACAACTACTTCAGGAGTTCTCATGATGGAAAAAACAGGATAAAACGCCTATTCATAGGTAAAACGCCTATTCACAGGTTAGAGCGCCTATTCAAAGGCTAAAACCTATTCACAGGTTAAACAGGATAAAACAAAACATACACAACATGCAACTAAACATACCCATCATTGAGCACTTGCTATGTCAGTCTCTAGGATTTAGCAAGTTAATTCTTCATGTTTCCCCAACTCTATTGAACGGATCTCAAACGGAGTTCGGAACCACGTTCCTTGCCCACTAGGTCGCGGTAAGAATGCAGAATCTTCGTTAAACATTCTCAGCTCTATTATAAATATAGGGTCGACATTCGTACTCCTTACCTCATAAGTTAAAATGAAGGAGTGAAACATGTGACAAACATATCTCGTGGTTATGATTGTCAATCTTATAACGAAACGAATATGTCAATTCACAAACCTTTGGTATGGATAAGTTAACCGCGTCATCTATGCCTATTTACTGGTCAAATTTTGGGGTCTTCCATTATTTAATTACCCTCCAATCTGAATGTGCGATAACTGCGCCCTCTCGCATCCTTCGATCGAAGAGTAATTAAATAGGGGCAGCTGTCATACCCCAAAATTTACCCTTTCATTTTAAACGTCCAATTATTCATATCACTAAGTTATTTTTATATATTTATATATAGCTCTTTATTTTTTTAATTATTTAAATTTATTCTAAAAGGGGGTGTCTAGTGGACTTAACATTTAAATTGCTAAGCCCATCCTTAAAACCATTTAATCCTATAAGTGGGGTGCATTTTTTCTTTTAGAAAATCATGTTAAGTTCATTTGAACTTTAGGTCCATTAGAACTTAATGTGTATTCTTATATTATAATTATAATTGACTAAAAATCTAAGTAGTAAAGTTTAAATAACCACTTTGGAGTTTGGACTATGGTATGTATTTTCGGAAAAAAATATATACTATTTTCTTTAATTAGACCATGCCAACAAAATTAATTTATAGTATTAAAATCATCTTATTATTTAGTATAGTATTTTGGTTCTTATAAATATCATTATATTATGAATGATAATATTAGTTCCTTAATTAAACTAATTTATTAAAATAATTAATTTTGTAAATATTATATTATTTACATCATCATTAGTTGCTGATGGTTTTTTTAAAAAAGAAAGTTTTTTTTAACGTATATATTAATCTATGGATTTAATGGAAATACACCGACGATGTAAAACAGTTTTACACTTTCGGTGAAATCATAATCGTTAGTTTTTGTAAAAGTTTAACTTTTTCTTTAAATTATATAAAAAAGTATTTGTTTTTAAGAGTTGTGATGCACTGACTGTGTAAAATATTTTACACTGGCATTGCACTGCCTTTAAGCTCTTAATCTATTAGGAAAAATTACTCTTTATTTTTATTTTTTAGAGGAATATTTGACTAGGTCAAAATTAGGGTTTAACTCTCTTCATCTTTCTCATGGCCGCCGACCACCTTCAACCTTACTCAAACTCTAACTTTCTTTCCCAAATCTAAAAAACATGTGAATCAATAAACACAAATTGAATCAAATATTCAAAAAAAGGAAAAGAATCATTCATTTAAAGTACAACAGTTACAAGCTTTAATTAAATTAAAACCAAATCAAATCCAAAAATTGCACAAAATCAAATCTTTAATCAGAACCAAATCGTAAACACTTTGAAACCTTGATTCTGCAAATCAAAACTCTAAAACAATTTGATTTTCTTTCATTTGTAATAACTAAGACTTAAAGAATGTTTCCTAATTCAACTAAACCTAAAGACACTATAAAACGAGACATAAAATATACAGAAGGGGGGACCGAAAAAAGGGGAGACCGAACAAAAGTTACAGCAATCCATAGTTCTGCTTACGATCGAATCTTTGAAGTTTCACATTGAAACTTTGAAGCTTTACTCGGAACTCAATCTCCCACAGGCCGGCGTGACTGAAACCGTCAATCTCCGACGACATAGACGTCATGAACACCACACATCGCAACTAAATTCAGCCGGTATCACCGCCGTAATAGCCGTGAAATTAACGTCCAACGGCGCTACCCGAACTGCCACCACCACGGATCCTTTATTTGCTCTGTTCCAGCGGCGCCCTTTCCGTGAGTTTTCTGTAAAATTATATGCTATTCTTTTATGGTAGATCTTGAAATAGGTAGACTTTGTTCTGTTTCTCTGTAATTGTCATCTGAAGAAGCAGAGATAAATATGTGGTGGAGACCATACGGTTGTTTTGTGTAGATATATGTTGCTTGTTTTATTATTTAGTTTTCTATTTTTAATGGTCAATAACAAGTTTCAAAATGCTATTGGGTGTGTGAAGGTTGAAAATTCAAAATTCTTAGATCAATTTTAGGAGTGAGGACCATGTTTTTTTGCTTTATGTTTTACTTTCTGTTTTTCTACTAACTATTAGATTTTGATTGAAAAATTATAGCATAGGGTTTTTCTTTTTTTATATTAGTTAGTATAGTCTAATTTTTAGGATATTGCGTTAGAAATTCAAATGATCTTAGTTAGCTTATTTAATTAGTTTTAGTAATTAATTTAATTAATCTTGTAAAATAGATAAACCAAAATATTACAAAAAAAAAAAAACAACACCAAAATAGGATTTGTTTATTTCATTAGCTTATCTATTTTTAATTAATCATTATAAAAAAAATATAAACAATATCAAACAATTTAAAAATACATAAAAGACATGTATCATTTTATTTTTCTAATAACATTAGATTAAATTAATTATACATAAGTCTAATTTACAAACTCTAGTTTTCTCCCTTTAACCGATAAATGATGGGTGAATATCTATTTCATCTCGTCTTCGAATCGATCGACTTTCTATGTTGCATCAATCAAATATCCCGTATATATAAAAATCATACGAAATCGATTAATGCCTCGAGCGATAATAGAACGGATGTCGCTAATGATGCGTCTAATTTTATTAAAAATTCAAAATATTCTAATTCAACAAATACATTAATTAATTATTAAATACAAAAAAGGGATTGTACACCAAAAATACTTTTTTCTCATAACTACGAACTACGAAAAAACTACGAACTACGTAAAACACACTCAACATACAAAATAATGTACAATCCCATAAAAAACACCAACAAATAACTTCGAACTACGTTGACTCTGATCCTCCAATAAGGAGGTACGTAGGCATCTGGATAACCAGAACGAGTCCCCTTTCCCTAAAATTAAGTAGGTTTGAGATTTTATTCTCCACCCTACTGTTCACTTTTAACCACAATTTTTTATAAACTTTACCGTAAAACTCTTATCATAAACCTTATCTTAGAAACACTGTAAACCTTAAGGAAGGGTTAAGGGTGCCTAACACCTTCCCTTGACCCTAATTTCTCAACTTACCTAGAAACTCTTAATTAGGTTTTTCTCTCATGTTTACCCTTAACTTTAGGATAAAATAAAAACATAGGTGGCGACTCTGTATAATTTAGGTTATTAAACTTAAAATTTAAAGCCGGTCGTAACACAGGGAACTAACCAGGGAAATTAATTATTTTTGGTGCCTTGCTTGAAGCTCAAGGTTGAAGCTTTGAATTAAATCTCTGTTTACAATAAAGAGACATGAAATCATCTTTACAGAGAGGTATTTCTACTATTCCACCACAAACATTTTAAAAGTGACAGAAAAGCTAAAAAAAAATGATGTTTCATTAAGAGGGGAGTCTACTTGGTTGATCAAGTATGACAGCCGTCGTGCCTCTAAAATGAAAGATTCTCAACCAAATTAGGGAAAGGGTCGTACAAGTCTGGGTGTGTTGCCAGAGCATGCCTTTTAGTGTCCTAAATGGGAGAAAATGATAATTTGTTTGAAATGATGATTGTTTGGAATGATTGCTTGTTTGTGGTGAGATAAGAGAAATATCTGTTAGAACAAGATTTGTTCTGATCAATTATCTTAGTTTTGATGATAACAATAATATGAATTTTGCTTAAGATAATATGGTACTCTAATCCAATGCAATTTCCTTTTCAGGAAATATATAAAGAGTACGCATAATTCAGCGCTCAGAAGCTTTGTCTCAAGGGTTCAGCATGCAACATCAGAACATGGTCTGGCAAGACATCAGAAGATGGTCGAAGCAGAATCAGAACATGGGTCTATGGAAGCATCAGAAGAACAAGAGAACAGAAGCACTGAAGTTCTGATGGTATCACGCTCAGAAGCACTTCAAGGTCAGAAGATCAGAAGATGCTATGCACCAAGCTGTTTGACTCTGATGATATTCAAACGTTGTATTCACAAACATCAGATCAGAAGGAAGTACAAGTGGCAAGCTACGCTGACTGACAAAAGGAACGTTAAAAGCTATTAAAGGCTACGTCAGTAGACACAGCGTGAACAAGGCTCGAGGTAGTTGACAAAAGCGTATAACATTAAATGCGATGCTGTACGGAACACGCAAAGCATTAAATGCACTCAACGGTCATCTTCTCCAACGCCTATAAATATGAAGTTCTGATGAGAAGCAAGGTTAACAAATTCTACATCTATTCTGTGAATATCAACTTGCTGAAACGCTGTTCAAATTCAAAGCTCAGAATCTTCATCTTCATCAAAGCTCACTACATTGCTGTTGTAATATATTAGTGAGATTAAGCTTAAACGTTAAGAGAAATATCACAGTTTGTGATTATCGCTTTTAAGAAGCATTTGTAATACTCTTAGAATTGATTACATTAAGTTGTAAGGAACTAGAGTGATCGTGTGGATCAGAATACTCTAGGAAGTCTTAGAGGTTATCTAAGCAGGTTGTAACTAGAGTGATCGTGTGGATCAGAATACTCTAGGAAGTCTTAGAGGTTATCTATGCAGGTTGTAACTAGAGTGATCGTGTGGATCAGTATACTCTAGAAAAGTCTTAGAGGGTATCTAAGCAGTTGTTCCTGGAGTGATCAGTGTGTGATCAGAAGACTCTGGAAGACTTAGTTGCTGACTAAGTGGAGAACCATTGTAATCCGTGCGATTAGTGGATTAAATCCTCAGTTGAGGTAAATCATCTCTGCGGGGGTGGAGTGGAGTAGTTTAGTTAACAACGAACCAGGATAAAAATAACTGTGCAATTTATTTTTATCTGTCAGTTTTTTAAAGCTACACTTATTCAAACCCCCCCTTTCTAAGTGTTTTTCTATCCTTCAATTGGTACCAGAGCGCCGGTTCTAAGGTGCAAGCACTTAACCGTGTTTAGAAAAGATTCAGGAAGAGAAAAACGCTTCAGTAAAAGATGGTTGATGAAAGTGAAAAGTCTACACCTGCATCTACATCTGGCTCTGCTGAGCAATACAACGGTAACAATGGTTATACTAGACCGCCGGTATTTGATGGTGAAAACTTTGAATACTGGAAAGATAAACTGGAAAGTTACTTTCTTGGTCTAGATGGTGATCTATGGGATCTTCTGATGGATGGTTACAAACATCCAGTAAATGCCAGAGGCGTAAAGCTGACAAGGCAAGAAATGAATGATGATCAGAAGAAGCTTTTCAGGAATCATCATAAATGCAGAACTGTTTTGCTGAATGCTATCTCTCATGCTGAGTATGAGAAGATATCTAACAGGGAAACGGCCTATGACATATATGAGTCCTTGAAAATGACTCATGAAGGAAATGCTCAAGTCAAGGAGACTAAAGCTCTAGCTTTAATCCAGAAGTATGAAGCCTTCAAGATGGAGGATGATGAAGACATTGAAAAGATGTTTTCAAGATTTCAAACTCTTACTGCTGGATTGAGAGTTCTTGACAAGGGATACACCAAGGCTGATCACGTAAAGAAGATCATCAGAAGCTTACCCAGAAGATGGGGTCCTATGGTGACTGCATTCAAGATTGCAAAGAATCTGAATGAAGTTTCTCTGGAAGAGCTTATCAGTGCCTTGAGAAGTCATGAAATAGAGCTGGACGCAAATGAGCCTCAAAAGAAAGGTAAGTCTATTGCATTAAAATCCAATATCAAGAAATGCACTAACGCTTTTCAGGCTAAAGAAGAAGATCCTGAAGAATCAGAATCTGAAGAAGAAGATGAACTGTCTTTGATCTCCAGAAGGCTAAATCAACTCTGGAAGACCAAGCAAAGAAAGTTCAGAGGCTTCAGAAGTTCAAAGAAATTTGAACGTGGAGAATCTTCTGATGACAGAAGATTTGACAAGAAGAAGGTCATGTGCTATGAATGCAATGAGCCTGGACACTTCAAGAATGAATGTCCAAATCTTCAGAAGGAAAATCCCAAGAAGAAGTTTCATAAGAAGAAAGGTCTTATGGCAACCTGGGATGAGTCAGAAGATGATTCAGACTCTGAAGATGAGCAGGCCAACTGTGCGCTGATGGCGACAGAAGATGACGGATTAGAATCTACATCAGAATCAGATTCTGAAGAGGTATTTTCTGAACTTACTAGAGATGAGTTAGTTTCCGGTCTAACTGAACTTCTGGAACTCAAGTCTCAGATCAGTCTCAAATACAAAAAGCTGAAAAAGCTATTTGAATTTGAAACAAAGAAGCTTGAGTTGGAGAATTCTGAATTAAAAGAAAAACTTTTAAAATTATCCAATAATGTTGGATCTCCTTCTGATTCAGAAAAATCCACTCCTAGTCTAAACCATATTCTGAAAGAATATGATTTAAGTTTCAGGAAGTTCTTATCTAGAAGTATTGGCAGAAGTCAGCTAGCTTCTATGATATATGCTGTGTCTGGAAACAAAAGAGTCGGCATTGGTTTTGAGGGTGAAACCCCATACAAACTTGAACCTGTTGATGAAATGAAATTCACATACAAGCCATTGTATGATTAGTTCAAGTATGGCCACTCCCATGATATTAGGCACACTTCACATGCTCAAAGTTTTCACATAACACACACCAAAAAGCATGTGACACAACCTAGGAAATATCATGAAACTCACATTAAAAATTATCATGCTGTTCCTCCTATTGCTTACAATGTTAAACCCAAGTTCAATCAGAACTTGAGAAAATCTAACAAGAAAGGACCCAAGAAAATGTGGGTACCTAAGGATAAGATTATTCCTATTGCAGATATCCTTGACTGCAAAAAGGACAAAGCACAACATGTCATGGTACCTGGACTCTGGATGCTCACGACACATGACAGGAAGAAGGTCTATGTTCCAAGACCTGGTGCTTAAGTCTGGAGGAGAAGTCAAGTTTGGAGGAGATCAGAAGGGCAAGATAATTGGCTCTGGAACTATAAAGTCTGGTAACTCTCCTTCCATTTCTAATGTACTTCTTGTAGAAGGATTAACACATAACCTCTTATCTATCAGTCAATTGAGTGACAATGGTTATGATATAATCTTTAATCAAGAGTCTTGCAAGGCTGTAAATCAGAAGGATGGCTCAATCCTATTTACAGGCAAAAGGAAGAACAACATTTATAAGACAGATCTGCAAGATCTTATGAGTCAGAAGGTGACTTGTCTTATGTCTGTTTCTGAAGAGCAGTGGGTCTGGCACAGAAGGTTAGGTCATGCTAGTTTGAGAAAGATTTCTCAGATTAACAAACTGAATCTGGTCAGAGGACTCCCTAATCTGAAATTCAAATCGGATGCTCTTTGTGAAGCATGTCAGAAGGGCAAGTTCTCCAAACCTGCATTCAAGTCCAAGAATGTTGTCTCTACCTCAAGGCCATTAGAACTCTTGCACATTGATCTGTTTGGCCCAGTCAAAACAGCATCTGTCAGAGGGAAGAAATATGGATTAGTCATCGTAGATGATTATAGCCGCTGGACATGGGTAAAATTCTTGAAACACAAGGATGAGTCTCATTCAGTGTTCTTTGATTTCTGCATTCAGATTCAATCTGAAAAAGAGTGTAAAATCATAAAGGTTAGAAGTGATCATGGTGGTGAATTTGAGAACAGATCCTTTGAAGAATTCTTCAAAGAAAATGGTATTGCCCATGATTTCTCTTGTCCTAGAACTCCACAGCAAAATGGAGTTGTAGAACGAAAGAATAGGACTCTGCAAGAAATGGCCAGAACCATGATCAATGAAACCAATATGGCTAAGCATTTTTGGGCAGAAGCAATAAACACTGCATGCTATATTCAGAATAGAATCTCTATCAGACCTATTCTAAATAAGACTCCTTATGAATTGTGGAAGAATAGAAAGCCCAACATTTCATATTTCCATCCTTTTGGATGTGTATGCTTTATTCTGAACACTAAAGATCATCTTGGTAAGTTTGATTCCAAAGCACAAAAATGTTTCCTTCTTGGATATTCTGAACGCTCAAAAGGCTACAGAGTATACAATACTGAAACATTGATTGTAGAAGAATCAATCAATATCAGGTTTGATGATAAGCTTGGTTCTGAAAAACCAAAGCAGTTTGATAATTTTGCAGATTGGGATATTGATATATTAGAAGTTGTTGAGCCAAGAAGCAACGCATCAGAAGCAGAGCTTCTCAGAAGCAAAGAATCTGAAGATCAAGTATCAGCTTCTCTGGAGAATCTAAGCATTTCTGAAGAACCATCTGTCAGAAGATCATCCAGACTCATCTCTGGTCATTCAGAAGATGTCATTCTTGGAAAGAAGGATGATCCAATCAGAACAAGAGCATTCCTTAAGAACAATGCAGATTGTCAATTAGGTCTTGTATCTTTGATCGAGCCAACTTCTGTTGATCATGCTCTAGAAGATCCAGACTGGATAATTGCTATGCAAGAAGAACTGAATCAGTTTACAAGGAATGATGTTTGGGATCTTGTTCCTAGACCAGATGGATTCAATATAATCGGTACAAAATGGGTCTTCAGAAACAAGCTCAGTGAGAAAGGTGAAGTGGTAAGGAACAAAGCCAGACTGGTGGCTCAGGGTTATAGTCAGCAAGAAGGGATTGACTATACAGAAACCTTTGCACCAGTGGCCAGGTTAGAATCTATTCGTCTATTAATTTCATTTGCCACTCAACATAACATCACTCTCCATCAAATGGATGTTAAGAGTGCCTTCTTAAATGGTTATATAGATGAAGAAGTTTATGTCCATCAACCTCCTGGTTTTGAAGACTCTATGTCTCCTAATCATGTTTTTAAATTAAAGAAATCGTTATATGGATTGAAACAGGCTCCCAGAGCTTGGTATGAACGCTTAAGTTCTTTCCTTCTGGATAATGGTTTCACTAGAGGAAAAGTGGACACTACTCTCTTTTGTAAAACTTTTAAAAGGGATATTTTAATTTGTCAAATATATGTAGATGATATTATTTTTGGAACATCTAATGCTACACTTGGAAAGGAGTTTGCTGAGTCTATGCAGACTGAGTTTGAAATGAGCATGATGGGAGAACTCAAGTATTTCCTTGGAATACAAATAAATCAAACATCAGAAGGAACGTATGTTCACCAAACCAAGTATGTGAAGGAACTTCTGAAGAAGTTTAATCTTCTAGACTGCAAAGAAGCCAAAACTCCTATGCATCCAACATGCATCCTAGGTAAGGATGAGGTAAGTAAGAAGGTAGATCAGAAGTTATACAGAGGTATGATTGGATCTCTTCTATATCTGACTGCTTCTAGACCTGACATTCTGTTCAGTGTGTGTTTGTGTGCTAGATTCCAATCAGATCCTAGAGAATCTCATTTAACTGCTGTTAAGAGAATTCTAAGGTATCTGAAAGGTACTACTAATGTTGGCTTAGTTTACAGAAAATCTAAAGAATACAACTTAGTAGGATTCTGTGATGCTGACTATGCTGGAGACAGAATTGAAAGAAAGAGTACTTCAGGAAGTTGCCAATTTCTTGGAAGTCATTTGATCTCCTGGTATAGCAAGAAGCAAGCAACTATTGCTCTATCAACGACAGAAGCAGAATATGTCGCTGCTGCTGGTTGCAGTACACAGATGCTCTGGATGAAGAGTCAGCTGGAAGATTATCAGATATTTGAGAGTAACATTCCTATATTCTGTGATAATACTTCTGCTATATGTTTATCTAAGAATCCTATTCTTCATTCAAAAGCTAAACATATTGAGATTAAACATCATTTCATAAGGGACTATGTTCAGAAGGGTGTTATATCTTTAAACTTTGTTGATACAGACCATCAATGGGCTGATATCTTTACAAAACCCCTGGCTGAAGATAGGTTTAAGTTCATTCTGAAGAACATCAGTATGGATTTATGCCCAGAATGAGAAGATGAGAAGTTCTTACGTATGAGTATCTTCTGAAATGAATGTGGATTTCTTTTTATATCAGAAGTTCTGATTGAAATCTTTTAGAAATTATGATTCGGTTATTACTAACGTTTCATTGTCTAAGTTGATTCAGAACCTCTTTTAAAGCAAAACAGCTGTAACGTTTTATCTCGGGATGGTAAACCTGTCGTTACTATTCATGGATAAGCGCGCGTGTAGTTGAAGGGACGCCGACCATAGGTAACTGTGCCAGTCACCTCATTCGTCTTTATTATCTCTCCTCACGTCACGTAACATTAAATGCTTTTCATCATTTACTCTCTTTCAGTTTTTCCTTATATTCTTCAAACACTTCTCCTTCCCTCTCATATTTTCTCTATTCACTCTATCTTTTTGCATTCATATCAAACCTTAGCTGTTCATTTTCTGCAAATCCATCATGAACTCTTCATCAAACCCAGGAAACCATGAAAATGATCAAAACAAAAAGAGAAAAGCTGTTGAAACATCTCCTTCCAAACCCAAAAAGATAAAGATCACCTATGACCCTCTCAAGGTGAATCCATTCGAAGCAATGTTATCTGGAAACTATTCTAGACGTGTGTTTCAACCTCCTGGTGAAAGCCCTCCATCATCTCCATCCTCTTCCTCATCTTGTTTCCTTCTAGACTCAACTTCCTCTTCATCTAACCTTTCCTCTCCCTCAACCCATTCCGAAGAAATCTCTTCATCTTCACCCGCTGAGAATGTTGTCTCTGATAAAGATTGTGGAAGATCTGCATCAGAACCAAGTCTCCCTGACCCCTCGCCTGAAAGCCCAAGAAGCAGTCAATGAGGCGTTTCACTCCTTCATGGCATGCTGGCACAGACTTTGTCTTAGCTAGGGTCTTAGGATTTGGTCTTAGTAGTTTTTCTTTCCGTGTGCATCTGCTTGTTAAACATCTTCTTGTAATCTTTTTTAATTATAAATGAAAAAGTTTCTTTGTTTTACATTCCAGTGATTTTATTTGTCGTTTTATTCATCTGAATCTTTTGAAATATGCTTTTTGATGTTATGACAAAAAGGGGGAGAAGATAAATGATAAATGATTTGATTAATCTATCAGTTGCTGGGTAAAGCTCCCACACATTTACTAACAAGAACTGCAAGTTCTATATGGTTTAAGTGTTTTGCAGGTATAAAGAAGTGAAGAGAATCTTCAAAGCAAACACAAGAAGCAAAACCATGGAAACTGAAGCAAGCTGAGTGCTATCAAGCTTCAGAGATCAGAAGCAAGAAAGAAGAATGAATCAGAAGCACTGATAATAGAATTTGATCCATATTTGTCTATTTGCTATGACAAAATTCTATTTGCTCTGATACATTATTTTAGCCTATATGGCTCTGATACATATAATGTGTTCGAATATATATTTTATGTTCTAACTCGTTCATGCTGACTTTTGTCGTTTAGTTTTTGTTCTGAAACATTTCAGGATGTAGAGATGCTCTGATGATGCTCTGGTACATTCAACAATGTTCTGATACAAATCTAGCATGAAGTGATGTTGGTAGAAATTCAAAGCTCTGAAGCTATCCGAGGGAAGCAGAAATCAGAAGCTGCGAATGTTCTAAAGGTCCAGAAAACTCAAGTTCTGAAGCTGTCCCAGATGGAAGCAGAAATCAGAAGCTGTGAATGTTCAGAAGATCAAAGAAATTCAAGTTCTGAAGCTGTCCTAGATGGAAGCAGAAGTCAGAAGCTGTGAATGTTCAGAAGATCAAAGAAATTCAAGTTCTGAAGCTGTCCTAGATGGAAGCAGGAATCAGAAGCTGTGAGTGTTCTAGGGATCTAAAGAAATTCTAGTTCTGAAGCTGTCCAATGGAAGCAGAAGTCAGAAGCTTTGAATTCTCTAAAGACAGAAGCTTATATGATCGTCTCTACCGAAATAATCAGGGAAGTCTTTTATTAAAGTTCTTCGAGTATTTATTTCAGGGGGAGATTATTTATCTCAGGGGGAGATTGTTAATCTCAGGGGGAGACATATTCATATGCTTATGCTATAGCTGTGTAATTTGTCTTTTGCCGTCTGTTCTTTCTGATCGCAAATTCATATCATTTATATATGTTTTTGTCATCATCAAAAAGGGGGAGATTGTTAGAACAAGATTTGTTCTGATCAATTATCTTAGTTTTGATGATAACAATAATATGAATTTTGCTTAAGATAATATGGTACTCTAATCCAATGCAATTTCCTTTTCAGGAAATATATAAAGAGTACGCATAATTCAGCGCTCAGAAGCTTTGTCTCAAGGGTTCAGCATGCAACATCAGAACATGGTCTGGCAAGACATCAGAAGATGGTCGAAGCAGAATCAGAACATGGGTCTATGGAAGCATCAGAAGAACAAGAGAACAGAAGCACTGAAGTTCTGATGGTATCACGCTCAGAAGCACTTCAAGGTCAGAAGATCAGAAGATGCTATGCACCAAGCTGTTTGACTCTGATGATATTCAAACGTTGTATTCACAAACATCAGATCAGAAGGAAGTACAAGTGGCAAGCTACGCTGACTGACAAAAGGAACGTTAAAAGCTATTAAAGGCTACGTCAGTAGACACAGCGTGAACAAGGCTCGAGGTAGTTGACAAAAGCGTATAACATTAAATGCGATGCTGTACGGAACACGCAAAGCATTAAATGCACTCAACGGTCATCTTCTCCAACGCCTATAAATATGAAGTTCTGATGAGAAGCAAGGTTAACAAATTCTACATCTATTCTGTGAATATCAACTTGCTGAAACGCTGTTCAAATTCAAAGCTCAGAATCTTCATCTTCATCAAAGCTCACTACATTGCTGTTGTAATATATTAGTGAGATTAAGCTTAAACGTTAAGAGAAATATCACAGTTTGTGATTATCGCTTTTAAGAAGCATTTGTAATACTCTTAGAATTGATTACATTAAGTTGTAAGGAACTAGAGTGATCGTGTGGATCAGAATACTCTAGGAAGTCTTAGAGGTTATCTAAGCAGGTTGTAACTAGAGTGATCGTGTGGATCAGAATACTCTAGGAAGTCTTAGAGGTTATCTAAGCAGGTTGTAACTAGAGTGATCGTGTGGATCAGTATACTCTAGAAAAGTCTTAGAGGGTATCTAAGCAGTTGTTCCTGGAGTGATCAGTGTGTGATCAGAAGACTCTGGAAGACTTAGTTGCTGACTAAGTGGAGAACCATTGTAATCCGTGCGATTAGTGGATTAAATCCTCAGTTGAGGTAAATCATCTCTGCGGGGGTGGACTGGAGTAGTTTAGTTAACAACGAACCAGGATAAAAATAACTGTGCAATTTATTTTTATCTGTCAGTTGTTTAAAGCTACACTTATTCAAACCCCCCCTTTCTAAGTGTTTTTCTATCCTTCAATATCTACCTATGAAGATGAGCTATGTCTATCTATTGTTTGAAAGATTTGATTTTTAGCTGGCTTGCATGAGGCCCAAGCTTGAGGCTTTTTTGATTAATTTGTTGACTTATTGAGAGAAAAACTCTACTGGGGAGAATTTAAACTAAGGAGTTTTTGTGTTCTGTACAAAGCCCAGAATTGAGGCTGACTCTAATTGGAGAGTATTTATTTGATGGATTTTATTTGGTGTTCTGTACAAAGCCCAGAATTGTGGCTGACTCTACTTAGGGAGACTCTATTTGTGTGCCTTGTACAAAGCCCAAGGTTGTGGCTAACTGCTGAGGATAACTGAGTTTTTTAAGACTATGGATGACTCTATTTTGTGTGCCTTGTACAAAGCCCAAGGTTGTGGCTACTCTTATTGAGGATGATTATTAATTTGTGCCTTGTATGAAGCCCAAGGTTGTGGCTACTCTAGCTAGGGGAAATATTATTTTCTGCCTTGTACAAAGCCCAAGGTTGTGGCAGACTCTTAAAGAAACTGATTATGGAAGACTCTATGGGGGAAAGATCCTTGAGATTAGGAATCTTTGACAAAGGGAAATATGGTTTATCTGCCTTGTACAAAGCCCAAGGTTGTGGCTAAAAATGAAATTAAAGACTCACTGAGGGAGTTTTATTCTGCTAGAGGTTTTAACAAACTAATTTATTTTTTATGTTTTTGGAAGCTAACCCTTTCCAGGGATTTTGACTCAGCTGGAGAAATTGTTTATTAAAAGACTGATTTTTGGAGGCTGACCCTTTCCAGGGGTTTTGACTCTTTTGGGGAATTTATCCTTTTAAAGGAATGAATCTTTGGATTTGAAGGAGTGATTTTAGAGGCTGACCCTTTCCAGGGGTTTTTGTTAAAATGAAAGAATGATTTGGAGGCTAACCCTTTCCAGGGGTTTTTGTTAAAATGAAAGAATGATTTGGGGGCTAACCCTTTCCAGGGGTTTTTGTTAAAATGAAGGAATGATTTGGAGGCTAACCCTTTCTAGGGGTTTTTATTAAAATGAATGGCAGAAAGATTATCTAATGGAGACTTCTTGTTTTAAAGCCCAAGATTAAGGCTGACACTGACTGAGGATAAACAAAACACGGATCCTAGACTCTGCTAAGGAAGATTGATGAAGATAAGGGTGACAGAGACTGTCCATGTCTCTCATTCCAAAAAGTGTACTCAATGTGAAATTGAGACAAACTTAGCTTGTTTAAAGTCTGGTTTAAAGAAAGAAACTCGCCAGGATAGGCTAAGAGGTAACTAAAGACCTGTTCCTATGTTTATAAGAAACCTGATGGGTCCTTGTATACAAGCTTAAGAGGAAGCTGGGAATGCTTTTAAGAAGCCTGTGGGTCCTTGAACAAAGCCCAAGAGGAGGTTAATCGATGGTCCTTGTTATAACACAAGAGAAAGCTATGTGGTTTTTGAACTTATTTTGGCTTTAAGCAAATGGGTAAGAGGTTTCATCGGGAATAATTCCTCTTTGGGTGGATGTGTCCTATTTTTTGTTCTAAGGTTTTTGCCAAGATGTTTCACCGGGAATAATTCATCATGGGGGTTTGAACTACAGATCTCTAATTAGGAAAGAGCCTTCACCGGGAAGACATTCTCAATCCTAGGCCATATTCCTATAATATATATATATATATATATATATATATATATATATATATATATATATATATATATATATATATATATATATATATATATAGTTTAACTGTCCTAGGGTTTACACGCAAACGTAGTTCTAAACAATATATAAACAGTTCTATATTTGACAGTAATTTAAATAAAGACTGTAAATTGAAAGCTTGTAAAGCCTAACCTGGATGGAGTGGAGGCCTTTGAAGAAGTATGTACAAAACCTCAACAACAATTTTTGTTGTTTTATTGATAACAGTTGAATATTTACAATAAACAGTTAAAGGTTTTTGAAAACAGAAGAAGTGAAGATGGACAAAGGTCACATAGGTATCTGAAGAGTTTCACCGGGAATAATGCCCTTCAAATACCAGAAGAATGTTTTGAAAATAGAAAGAAGATTTTGTAAATATAGTTTTTGAAAACAAACTATGAAAAGAAAAAGGTGTTGGGTCTTACACTCTATTAGAGGCCCAATGAAAATGATTTACTGTTTATAAGAAACAGTTGAAAATGATTGAAATGATATAAGGTTTTATTGTTTGAAAACCTTAATCATCCGTTTAATCGGAGACTGAAAACAGTTTTGAACATTGACAAAAGTCAACTTAATTAAGGCAAAGATGAAATCTATACCTAATTAAGACCTAAATAATTAGGGTTTTATCATAAAATTATTCACAAAATAATTAGGTTAAAACAAAATGAAAATATATATTTTCAAAGTATTTAAGAAAACACTTAAAACATATTACTTTAAACCTAATAAAAATATGTGAAATAAATAATATTTTTTATGATTTTTGATTATTCACAAAATAGATATATTAAATAACAAGTGTGTGAAAAATGAGGTGAAAATGGATTTATTTTATAGGTTAAATAATTGTGTGAAGTTTGTGAATAAAACAAAGAAAAATAGTGGTAAAAAATTTGGGTTTGTCTCCTCCAAGGTTTGAACACATGCCCTCTAAGTCACCAGCTCAAAATAACACCACTGAGCCAACGCGCGCTTGGTGATTATAACACACACCCATTTGGTTATGTTTCAAAACAAGTGATAAATCATTGAAAAATAAAAGAATCAAAAAGTCTGGGGCGTGGGGGATTCGAACCTCAGACTTGAGGCATGAGGAGACTAAGAGCGCATGTGAGGCCACTAGGGCAAACGATGAATTCGTTTATAAAACGCATACCATTCAAGATAAAATAAACCTAGCCCATAGATTTGAATTTCGCGCGCCACCATAGTCGTCTTCTTCCTCAAGCTCAAAGATTTTAAAATTTCTAACTCTCTGGTTTCTCAACTAAATGGCATGATGTAAACATCAATCTTTCTCTAAATTTCCTCACGAATCCAGATGTGTAACTAACATTTAATTATATTAACTATAGCTACCTTATTTCTCAGAAAATACGAAGAATATATGAACCCTGAATTTAAAATTAAATGACAAACAAGATGAATAAATGAATGGTGATAGAGGGTTTTCAATCCTCTGATGATGCTGAACAAGATAGTATCGAGCTTTATCACAAAGAGTACTTAAATTAAAGAGGTGGAGTTCAAAAACTTACCTCTGAAAATGGAGGTCGTGAGGATGATGAGGAACACCTGGGCTTGTGTGAGTGATCCTAAAAGCTTCCTTGGGACCCAGGGATGCTAACTGAATGCTTATTGTGACTTTGATCCTTCTGAATTACTCTACCCGACACCTTCGATTTAAGCTTCAAGTGGACATGGAGGATGATGAATCTTGAGTTACAGATGAGCTGCAGTCATCTGAACAGCTTCACTATGACCTGAGGAATGTGTCTGGATGCTTGGCTTTGTTGGAAACCTTCTGAATTGCTCTATGGACCTCCAACTGCAACAAATCCAAAGTGAGAGCAACAATGGTGTTCCTCCACCTACAGAAGTGATACAGGTGCTTGGATCACCTCAAATGAGTCCCCTTGAGATGTTGGAATGCTTACTTTCCAAAGAGAAGCTCTGGTTTGAAGAAAACGATTCTTCTTGCCAAAGAACTTTGAAAAACCATAAGCATGAGAAGAGAAAGATAAAGCAAGGAATATGGTTGCTTTGGTGTGTTTTCTGAATGAGAAAGACCCCTCTATTTATAGGAAAATGGTTCAGAGCAATTGAACATAGCAAGCTTGCTTAGTGAAGTGAGTTTGGTTTCTTAGCCATGAAGAAATTTTGAAAATATCCCAAATGCAATGATGCATTTTCGAGCTAGCTTCCCCAACCATTGATCTTGTATGATCTTAGGGAACATTTCTGATGCATAGGAGAGTTCTAATTGGCTTAGAGCAAGATTCCTTGATGATTCACCATTTGCCGAAAATTCAAAAATGCAATCATTACATAATCACATGTTTTGGTTTTGGAATATTCTCTTCAAATATTTGTGTAATGATGCAAATGATCTTCTCTTATCCTTGTAATGTTTATGAGTTTTAGAGGTATCAATTAGTGTAAACACTTGCACAAAACCGCCAATTTCAAACTTATGCATGACCTATAATTTCACTTCAAATGCCTAACTTTGATCAATCATATCTCTTATCTCAAAATGAATTTGGGAGAGGTTGAGCACAATTTGGAAAGCCCTTAACATGTACTTCAATTCATTAGTTTGGTGTTTGCCCAAATTCTTTAGGGAAATTAATAAAAAAGTCCCTTAAAGTTTAAAGAAAACTAGGGTTTTCTTGCAAATTTTGTGAAGGCAGCCACTTTGAAGCTCCATAACTCTTCAATGGTTGATTTTTAGCCAAAATATTATATGTGTCAAAGTTGTTTATTGGATCAAAATCTACAACTTTCATGTTGGAAGTTTTTTTCAGTTTGTAGGTGAAATTTTGAGAAAATCCCTTCCAAAGTTTGGCAAAAAACCACTTGAAAACACTTAGAAAAAATTCTAAGTGTGAAAAGTCAAACTTTTGACTTTTGATTCTTGATTGATTTTCTTGATTTTTCTTGATCAAATGACTTCAAATATCATATATTGATGATTTAAAACTTCAAAAGTCATGGTTGACCAAAATTTCAAAAAGTCAAAGGTGACCCTGTACAGTTGACTTTTCCCAAATGAAGTGAATTCTTGGACTTTTGTGATGAATCAAACTCTCCTCCTCAAATGAGTGATGTGAATGGATTATATTGAGGTAATAGAAGCTCTTGAGTCATGTCTTGAGTTTTGGATCCAGGTCCTGATTAAAAGTCAACTTTCTTGGTGAATTAAGTCAAAAACCCTAATTGTCGACCAGATGAAATTGATGACTGTGGATCATGGATTGGAGTGTAATGCCCAATGGATATTATCATATGAGACATTTGAAGATGATTGATGCCTTTGAATGATCCCCTGGGGTTTTCTGGGGTTTCCCAAATGTGATCCCTGATTCTAGTCCTTGATGGGACTCAAAACCCTAGACTGGGTATCAGATGAACAAGTGACTGCTCTGAGTATCTATTTTGTCTTTGATAAAAAGTCTAAAATATATGACATCTCAGGGGGTCAAAAATTAGGGTATGACAACATGGAGGTAACATTCAAACAGAAAGGGTGAGTAATTCATAGTCATTATAGAAGACATAAGGGAGAAATATAGTAGTTATACAATAGGCATCAATAATTATACATATACTAACGCATGTGTATCCTCATACTTCACATATTTACTCACACCTGCACATCATCATCTACTCACAACATCATCACATAATTCAGTCACATTCCTTAATTAAATCTCACTTATTCACGAATTGTCAAACATCACGCAATCAAAAATTATGCAATGTCACAAAGAATGCAATGCTACATGTCATACACCAAATTTGACCGCCTCGAGCATTAACAATTTATTTTCCTTTCCTCTGTGCATTTAAATTAAATTTGTAGGGTGCATATTTAAAAGAATTATGATTTGCTTCAAATATTCAAAATAATTGTTGCTGATGAGATGCATATTTAAGTTGTTAAATAGAGAGGTGTATTTAAAAACAAGTATGTATATAATTGGGCTTACTAATATAAAATGAGGGTGAGTTTATTTATTTGGGTCTGGGAAGAAATCTAAGAGGGTGTATCTATCAGTGGGCTTAACATTCTAAGACTGTCACCCAATATTAGGTTAAATTAAAATATTATTTTGAAGTTTAATAAATCCTAAACAAATAGTCATTTCTTATTATTATTACTAATATTATCAATAATTATGTTCTTATCACGTTGCAGTATTTTACAAATCTAACTATTTTGCTAAATATCATTATTATTAATCTAACCATTATAAATTAATATTTAACAAATGTTATTATAAAAGTATTGACTGCAGTCAACAATTAACAAATATTTTTCTCTTTTTGTCATATTTTTTCATTGACATTAATAACTATTTGTTTGTTAAAATTATTCGTTGCTGACTACAATCGACCTTCATTATTATTCTCTCGGACCATTATTATAAGAAAATATTATCTTTTTAGAATTATTGAATAATAAATATATTTGGTCTTTTATGTAAACCAGATGCATTTATTACTCAATAAACCTAAAAATAAATTTTTTGCTCATAATAATGGACGGAAGGAATACTTGTTAGAACAAGATTTGTTCTGATCAATATTCTTGTTTTGATGATAACATTATATATGAATTTTGTATAAGACAATGTGGTACTCTAATCCTATGCATTTTCCATTTCAGGAAATATATAAGGAGTATGCACAATTCAGCGCTAAGAAACACTGACTCAGAAGGTTCACGATTGCAACATCAGAACATGTTGTCACAAGACATCAGAAGATGGTCAAGCAGAATCAGAACATGGTCTAATGAAGCATCATAAGAACATGAGTTCAGAAGCAGAAGCATTGAAGCTCTTATGGTATCACGCTCAAGCTCTTCAAAGTCAGAAGACAAGAAGATGCTTTGCACCAAGCTGAGACTCTGATTATTTAAACATTGTATTCATAAACATCAGAATCAGAAGCAAGTACTAGATGTCAGGCTAGTAAGACTGACAAAAGGAACATTGAAGCTACAAAGGCAAAGTCAGTAAAAGCAGGAAAAGCAAGGCTCGAGGTAGTTGACAAAAGTGTGAAACATTAAATGTAAAGTTGTACTATTCACGCAAATCATTAAATGCAACCCAACGATCATCTTCTCAAACGCCTATAAATATGAAGTTCTAATCAAAAGCTAATAACGAACTTTTGCTATCATACTGAAACGCTGTTGAATTAAAATCATACGAACTTCATCTTCAACCTCACATTCTTTGTAATATTTTAGTGAGTGTTAAGCATAAAACTTAAGAGAAATATCACAGTTGTGATTATAGCTTTCTAAGAAGCAATTCAAACTCTTGTAACATTTATTTTACATTGATAGTAAAAGGTTCATTGAGTGATCAGTGAGATCAGTAAACTCTAGAAGACTTAGAAGTTTCTAAGTGTTGATTTCCTAGAGTGATCAAGGTGTGATCAGTATACTCTAGAAGACTTAGAGTGTTTCTAAGTGGAAAACCATTGTAATCAAGTTTGATTAGTGGATTAAATCCTCAGTTGAGGTAAATCACTCTAAGGGGGTGGACTGGAGTAGTTTCGTTAACAACGAACCAGGATAAAAATATTGTGTTCATTGTTTTTATCTTAAGAGCTTTTAATGTCACACTTATTCAAACCCCTCTTTCTAAGTGTTTTTCTATCCTTCAATTGGCATTAGAGCGCCGGTTATAGGTGCAAGCATGTAAATACAAAGTCACTATTGTTGATATTTAGGGAGAAAAATATTCAGGGAGAAAAACACAAAGTCACTATGGTTGATATTCTTACATCTACTTCTACATCTGCTTCAAATGATCAACACAACCATGTAAATGGTTATTCTAGACCACCAGTATTTGATGGTGAAAACTTTGAATACTGGAAAGACATGTTGGAAAGTTATTTTCTTGGTCTAGATGGTGATTTATGGGACTTACTTGTGGATGGTTACAAACATCCGGTAAATGTTAGTGAAGCAAAGTTGTCAAGACAAGAGATGAGTGATGATCAAAAGAAACAATTCAAAAATCATCACAAGTCAAGGACTATTCTGTTGAATGCTATTTCTCATACTGAATATGAGAAGATATCAAACAGAGAAACTGCTCATGACTTCTTTGAATCCTTAAAGATGACTCACAAAGGCAATGCCCTGGTCAATGAGACAAAAGCTCTTGCCTTGATCCAGAAGTATGAAACCTTCAAGATGGAGGATGATGAAAACATTGAAACAATGTTCTCAAGATTTCAAACTCTAACTGCTAGATTAAAAGTTCTTGATAAGGGATATACAAAGGCTAATCATGTTAAGAAGATCATCAGAAGCTTGCCCAGAAGATGGGGCCCAATGGTGACTGCATTCAAGATAGCAAAGAATCTAAATGAAGTCTCTTTGGAAGAGTTGATCAGCGCCTTGAGGAGTCATGATATAGAGCTAGATGCTAATGAACCTCAAAAGAAAGGTAATTCTATTGATTTAAAGTCTTTGAATAAAAAATGCACTAACGCTTTTCAGGTGGAAGAAGAAGACTCTGAAGAGCCGGAATCAGAAGAAGAGGAAGACGAAATGTCCATGATCTCCAGAAGGGTAAACCAACTCTGGAAGAGTAAACAAAGGAAGTTCAAGAACTTCAGAAGTTTTAAAAAAGCCTGGAAAAGGAGAATATTCTGGAATCAATAGATTTGACAAAAAGAAGGTCACATGCTCTGACTTTTGTCATTTAGTTTGTTCTGAAACATTTCAGGATGTAGAGATGCTCTGATGATGCTCTGGAACATTCAAGAATGTTATGATACAATATAGCATGCAATGATTCAAGAAGAAATTCAAAGCTCTGAAGCTGTCTTATGGAAGCAAGAAGTAGAAGCTCTGAATGTTCTAAAGATCTAAGCAAATGTGAAAGTCTCGACTGAAATTGAAAATACTAAGGGAAGTCTTTTATTCATAAATTCTTCTAGTATTTATTTCAGGGGGAGATTGTTAATCTCAGGGGGAGACATATTCACTATGTTTATATGCTTATGCTATAACTGTGTAATTGTCTTTAGTCATCTCAAATTCAGATTGCAAATTCATATCAATTATGTATGTTTTTGTCATCATCACAAGAAGCATAATGGAAATGGAAATGGAAACAATGGCTGATGCTACTCCTACACTCACATCTACATATGGCTCTGCTGAGCAACATAATGGAAATGGAAACAATGGCTACACTAGACCACCAGTATTCAATGGTGAAAACTTTGAATATTGGAAAGATAGACTCGAAAGTTACTTTCTTGGTTTAGATGGTGACTTATGGGGTCTTTAGTGATGTAAAGCTCACAAGAAAAGAAATGAGTGATGATCAAAAGAAGAAATTCAAAAATCATCACAAGTGTAGGACTATTCTGCTGAATGCTATTTCTCATGCTGAATATGAGAAAATATCAAACAGAGAATCTGCCTATGATATATATGAATCATTGAAAATGACTAATGAAGGAAATGCCCAAGTCAAGGAGACCAAAGCTCTTGCCTTGATCTATAAATATGAAGCCTTCAAGATGGAGGATATGAAAACATTGAAACAATGTTCTCAAGATTTCAAACTCTAACTGCTGGATTAAGATTTCTTGACAAGGGATACACCAAGGTTGATCATGTCAAGAAGATCATCAGAAGCTTGCCAAGAAGATGGGGTCCAATGGTGACTGCTTTCAAAATTGCCAAGAATCTGAATGAAGTCTCTCTTGAAGAAATGATCAGTGCTCTGAGGAGTCATGAAATTGAGCTAGATGCTAATGAACCTCAGAAGAAAGGTAAGTCTATTGCGTTAAAATCTAATTATAAAAAATGTACTAATGCATTTCAGGCACAAGAAGAAGATTTTGAAGAATCAGAAGAAGAAGAAGAAGAAGAAGAAGAAGACGAACTGTCCATGATCTCCAGAAGGGTAAACAAACTCGGGAAGAGCAAACAAAGGAAGTTCAAGAACTTCAGAAGTTCAAAGAAGCCTGAAAGAGGAGAATCTTTTGGAAGCAGAAGATCTGACAAGAAGAAGATCACTTGCTTCGAGTGCAATGAGCCTGGACACTTCAAGAGTGAATGTCCAAAGCTTCAGAAGGAGAAGCCCAAGAAGAAGTTTCATAAGAAGAAGGGTCTTATGGAAACTTTGGATGATTCAGATTCATCAGAATCAGAATCAGACTCTGAAGGCGAGCAGGTAAACATTGAGCTGATGGCCACAGTCGATGATGGATCAGAATCTACATCAGAATTAGAATCAAATTCAGAAGAGGTATTTTCTAAACTCTCTAGAGAAGAGTTGGCTTCCAATTTCGCAGAAATTCTTGAAATCAAGGCTAAACTTAGTATCAAGTACAAGAAGCTGAGAAAGCTATTTGTATCTGAATCTAAGAAGCTTGAATCAGAAAATTCTGAACTTAGAGAAAAAGTTTCAAAATTATCCAAAGATGTTGAGTCATCTTCTGTTCAGAAAGTTCCACTCCATGCCTGAACAATATTCTTAAAGAATATGACTTGAGTTTCATGAAATTCTTATCTAGAAGTATAGGTAGATGTCATCTTGCTTCTATGATATATGTTGTTTCTGGAAACAAAAGAGTGGGCATTGGCTATGAGGGTGAAACCCCATACAAACTTGAACCCGTGGATGATATGAAAATCACATACAAGCCATTGTATGATCAGTTCAAGTTTGGCCACTCTCATGATATTAGGCTCACATCACATGTCAAAAGCTTTCACATAACACACACTAAGAAGCATGTGACACAACCTAAAAAATATCACGCAGCTCAACCTAAGAATTATCACGTTGTTCCTCCTATTGTTTATCCTGATAAACCCAAGTTCAATCAAAACATGAGGAAATCTAACAAGAAAGGACCCAAGAAATTGTGGGTACCTAAGGACAAGATAATTTATGTTGGAGATATCCTTGGAAACAAAGAAGAAAACGAAAAACATGTCATGGCACCTGGACTCTGGGTGCTTGCGGCACATGACGGGAAAAAGGTCTATGTTCCAAGACCTGGTGCTTAAGTCCGCTGGAGAAGTAAAGTTTGGAGGAGATCAGAAGGGCAAGATAATTGGCTTTGGTACCATAAGTATCGGTAACTCTCCTTCCATAACTAATGTACTTCTTGTAGAAGGATTAGCTCATAACTTATTGTCCATAAGTCAATTAAGTGACAATGGTTATGACATAATCTTCAATCAAAAGTCTTGCAAGGATGTAAGTCAGAAGGATGGCTCAATCATATTTACATGCAAGAGAAAGAACAACATTTATAAGATTGATCTTTCTGATCTTGAGAAGCAGAAGGTGACTTGCCTTATGCCTGGTAGTGAAGAGCAATGGGTCTGGCGCAGAAGATTAGGCCATGCTAGTTTGAGAAAGATTTCTCAGATTAACAAACTAAATCTAGTCAGAGGGCTCCCAAATTTGAAATTCAAATCAGATGCTCTTTGTGAAGCATGTTAGAAGGGCAAGTTCTCCAAACCTGCATTCAAGTCTAAGAATGTTGTTTCTTCCTCTAGGCCGCTAGAACTCCTGCACATTGATCTGTTTGGCCCAGTCAAAACAGCATCTGTCAGAGGGAAGAAATAAGGATTAGTCATTGTAGATGATTATAGTCGCTGGACATGGGTAAAGTTCTTAAAACACAAGGATGAGTCTCATTCAGCATTCTTTGACTTCTGCACTCAGATTCAATCTGAGAAAGAGTGTAAAATCATAAAGGTCAGAAGTGATCATGGTGGCGAATTTGAGAACAGATTCTTTGATATTTATTTCAAAGAAAATGGTATTACCATGATTTCTCTTGCCCTTGAACTCCATAGCAAAACGGAGTTGTAGAGCGAAAGAATAGGACTCTACAAGAAATGGCCAGAACCATGATCAACGAAACCAATATGGCTAAGCATTTCTGGGAAGAAGCAATAAATATTGCATGTTATATTTAGAATATAATCTCTATTAGATCTATTCTCATAAAGACTCCTTATGAATTGTGGAAGAACAGAAAACCCAACATTTCATATTTTCATCCTTTTGGATGTATTTGTTATATTCTGAACACTAAGGATCATCTGAGTAAGTTTGATTCTAAGGCACAGAAGTGTTTCCTTCTTGGATATTCTGAACGCTCAAAAGGCTACAGAGTATACAATACTGAAACATTGATTGTTGAAGAATCAATCAATATCAGATTTGATGATAAGCTTGGTCTTGAAAAGCCGAAGCAGTTTGAGAATTTTGCAAATATTGAAGTTGTAACACCCTTCTAATACCCCGCATAAATATTAAACAATAATCAGAGTAAAACATGAAAAGGCCATTACAACTTCCATTAATATAACAATTACTCATGTCATGCCATAAAAGAGAACGTTAAACCCAAATATTTTTCAGATCATCATGTTAACACATCGGAAATATATTTAACATCTGAACAATGCCACATCCAAGTCATAGACTTAAAACACCACCATAATAAAACACCTAAATAAAAAGAGTTCAACAAGTAACTCTAAACGACGTCCCCGGTGTTACATAACGAGAGCATGACACAGACCCAACTGACTCAAACGAACTACTTGACGAGCTAATCCTCGCCAAGTACAAGAGCTACTCCTCAATCTGAAAAATAACAACAGTAAGGGTGAGTCTCATTCACATTTAACTAATGTTATAAGATATAGATAATAAAATATCAAATCACATGCCATTCACCCAATCACAGTTACGATTAGATTCAAAACCACACAATCAGTAAGAAAACAACCAATCAACACATATTATAACATTGGACAATCTTCCATTCATGTTATAATAGCACAAGTAGCCTAATGCAATGCAACTACATGCATGTGGTACCAAAATCTAGGATAACCCAACTCACCGACCCACCATCGTCGAGGATACGGTAACACCCACTCACTAATTCTACACAATGGGAATTAGCTACCACTGATCCACCATCGTCAAGGACCAGCCACATAATGATTTATGAATGCATGTGTTGCACCCCAATTTTTGACCTCTGAGATCCCATCATTTTCTAAGTGTTATGATCATTATTGTTATACCCCAAAATTTGCCTGCGTTTTTTTAAAAAGAGAAGTCAACCGACTTCTGTCTAAAAATTTGGAGTTTTATACAATCTTGGATTTTTATTTCATAAATATCCTGATTTTTTAAATACTCAATTTTTAGAATTTTTTATACAGTATTTTGGTTCGCTGTTAAATTTATTCTTACATAAACGCCAAATACTGTTTATCACTTCATACACTGTTTATTTGAGATTTATTTCCAGATAAATAATGCTGACGCAGTTGGTACAAAATTAAAATTTGCAGGTGCGGAGTCCGGGTTTCAGATTATACCGGTAACAATTAAATTATTATTGGTTTTATTTCCCACTAATTTTTATTTTTATACTATATTATTTTTTCAAAATCTCTTTCTTTCTTTTCAAATATCTTCCTTTCTTTTCAAATCTCTTTCTTTCAAATCAAATCCTAGCTTTATTCTATACCCCTTTTCTTTTCAAAACCTACCATACTTTTTTTCAAATCCTACTACTATTCAAACGGTACCACTCCATTCCCAACGTCTCTATCTCTCTCTTTTCACTCTATAAATACTCCTCTTTTTTTTTCGTAATTTGATCACATCAAATTTCACTCATCTCCCAAATTTCTATCATACTATCTCCTAATCATTTTCTCTTCTTCCCCGGCAAAAAATGGCAAAGTGGGTGGATACGTTTCTTCTTGTGGTCATCACTGTTTTTGTGGTGATCATGTCCTTTTTCCGTCTGCATAGTCCTGAAAAATGCGGACCTGGGATGTTTACACTCCCATGCATCTATATACTGTTGTTTATAGCATGGATCTTTAATCGTCATACTTAAAGTTTGTCGTATCTGTCGCTTTCAAATAATGTACCGTTCATAATATTTGTCGTACTGTTTGTTATATTTTTGTTATGTAATATTTGTACTGTCAGTATTAAATATTGTATTATCTGTTGTACCGTCGTTTAATTATTGAAGATGATATTATGCGTGTTTATTGCTAGTTAAATTTTTATTTCTATGCATTAAATCCTTTTCAATGTTATTATCGATAATTTCATCCGCGTACAGTATATTTTTTATGTTTTGTTTTTGTTTTTCTAACAAACCATGTAAATAATTTTTCACCATTAACACAACAAAAACAAGGAGAAAAATTAACTTTAACTGTTAAGTTTTCACTTTAACTGTTACGTTAATACCCGGACGCACAGTCAACAGCTCAAACAGTCAACATACGACCAGTTTGACCAAAAAGTCAACAGACAGTCAAAAATGCAATTTTTTGTCAACATCCATATTGTGTCAAAAGATTCATCATGTGATCAATGGTTGATCATAGTTCATCAAGAAAATTTCAGAAATCAACAAAACTCAAAATTGCAAAATTAGAGTTTTTTACCTAAAAGTCAACTAAACTTTGACCGACCATAACTCTCTCATAATTTATCAGAAAAATTCCAACTAATGCTCATTTTCAAGGAAATTCAATTCTCTACAACTTTGATGTTGGGACCAAGGTCAATAAATGCTCCCGCCTAAGAGATATAAGCCAAAACATTACAGATCATTTTCAAAGTCAACAAAAAGCAGTTTTTTGTCAAAGCCCATATCATCAAGATAACTTCTCCAAATGCAAAAAATTTTCCAAAGTGGCTTGTAGAGGACATCTTGGGCTTTCCAAAAAGTACAAGAACACTTTCATAGGATCAAAATTGAGGGAGATATGCCTTGATGAATTTGACCTTTTTTGGAAAAAATGCATGAAACAAGTAATGACCAAAATTTGATTTTTTTCAAAACGGCCAATTCTTTTGTGATTCAATCTTGATTCTCATATGTTTAAAGATATTCATAACATATACATGATTCATGACATTTTTATTTCATTTTAATTAAATTTTATTCATTTAAAATTTAATTAAAGTGGGATAATTCAAAGATATTATCCAAGATGCTCATATGATGCAAGCAATAATCTAATTCATCTCTAAAGGCCAAGATTCCATTCAAGATATGAAATGATCATAAGTTGGAAGGAATAATAAAACACTTGAGATTTTAAACCATGGTTAGTCTTTTTAACTTAAAGCATTAAATGCTAATATTCCATTTTATCTTCAAAGTTCATCATCACATATTTATTAATAATTATCCAAATAATATCATCATTTTTTTGTTATAATAGAATATTCTAACTAACCATATTTTTATTCCACCATCATTTTAATTTATTAGAATAGTTTATCTAACCATCTTATCTTATATTTTTCTACAAATCTTCATTCTCAATTTTAATTTTAGTTAATATTATTTTAATTAACCATATTTTTTGTTTAAATTTATTTTATTAGTTATGTTATTATTATTATCTCGTTTTTCTTTTTTTATATTTTTTTTTCATTTTTGTTATTGTGTTAAACCAAAATTAGTATTCAAGTTTTATTTTGATA
The DNA here is from genome assembly GCF_029867415.1 of Vicia villosa. NCBI lineage: Eukaryota > Viridiplantae > Streptophyta > Magnoliopsida > Fabales > Fabaceae > Vicia > Vicia villosa. Next base: position 18,763,134 of record NC_081183.1, on the reverse strand, counting down.
TTATCTTGTAACTTGATTTAACTATTTTTATTTTGATATTATCTTTAAATGTTATATTTTAATTTTTATTTGTGTTATTATCCTTATATATTATAAGAGAGAATTGTTAAGTCACCATTCAACAAATTCTATTCAAACTTCACAATTCTATCTATTAACCATTGCATACATTACCTTACTTGTTCCATAAGCCAAGTTTTTCCTATAAATAGGCAACCATATGTTAATAATTAGAGGACACCAAAAAAAAAAAAACATTGCCAAGTCTTTGTTTTCTCTTTTCTTTTCTCTCTTCCAAGTTTCAAGTTTCAAAGGGAGTAAGAATTTGGAATTGCAAAACCAAGAAACCTCAACTCAAACCAAACATCATTTGAAGGTAAGTTTCCTCACTTTGAAACTCTATAAAATATGCATCATTTATATTTCATTTTAATTCAATAGTTTCTTTTATTTTCCAAATATACTTTGATTTATTTATCTAAGTATTCATCCTTGTTTCCTTTTTTACTTGATGATGTTAATAATTGAAATACTTCTTTGCCATTGATCAGGCTCACCATGATCCATCATAAACTCACCACACAAGATCCTTTTATTTAATTTTCTTCAATATCTTTTAATCAATTTATTTTCTTTGCATAATTAATTAAAAATACCTAAAAAACCAAAAAAAAAATATTTTTCCTTTACATTTAGGTTTATATTTTTATTATCTAATTTTTGACATAAAAAGAATATTTTTCTTGTTAAGTTTAATTATTTGTATAATTATTTGTTTAATTAGTTTGTTAATTAACTTAAAATCAATTCCAAAAAAATCACAAAAAAATTGAATTAAGTTTAATTTGTTTTATATTTATTTTTGTATATTATTTGATATTATTTATTATCTTTTTCTTTGTCCTGAATTGGAATAAAAGATCAAATATGACAGAGATTGTATGCAGTTGATTTAAGACTTTTGGAAATTTATCGTGTAGTCGCTATGATTCTATCAAGCTTCTGATAAATTTTCATTAACTTTAAATCCGAGATCATCATTCACTCACCATCGATCTTCACTAACATCGTGGGTATACTTGACTAGCTTCAAGATGATTCGCGTGCTAACATACTAACAATTAACTTTAAATTCCGCATTTTATTATATTGTTCTTTATATTTCTTGCTTTATACTTTATTTTATCATTCATCATATTTATGTTTATGTTATTTTCTCTTTGTCCATTTGGACATATTATTTATGTTTCTGTCATTTTTTCTTTGTCCATTTGGACATATTATTTATGTTTCTGTCATTTTTTCTTTGTCCATTTGGACATATTATTTATGTTTCTGTCATTTTTTCTTTGTCCATTTGGACATATTATTTATGTTTCTGTTACTTTTTCTTTGTCCATTTGGACATATTATTTATATTTCTGCTATTTTTTCTTTGTCCATTTGGACATATTATTTATATTTATGTTTTTTTTTCTTTGTGCATTTGGACATATTATTTATGTTTCCGCTATTTTTTCTTTGTCCATTTGGACATATTATTTATGTTTCCGCTATTTTTTCTTTGTCCATCTGGACATATTATTTATGTTTCCGCTATTTTTCTTTGTCCATTTGGACATATTATTTATGTTTCCTCTATATTCTCTTTGTCCATTTGGACATATTATTTATGCTTCCGCTATTTTTCTTTGTCCATTTGGACGCATTGTTTATGTTTCCGTCATCTTCCTTTTGTCTACTTGGACCATATTTTTACCTTTGCGCTAAAACATTAATAATCAAGATAAAACTTTAAAAAAAAGCACCTTGCACACTTGCACCTCTATGGTTTTCCCTCTTATTACTTTTCTTTAATCATACCATCATTTAAGAAAAGTATTAAATGCTTAGGAAAGATCTTATAAATTGAGAGTAGATAACTCCTAATTGCTTGCTCAAACACTTTCATTTTCAAACAACGTATTTTCAAAACTTCTCATCTATTTTCAAAACTTTCATCTGGTATTTGAAGGGCATTATTCCCGGTGAAACTCTTCAGAGACCTATGTGACCTATTGTCCATCTTCACTTCTTCTATTTTTAAATCAATAAAGCATTTAAAAAGTGAGCTAAGCAATTAAGAGCCCATGGATAACCATGGATACAAAGGGTGTTTAAAACCTTCCCTTTGTATAACCAACTCCCCGAACCCAAAATCTGTCAAAAGGTCTTTCCTGTTCTTTTATGCCTTTCCTGTTTTTGGATAAAATAAAAGTCGGTGGCGACTCTTGCATAAAAAAATTAATCAAAAAAAAGAGAGAGTAAGGAGTCAGTTCGCAAAAAACCGAGTTTACAGCATGTATCAACCATAACATGCTCATCACCCACATAAATCGACCAAATGTCATAATCATCAATTACCATAATCAGTAGCCACACACAATCATGCTATTCCTCAACCATAGTAAAACACATATTTTGTACCAACAATACATGTATAACAAACACCGGTTACAACCACAACATCATATAGGTAAAACATTCATTGTTGTACCTGTAAGCATAAACCACCACAACCAATTAAAATCGAGTGTTTTAAAATAATTTCGAGCTACAACTCAAAACACCATTTTATTATGTAAATTATTTGATTAGCTTAACTATGCTCGAAACGGCACCAAAATCCGGCTTACGGTTTAAAAGTTACACTTCTTTTAACTTTTCAAGATGGCCTGTCGCCAACAACCAACATCATGCGGCGCCACACACAGTTCGCGGTGCGGAACGAATAGGGAGCACACCTTCGCGGCGCAAACAAAGGTTCATGGCGCGGAACGAGAAGGAACTACGCCTTCGCGGCACAAACGAAGGTTTGCGGCGCATACTGAATACAACCAAACTTCCAGGCTTTCTGCCAAGCAGTTCGTGGCGCCAACCCCTGGACGCGGCGCGAACTGGCGATTTCCAGAACTCCGAATCGTAGAATACAACCTGCGATTTTGCCCTTCCTTCACGAAATCATTACCAAACCAATTCCACTCCAACCATATTTCGCATACAGTAAAACAAACACATATTATAACAAATTATAATACATTTCAATCATCTAATTAACACCATACATGATCAACACAATCATTACCAATCAATTATCCCAAAAACCTAACATTTCTACAACCTAAGCATAACTCAATTGGTACGAATAACACGATCAATTCTATCATAATACCTATAATCCCATAATAGAAGATAAACGGAAGAGTCCCCCCTTACCTGAAGGTTGATTCTTCGCTCTTCCTCTTGTCGCACTTCTTTGCTCCTCTTCTCTTTTCACGTTCAGACTCTTTCCCAAATACTGTAACCTTCTCTATTCCACAACTCCTTCTATTTTATTAAAATAAAATAAAATTATTTTAATTAATAATAGGGCCTACCAATGCACCCCCTCCTTTAGTAATCACGACTCGAGCCCATCTGATTAATTCTTCATAGTCCTCAATAATTCCAAATAATTCCCCCATAATTCAATTAAATTAATTTAAATTAAATTATGAAAAATATGGGGTGTTACAGAAGTCTGTGACTCAGAAGCTGGAAAACCAAGAAGCAAAGGATTAGAAGATCAAGTTGCTGCGTCTTTAGAGAATCTTAGAATTTCTGAAGAGCCAACTATCAGAAGATCTTCCAGACTCACTTCTGCTCACTCAAAAGATGTCATTCTTGGAAAGAAAGAATATCCTATCAGAACCAGATCATTCCTTAAGAACAATGCAGAAGGACAATTAGGTATTGTTTCTTTGATCGAGCCAACTTCTGTTGATCAAGCTCTAGAAGATGCAAACTGGATAATTGCCATGCAAGAAGAATTAAATCAGTTTACAAAGAATGATGTATGGAATTTGGTTCCTAGACCAAAAGGATTTAACATCATTGGTACCAAGTGGGTCTTTAGAAACAAGTTGAGCGAAAAAGGAGAAGTTATAAGAAACAAAGCCAGAATGGTTGCTTAGGGCTATAGTCAGCAAGAAAGGATTGACTATATAGAAACCTTTGCACCAGTGGCCAGGTTAGAATCTATTCGCTTATTGATTTCTTTTGCCCTCAACATAACATCACTCTATATCAGATGGATGTTAAGAGTGTCTTCTTAAATGGTTATATAGATGAGGAAATGTATGTCCACCAACCTCCTGGCTTTGAAGACTCTAAGTCTCCAAAACATGTTTTCAAACTAAATAAATCATTGTATGGATTGAAGCAAGCTCCTATAGCTTGGTATGTGTAAACTCGGTTTTTGCGAACTGACTCCTTGATCTTTCTTTTTTTTCTTTTTTATTTTTTTATTTTTTGCAAAAGTCGCCATCGACTTTTATTTTATCCAAAAAAAAGGAAAGGCATAAAAGAACAGAAAAAGACCTTTTGACAGATTTTGGGTTCGGGGGGTTGGTTATACAAAGGGAAGGTTTTAAGCACCCTTTGTATCCATGGTTATCCATGGGCTCTTTGTAATACCCCGTATTAAATTAAGTACTCTAATGTTATTAGCTGACACTGAGGTTTTATTAATTGGTACATTAGAGATACTTTTGGACATTTGAGTTAGTAGTGTAACTAAGATATTTCTTATATCTTTTCCTTTTGCCTTCTTCTTCATTTTGGAAACAAGAAGAGAAAGATAGAGAGATAAAGTAGAGAGAAGGAAGAGCAAGAGGTGAAAAGATGAAAAGCTTGGATCTTCATCATTTCTCCGCCGAATCGACTCATCTTCGACATCAACGACTCGTAATCGAGGTGGGTTCTAGTTAGAAACTTATAGATTGTTTATGGATGAGAATCTTAGTTTGGATTTGTAATCAAGGTTTTGGATCAAATTCATCTATGTTCATGAATAAGTGTTATAATCCATGGAGATATCATATATAGGTTGTTTATATGCTTTAGTATGATATGGAATAGGTTTGGGTGGTTTTAGTTGGTTTTGAACCATGGGTTTTGGGTGTGAAGCAGAGCTGAGAACTCAGTTCTCGCGCGCTTCGCGGCGCGAACAAGGCTGCGCGGCGCGAACTAAGCAGGTTTTTAGGAGGTTTTGGTTCTGCCATCAGTACGCGGCGCGTACGAGGGTTCGCGGTGCGAACACTCTGAGAATTTTGTGAGGTTTGCCACTGCCTGAGGTTGGCAGCGCGAACATCTGTTGGCGGCGCGAACTGAAGCCTTTCTTAACAAAATTTAGTTTATTGAGATAAATTGTTTCGACCATAACTTTTGAACCGTGACTCTGTTTTAATCCCCGTTCGAAGCAATAGGAGGCTAGAAGCGTGTACTTTCTAGTAGTGTAGGTTTTGGGAACAAAAGAGGATTTATTTAATCGAGAGTCGGGAGTTTGCTTGATTACTTTTCGGAACCATGTGAACGGTATGCTTTTGGTATGACAAATATGTACTCTATAATTATGATAAATTGCCATTGTTGCAGACAATGATGATAATTGTTTGGTTGAGTTCTATCGCAGGTGGGTTGGTATACCTTTGTTATATATGTTTATATCAAAGAGGTTTGGATAACTTCATTGTTATGTGAATAAAGTATAAGTGAGGAAAACTAGGATTTGTTAGGTATGTGTAACTTAACAAAGAAAACCTAGGATGAGACATTATATGGAACATACGTGTATTCAGAATTTTATGAGAAAAGGCTAACGGGCCTAGAGAAGGGCTAACAGGCCTAGTGATTTGCGTGAGCAATCACCATTGTATGATGTACTAATCGGAACCATTGTTTTTCTTTATTTCTTTTTCTTTTGAATGCTAACAGGCATTCTATGTGCAGAGAGGCACTGTGCAGAGAGGCACTGTGCAGAGAGGCACTAATAATCTTGGCAGGTTTGATTCCCGCTTTTGTGTACGAATGGAACCTAAGGGTAGAGACTTGTGATGGTGTACGGGCCATGTGAAGTGACGATTCATGGGGGAAGGCTCATGAATCCGAATCCATTTCGTATGTCAAGATTTTCCAAAGGATCCATGACTCGTGCCACCTCCTAGACGTAGAAGGGGACGAGAATAGAGGGATACCTTGGTAACGGTTTTCCGATTAGTGGTATTTGTGTTAGAGTTGTTGAGCTCTATGTATGATTCCATATAATGTTAGTGTGTGAACTCAAGGTCTAGTTCCTTTTGTGACCTGAGACTTATAGGCTAGAACCTTGTAAAGCCGAGAGGATCCATAGGATATGCACTGACTCAGAAGGTTCAGTATGCAACATCAGAACATGCTCTCGCAAGTCATCAGAAAATGGTCAAGCAAAATCAAAACATAGTCTATGGAAGCATCAGAAGAACTTGAGATCAGAAGTAGAGGCACTGAAGTTCTTATGGTATCACGCTAGAAGCACTTCAAGGTCAGAAGACAAGAGGATGCTCTGCACCAAGCTGTTTGACTCTAATTAATTCAAACGTTGTATCTACAAAGATCAGATCAGAAGCAAGTACAAGATGGCAGGCTACGCTGACTGACAAAAGGAATGTTAGAAGCTATTAAAGACAAAGTCAATAAAAGCAAGAAAAGCAAGGCTCGAGGTAGTTGACAAAAGAGTGAAACATTAAATGCAATGCTGTACGGATCATGCAACGCATTAAATGCTCCCAACGGTCATCTTATCAAACGCCTATAAATAGAAGTTCTGACGAGAAGCTGAATACAACATTCTATGCAAAAAATACATAAATGCTGTCAAATTCAAAAACTCTCAAACTTCATCTTCAACCTCACTTCATTACTGTTGTAATATTTTAGTGAGATTAAGCTTAAACTTAAGAGAAATATCACAGTTGTGATTATAGCTTTTTAAGAAGCATTGTATAACTCTTATAAGAATTTGTTTACATTCATTTGTAAAGAACTAGAGGAGATCAAGTTGTGATCGGATTCTCTTGAAGTCTTAGAAGGTCTCTAAGCATTGTGTTCCTAGAGTGATCAAGTTGTGATCAGAATACTCTAGAAGACTTAGAAGGTATCTAAGTGGAAAACTGTTGTAATCAAGGTTGATTAGTGGATTAAATTCTCAGGTGAGGTAAATCACTCTAAGGGGGTGGACTGGAGTAGTTTCGTTAACAACGAACCAGGATAAAATTCATTGTGCAATTGTTTTTATCTTAAGAGTTTTTAAAGTACACTTATTCAACCCCCCCCCCCCCCCCCACTTTCTAAGTGTTTTTCTATCCTTCATAGAAGACTTAGAAGTTTCTAAGTGCTGATTTCCTAGAGTGATCAAGGTGTGATTAGAAGACTTAGAGTGTTTCTAAGTGGATAACCATTGTAATCAAATTTGATTAGTGGATTAAATCCTCAGTCGAGGTAATTCACTATAAGGGGGTGGACTGGAATAGTTTCGTTAACAACGAACCAGGATAAAAATATTGTGTTCATTGTTTTTATCTTTAGAGTTTTTAAAGTCACACTTATTCAAACCCCCCATTCTAAGTGTTTTTCTATCCTTCAATACTTACTATCATTTATATAGATATATATATATATATATATATATATATATATATATATATATATATATATATATATATATATATATATATATATATATATATATATATATATATATATATAAGAATGTCTTTTTTATATGAGAATGTGAAAATGAATCGGAACCATTAGATTTTAAAATATATGGTGGAGATTATGTGTGAAACTTTTTTTCTCTCTCCTACGTCTTTTATTTTAATAATGGAGGAGAGATAAAAAATATTTTCACATAATCTCCACAATTTATTTTAAATCTAATGGTTGTTGAATCATGACCATGCGTTCCTTATCTAATGTACTCCTTAGTCAACTCATGATCTCTTCCCTCGGTTTGGCATACTTAGGATTAACATTCAATGGTGAATTAATTAGGACCCATATAAAATCTAAATAAAATATTAAAACTAAACGATTTTATTTAATTATTTTTATAGCTTAATTAATTATATTAGCCCTTATAAATTTTGAATAAATAATTAGAATATTCTGATTAAATCTCATGGTTAAATAATTTATAAATACTTTAATTCTTATCATTTATTAAATAAAAATAATAATTAGAGTAAATTTGATAAATATATTTATAATAACTAAGTAAATAATATATTTTATAAAAGTTTATATAAGTAATATACCTGATGATTAATAACGCATAATGAATCTTTTATATAATTGAGTGAATGGTATATTAAACCTGTTTTATCATCTCTAATTCCATTTTAAATATACTTACTAACCTTAAGCCTTTTTCTTATTCACACTAATTTGGCTCCAATATTATTTTCAAAAAAAATAGGATAGTAAATTTATTTTAAAATCAATCATGAGCTACGTCTACGACTACACCATTCCAAACTCAAACAAATTCAAAGGATATTTTTTAAAATACTTATACAATCCATAAAAAAACCTTAAACGATCAAAAAACGTGAACTACGATACTCTGACTTCCTCATTGCACTAGAGGATACGTAGGCATAGGGTTTTGAAACCCTAGCGAGTATAACCATAAATAATACTAAATTTGATTTAATTCTCTAAACATTATTTTTTGATATGGGTAAATGTACGTTTACCGTGTCTCAAGTTTAAATCCATAAAAACCTAAATCTAAAAGGGGTCCCCTTGAATGCAAGGGAGACCAAGGGTGCCTAACACATTCCCTCCGTTTAACCGACTCGCGAACTTAGAATATCTAATATTAGTAATCCGTTTAACTCTCTTCCTTTAGGATAAAAATAAATGGTGGCGACTCTTTTCCTTAAAATTTAAAAGCCAATTGCTATTGTTGGGGACTCTACTGGGGACTTTTCTTAAACTTAGAGTCGACCCTACTTTTGAGTTTAGTTTTTTTTTTGGGGATTTTTTTTGGGTCTTTACATTTTTTTTAATATTCTATTGTTCGTTCTAATATTATTTATTTTATTTGTTTTATTTTATTTTGATTTATTATTATTGTTATGGGATGGCTATTGTAATGAGAAATATGAAAGTAACCTAGAAACGAAATGTCAATTAGCCGCGAGGGCTAAACTTTCCCCAAGCATTGTTACGATCCAAAGGGAAAATTATCCATCGCCTACAAATCAGCAAGCTGTTATAACTGCTCAACTATATAAAAGGGAGACGCGTCATATTTCAAGTACTTTTGAATTCAAATTTCATTTACTTATTTTACACTTATATTTTTTTTAATAAGTAATGGAATTAAAAGTGGAGTATAAGAGGTACTCCAAACCGAGAACTAGGCGGAAAACTTCTACATCTCAAGGCAATTGAGATGTAGAATATTCCAAATATGAAAATTACAATTGTCCACTACATTATAGTAATATCGAATCCACATCCAAGAGTTAGAAATAATCTCCGACATACACTCGGTAAAACTATAAATTTCGCTTCTAAAAATGATAGCGTTGCGCCTATTCCAAATGCTCCAAATCGTATCCAACCACACCACCGCTATGATACACCTCTTGGTTTTCCTTTTCACCTTCTCATTAATACCAAAAAAATCTACAAACTCCTCCATAGTTAAAGAGTCTACCGGTCCAATCTAATCAAAAACTTTCCTCCATAAAAGAGAAAGAACCTTGCATCCCCCTAGGAGGTGGTGGAGAGATTCCTCCTCCGAAGCGCAAAACACACAGAAATAATCGCTACCAACCAACTCAATTCCTCTCTCTTTTAAAAGATCATTCGTTGCTAATCTGTTGTGGAGAATCCTTATGTTTCCTTTATCATTTCAGTGTACATGAATTAATCCTTCATTAAAATATAACAATAAACCCAAATCTATCGGTTATAAATTTCCATATTTCTCCTCTTTCTTTTAAGATGAGATCTTCATGTTTCAATAAATGAATTCATGTATTTCGAAGTACTAGATATAAACTTATTAACTTGAGTGCTATAGTGCTAACCTAACCAGTCAACTCTATTTTCAGTGCATTGAAATCTCAAGTCGCCCGATGCAATCACATACATTAATGACTGATCAATTTTGTTTCTTGCATGAAACATAAATCATCCTCATAATCGCACAGGTGTTAAATTCACATAATAATGGTCTTTTTAAGAAACGACTTCACAAGTGTAATACAGAACAGATGAAAAAATAACTTAATATAATATGTTTTTATTAATTAAGACACTTAATACATCTTCCTTAAAATATATAAAATACATATTTTACTATAATGACATGTCCCGCGCAAATTTATATCACAGAGAAAGTATCAAATACTTTTTTTAGATAGGGAAATCCGTCAAAACATTGATGTGTTTGTTGTCGATTTTATGTGCTTATATTTATCATGTGTTATTACGAGAAATTTGCTGATTAGCCACGGGCAAAACCGTGGTAGTTTAGGAGAAAAATAAAACTCTGACAAATTAAATTTAGCCACTATTTACGAAATAATATAAAAAATGAAAATTGTTAGTCACGATTAATTTATAATTTAGTTATGGTAATTTCATCAACTTTGATTATAGGAACTTGAATTCAAATCAGTAACTTTTATCTATTTATTTTTAAGGAATAATATTTATTAATAAAACCTAGGGGTCTTCGCGGTGCGGTTTTAACAGTTTTGAATAAAAAAAGCATTCGAGAATCACAAGAGAAAAAAACGTGCGGTTTGATTTGTTTCTGTTGGCTTTTAGAAAAAAACCGAACTAAACCAAACCAAACCAAACCAAACGAATGCGATTTAGTTTGGTTCGGTTGGTTCGATTTTTTATAAATATTTTATTGAGTCATACATACACATATAGATGACGACATAAATTTGTATTTAGACATTCATACACTATCAAATAACAACAAAATTCGTCATATTTTAGTACAACAACTTTCTATTAAATATGTAAAAATTAAATTAGATTAAAAGTGGAATAATAAACATAAAATAATACCATAAAACAATTTAAAAATTATTATAATGAAACAAAAAAATATAAGAGACGAGAGATTAGTGAAGATTAGAAAAGAAGTTGTGCGATAAAAACGAAATTGAAATAGAGAACATTTGCATAAAAATGAGAATGTGAAAAAGAAAGAATATAAGAGAGTAGAGATTAGAGAAAAAGATGGAAGATGTATGTGGCAAAGAAGGCACGATAATGCTATTAGATATTTGAGAAGATCGGGACTGAAATCATATGTGTAAGGATGAGAAAAATGTTTGTAATCATAAGGTTAAGGTATAATAGATTTAAATTTGGGTTGGATGTGAGTTAAGTAAAAGTTAGGTTGTAACATAATGCAGCTTGATTTGGTTTGGTTCAGTTTACAAAATACAAACTGCAAAACGAACCCAACCATGCAGTTTTGTTAAAAGATGACCCAAATAAATCTGAATTAAATGCGATTTTTTGCGGTTTCGATTTGGTTTGGTTTGCAGTTCTCTTTTGGTTTGGTTTTAAACACCCCTAATAAAATCCACTATCTCTCCCTCTCTCATTTTCTCTTAATTATTTTAGAATATTTTTTATTTTTATTTTAATTTTATTTTTGATAATAAGAAGGGTTGAAGCCCGAAAGAGAAAAACTACATAAAATCAACAAAAAAGCTACTCATTCCTAATGAGTTTGCTGCCATAAATGGCCAGATGAAGTCAGGTGCTTTCTTATGCACAATATAATTCTTGTTGAGACTTCCCCGTTTAGCAAGCACATCCGCACACCTATTTGTAGTTCGATTTGCATACAAAATGACAACTGTCTCATGCAAATTTATTAATTATGTAATCTCACGCATAATTTGAATACACTCTTGGCTACACGGCTCCCCTTTCTCTATTGCAGCCACCAAAATATTTGAGTCCACATTTAACTCCACCCGTCGAACACCCATCGACTGAGTGAGTTTTAATCCTTCATAAACTCCCCAACATTCTGCAAGGATAGCACTACATCTTCCTAGATGCTTGAAGAAGTTTCCCTTCCAATCTCCATTGAAATCTCTAAGAATTCCTCCACACCCCGCCTCCCTACCACTTTTGCTCGATCCATCCGTATTGAGCTTTAGCATAGTCATTGTAGGCGGCTTCCACCCAACATAAATACTCCCACTCTCGGCATAACAATATTTCTTGCTCGAGGATATAGCAAAATCATACTCAAGCTTCCTCTTTAATATATGGCAAATGGGATTGAGAGGCCTTATATAGATGTCATCATGTGCCTCCATATTTCTCCAGGTCCATAACGTATTGCATGCTATCATCCACGTATTGCTCCACCCCCTTGTTTGTCCCTTCATTATATCGGAAGTTGATTGTAATCCATGTTTTGAGGTCTACCGTGAAAAAATATGGCAGCAGATCACTAGGCGCAAGGAATCTCCAAATAGCAATGCACTTAACACAATCTCTCATTGCATGAATGGTAGACTCACACACATTGTACAACCCGCACTTCCAAGTCCTTTCCTACTTTTGCTAAGATTGGTAAGGATGCGATCATGCTTCAAAAGCTAGATAAAGGTTTTGCAGCGTTCCAGAACTGAAGCTCTCCAGATCATTTCGCATTCTGCATCTTCAAATGCACCATCATCTTCTTCTATAGCTTGATACATCGACTTTGCTAAGAATTTATCCTTTGTTGTACCTGCAAAACAAAACATGTCAGAAAAAAAAACATTATTTCGGATGTACACTTCCGAATTCACCTATTTTATGGAAAAAGAACATTATTTCGGATGTACATTTCTGAAATCAATTTTTTTCATTAAAAAAAACATGTTTTCGGAAGTGCATTTCCGAAACCATGTTTTTTTCCATAAAAAAGTGACTTCAGAAATGCATTTCCAAAATTTAGGGATATTTTGGGGTTTTCGCCAGGGGTGACCAAAAAGATAGAGAGGTGGATAAAGAAATTCTCTTATTATATGTGGTTCAAGTGTCACAAAGACTTTGCAAACTTCGTCCAATTGTAATTAGGTGGATACCCCTTTTACTAAAGATATATAAATTGTTCCATTGCTTATCAAAAAATAAATAAATTATAGATATCTTAAATTGATAGGTCGGACATAATTCATCTCTATAAAACTAATTTTTGAAGTTATAGGTGTCAGCCTATATAAACATGTGATTTATACAGAGAGACAATTCTCACCCAATATACAAAGTCGTTATTGCAAGAATATGTTAGATTAAATTCTAAATACAAAAGAGTTACAACAAATCAATTGGTGATGCAATTTAATACGTTGATACTTTGGTTTGACGTTATTGTTTAAAATATTCAAAATTTATATTTAAAATTATTTTAATTTTTAATGTATCATAATGTTTGTTACAGTTCAACACTAATTATAGATTTGAAAAATCAACTATTTCAATTTTTAAAAATTAACTTTGATGTGAGAATGAGGGCGAGGCGGAGATATACTCAATCCCATTTTAGATGGATTTTGGATTCAATTATTTATTTTGTTTTAGTTTAAAACGAAGATTGTTTTTTCAACTCGTATTCAAATTTAAATATGAGGAAGGTAAAACCCTTCCTTGCTCCGATTCATTGCCATGCTTATTAGAAAGAGATAATTTAAGATAATTAGATTAACAATTAACAACCTCTTGATGAACATGAGACACCACTTCAATCCAATCATCACCAATCTTAAGAGTTAAAATAACACTCCTCATACTTCTATCATTGACACAACTTTTAAAAAAAATATTAACACCTTACTTAAGTCACTTAATTTGAATCTAAGAATCTTTAATCTTTAATAAGATTGAAAAGTCTCCAATGTCTCCTGTCCTAGATCAGCTATGGAATTCAAATTGCACAACACATCTCTCAAGTCTCAAAGACTCTATTTGTGTGTCAAGAGAAACCAACAACCTCACTCTCTATATCTATATTTCTTGTGAATATAACTTAGAGCCGTGAGAACTCTGATTTCTAACATAATATTGGGATTTACTCTTTTTTTCAAAGGACCATGCAATAGGATTAACTCTATGAAGTATCAAATTCCATTTACGAGTGTGACAAAAAACTAAATGAATATTAAAAATATAAAATAGTAGTACTATTTTCTATGATTAGCTATAATAATTAATTAGCATCAATTGAGTCCCCATGAAGAATAATAGATTAATTAACAAGGGTTCAAATCAGTCAATTGGAGACCATCACATTCCATTAGTTTTAATGTCCTTGTCCAAAATGATCCAGTTTGTTGAACCATATTATATTTTCTAAATTTGAGTATTTTGATGTGATAAAAAGATATATGTACTGAAGTCTGCTCAATAAATATAAGATTGAAGAAAATAAAGATTACGATAAATAAAAGATATTCTAAGTTTTGCCATGCATGTCAAAAAAAATATTACAGCTGACAACTTTTAAAACGCACTTTATAACCTTAGTCTTTATTCTTTTTCTATTATCAAATTTCAAAAAAAAATATTCAATAACTTTCTTAATATAATTATGACGTACAACTCTCCATTTTATTTTGTCTATTCTTTTAACTTTATAAAAAATTTAAGAAAAAAATCAATAAATCCAATAAAACTATTATAACATAAAACTTTCTCCATATTGTGCATGACATTAGTATAGTGCAATCAACAATCTTCATTTCTTTCTTTTTCAAACAAAAAAAATTCATATGTAGATTATTTCAAGAAGGGGCACATGAGTTATGACATTTATGGTCATATACATTGGATTCTTAAGACAAAAAAATATTGTTGTTAAGGCAGACGGTGCAAAAAACAAAAACAAAAAACAATTTTGGTAAATGAGAATGGTTCTACAAACAAAAACAAAAAATAATATTGGTAAATGAATATGGTCCTACAAACAAAAATAAAAAATATTGTAAAATGAGAATGGTGAAACAAACAAAAACAAAAAAATTATATTGGGAAATAAGAATGGTGCAACAAACAAAAACAAAAAACAATATTGGGGAATGAGAATGGTGCAACAAACAAAAACAAAAAACAATATTGGGGAATGAGAATGGTGCAACAAACAAAAACAAAAAGTAATATTGGTAAATGAGAATGGTCCTACAAACAAAAACAAAAAGTAATATTGGTAAATGAGAATGGTCCTACAAACAAAAATAAAAAATAATATTGGAAAATGAGAATGGTGAAACAAACAAAAACAAAAAAATAATATTGCGAAATAAGAATGGTGCAACAAACAAAAACAAAAAATAAAATAATATTGGGGAATGAGAATGGTGCAACAAACAAAAACAAAAAAATAATATTGGTAAATGAGAATGGTCCTACAAACAAAAACAAAAAATAATATTGGTAAATGAGAATGGTCCTACAAACAAAAACAAAAAATAATATTGGTAAATGAGAATGGTCCTACAAACAAAAATAAAAAATAATATTGGAAAATGAGAATGGTGAAACAAACAAAAACAAAAAAATAATATTGGGAAATAAGAATGATGCAACAAACAAAAACAAAAAACAATATTGGGGAATGAGAATGGTGCAACAAACAAAAACAAAAAATAAAATGAGAGTGGATGAGGATGTTGTATATTTGGCCATAGTAATTTGGGGAGAAAGAAAATCTAATTCTTTTATTGGTGAAGAGAAGATGAGATAGTATCGAGACATAGAAAGGTACGAAGAATGATAGCTACTATGAAAGAATTCAAATGAATATTTTTTATTTTGAAAGATTAATTATTTAAGGTTTAATTATGTGATTAGTCTTTACAAATATATCATTTTTTGATATTATCAATACAAATTTTTGTGTTTGAATTTTGTGTAATTTTCTTTTACTTTTTGTGCTTTGTTCTTTTATTTTAAGGTAAATAACTATTTTAGTATTTTAGTTCCTCACAAAAATTGGAGAGGTCAAATAAATTCATAAATAAAAAATAGTATCTATTTAATTTTTTACTAAATTTAATCAAGTCATATTAGTCCTTATGTCAATATACTTTTAAACCGTTTTTTTCCTTACTTTTTAACCGTGGCTGAACTCCTTATGTGTATTATTTTTCACTTACGAAGACTTATAAAAGCATATAACTCATGCTACATTCGTTAATAAGTTTCCTTCTTTCACAACAATTTCCTCTTAATCCAAGCATAAAAAATTGCACACTTTCATGGCACAAATTTCCAACTCCTCACATTCATTGTACAACTTTGTTGTAAAAGATGGAAATGAGATCAAAGGTTTAGTTGACTCAGGTTTATCAGAGGTTCCAAAGATATACATACAACCCATAAACAAAAGAATCAACAAACTAAACTCAAAACCATGTGAAATTCAACCTATTGATTTATCAAAACTCAATGGGCCAGAACATGAAAAAGTGGTGGATGAAATTGTTAGAGCTGCTGAGACACTTGAATTATTTCAAGTAGTGAATCATTGTGTTCCTCCCGAGTTGTTGGAATCACTTAAAGATTCAGCATACTCTTTCTTAAACTTGCCACCAGAGGAGAAAGTTATTTACCGCAATAGTGCGAGTAGATATAAAACTAGCTTTGTACCTGAGTTAGAAAAAGTGTTGGAATGGAAAGATTATATCAATATGGTTTATAGTTGTGATGAAGATGCTCTTCAACATTGGCCTAATATATGCAAGTAAGTCCAATCTAATATAGCATACATATTAGACATTACAGGTTTTCTTGAATTATTTATTTCTCTCAATTTGCAGGGAAGTTGCACTTGAATATTTGAAGTTATCATCCAAGATAGTGAGAGACTTATTAAAAATATTAATTGATAAACTTGGAGTGAAACTAGATGAGTAAAAAATGGAGAGTCTTATTGGTATGAAGATGGTTTACATGAACTACTATCCAGCATGTCCAAATCCAGGAAGCTTTAGTCATCAATGTTGGTGATGCTTTAGAGGTTTGATATATCTTTAAATCAAAAAATACGACATAGTTAAAATCTTAAAATTGTACTAATGTACTTTGCATCATAACTAATAATCCTTTTGTATTTTACTTGAGGGTACTTAGCAATGGAAAATATAAAAGTGTTGAACATAGAGTACTGACAACTTCTACACAATCAAGAGTATCAGTTCCAATGTTCAGTCTTCCTATGCTTACTGAAAGGATTGGCCCATTTCCATAATTGGTGAAGAAAGATGGATTTGCTGGTTATAGAGATGTCCTGTGGCAGGATTATATGGACAACTACTTTAGGAGTTCTCATTATGGAAAAAAGACTCTTGATTTTGCAAAAATCAACTCTACTTAATAATTCTATAAAAGAGAGTATGAAGTACGTGTTTAATTTTTTAAATGAGTTTTAATTTAGAAGTCAGTGGACAAATAAAAAGTTCTTGTAGTGGAAAGGCCAAGAGGTTAGTGGTCTTTTAATAGAACTTAGTTGCATTTTAATTCCTAGAATAGTAGTATCTTGGGTCTTTATAAAGACTTTGGTGTATTTTCATTTTAATAAGCAAGAGAGCAATATATATAAAGTAGTATTTTTTTACAAAACAATCAACCATGTTTTATAAAATAAAACATGGGCCTCCACATAGGTATAAGTCCCATTCCTTTGCATGAAATTAGGTATTTCATTGTACATACACCTTTTTGTACATACCTTGATCAATTTGATTTTTAACCTCGAATAACAAATCAAAAATGAAGGTTTTCTTTAAATCTTCCCAAAAATACCATGGGCCTCCATGTAGGTATAAGTCCCAAGCCCTTTTGTAAATATTTGTTTACATAGCTTTGAATGAACTCAATGGGCCTCTCCCCGAGTATAAGTCCCGAGCCCCGTTTATGCAAATGGATCATGCTTACAGGTATATTTCCTTCATAAACTCCATTATATACACACACTTTGTCATATATATATATATATATAACTGTTCATATTTGTTCATGTACTTGTTCATATTTGTTCGTACTTGTTCATATTTGTGATTGTGTGTATATGCTTGTTCAACTTAGTACAACACTAAGTTCCCCATAGCCTCCTATTGGGCTTCGTGCAAAGAATCTCCCTAGTTTAGGTTAGGATATAGAGTATGGTTTCCCGGTGAAATCGCTCTAAGAGCTCAAACCAACTATACCATGCCTCCCCTTGGGCTTTGTACAAACGACTTGTCCCTCCCATAGCCTCCTCTTGGGCTTACAACGCAAGGACCCTCGATTGTCCCTCCCATAGCCTCCTCTTGGGCTTACAATGCAAGGACCCTCGGATAGCCTCCTCTTGGGATTTGTACAAGGACCCACGGGCTTCTTATAAGCATCCCCAATATCCAAATCAAATACCCTAGGATATTAGACATTTTTCATCTCTATGATAGGAGTATCTCTTCTATATCATCACAAGCAATCAATCAAACTTTTTTGCCACAAGGCTGGCTAATCAATCAAACCTTTTGCCACCAGGCTGGCTGATTAATCAAAGTTTTTTCCACAAGGCTGGCTTCGTCGAAACTTTTTCCACAAGGCTGGCAAATTAATCAAAAATTTTTGTCACAAGGCTGACTTCATTGAAATTTTTTGCCACAAGGCTGGCTAATCAACTTGTTTTTGCCACAAGGCTGGCTAAACAAAAAAACATCTTTATCATTCTAAGCACCATAAGTGGCACAGCCCATGGCTTATAATGAAAAGATTTTCAAACAAAAATAAAACAGATGTATGTGATGATATAGATTAGATACATCGAACATTAAGATGGCATTTGTCTCTTATCCTTTGCTTCCACTAGCACAAGTGGGAACTACGATTGCTCTGACTTTCTCAAAATACCTTTGAGAATACGTAGGCACAAGGTCGTATCCTTGGCGAGCAAAACTTCTCCCTCAAACCACTCAAACCTTAGCACCCGTATACCCCGAGCTACAGATGCTCTGATTCCCTCTAAGGGATATGTATGCAGAGGATCGCGGTGATCTTTGCGAGCATAATCAAACAAACACCTTAGGTCCCACCTATTTCACAAGAACCCCCCACCATAACATAGAATGAAACAAACATAATAAAGAAACCTATAGAGTACTATAGATATGTTGGGTGCTAATACCTTCCCTTCGTATAACCAACCCTCTTACCCGGAATCTCTCTCCCACTTTTGCATTGCTTTTAGTTTTGGGCTTTGCATCTCATTTAGGTTATTGCAACTTTTTTCCTTTTCCTACTTTGGAAACAATAAAAATTTTGGTCGTGACAAAAACCAAAGAAAAATCATTTTCTTGAGCACTCGAGCCCAAAGAAGGCATCAGGTGTTTCATCCCGAAAAAGACACGATTTTTCCCCGCGACAGAAAAATGTCGACTTCACTGGGGACAAAACTTTTTATTGTTTCAAAGAAAGGGTTATTTCTAATTGTTTTGTTTTTATTTCATTCTTGTTACATGTGTTGTTCTTTGGTTCTGTTACTTGTGTGATTCTGTTACAAGTGATACATTATGGACAAATCCTAACCCGGATTAAGTACACATAAGAATTAGGTGGAGGTTATAGTCACGTATGGCATACAAGGAGTCAGTCCTTAAAAAGCTGGCATGAGAATCCTTCCGCTCAGTGGAGGTTCCTTGTTGGTAGTATATGTTTAGCAAGTTCAGTTGCGAAGACATTATTGCTTTCATTGAACTGTAGAAGCTGAGTTGGCTGTAGAACCCATAACCCATCCTGACCTTATTAGGTTGTGGCGCAGAAACTATTCAGGTGAAGACTTGGATTAGTTGTCATGCGGAGAGCCACACTCAGACGAGTTTTTCTTGAGAATATTGCTAGCTCACAAGTTCAGTTGTGCAAGCCGGTAATATCCGAAAGAAAAATGTAGACTCTGACGTATCAGTAGAACATGTTGTGCAGGTGATTAAACCTTAGTACTATCCCATGTTTGGTTCTCTGACCTCATGCTCATGACGCTGGACCTTTGAACCTGTGTGTACCATGTTTGTATTACCATGTTTGTAGAACTATGTTTGCACTACCATGTTTGCCGTATCATGTTTGCCTTACCATGTTTGTATATGTGGCATTCATGCATCCATGCATTCATACATTCTTAGAAAATCCATCTTCAAAAAAAAAACACATGATTTTTCCAAAAAAAAATTTAGAGAAATTTTTCTTTGCAAACATTATAGGATTAAGTTATGGAGTGGGTAAAAAGGCATACCAAGAGGTACGGTTTCAAAGCGCCTAATGTGGAAAGACTGAAAGAGTTAGCATCTTTTGTACAAGATCCTTCCGATTTTAGGAAAAGCCATGGAAAGCTTTTGCCTATCTTGAACACTCATGTTGATGAAGGACTTCTCAAAACTCTAGTTCAGTTCTATGATCCCGTCTACCGGTGTTTCACCTTTCCAGACTACCAGTTGGTACCAACCTTGGAAGAATATGCCAATCTTTTGGGTATTCCTGTGTCTGACAAAATACCTTTCAATGGTTTGGAAGCCATACCTAAGTCACAAGTCATTGCAGCAGGTATCCATTTGAAGAAATCTGAAGTAGAGAGTAATTAGACTACCAAAGGAAACCATCCGGGTTTGACTTCGCAGTTTCTAATAAAGAAAGCCTTTGATTTCATCGAAACTGGTAGCATGATAGCTTTTGAAGATGTATTAGCCTTGCTCATCTATGGATTGGTTCTGTTTCCCAACGTCAACGACTTTGTTGATATCAACGCCATAAAGATCTTTCTGATTGGAAATCCTGTTCCGACTTTGCTTGGTGACATGTATTTCTCTATTCATCACAGGAATCGCCAAGGCGATGGAATCATTGTATGTTGTGCACCTCTTTTGTTCAAATGGATTGTTTCACACTTACCTAAGTCTCATATTTTTACGGAAAACCGAGAAGGCACTAGTAGAAAAAACACTTGTTAAGTCGGTTAAAAATGACTTCTTAAGACGGTTCCGAGTCTAACCTAAGAATTACCGACATAAGAAGTTTTGACTTCTTAAGTCGGATTTGGACCTGACTTAAGAAAATTTCACACTTACATAAGTCTCATATTTTTACGGAAAACCGAGAAGGTTTGCGTTGGCCTCGAAGACTTATGTCCCTTACTAATAATGATATCCATTGGTATACTCTGGCCCGCTGCGGTACACAAACCATTGATGGTTGTGGAGAGTTCGCCAACGTACCCCTCATTGGTACACAAGGAGGAATTAACTACAATCCGGTCCTAGTCCGACGACAACTCGGGTATGCAAATTCAGTTAAACCTATTGGACTCGCAGTAGAAAGCTACTTCTACCAAGAAGGGGAGGATCCTCAAGGGTTGAAGACAAGAATGGTAAGAGCTTGGTACGACGTCCGAAGAAAAGAAAAAGGTGAGATAAGGAACTGCATTGCTACGGATGCCTATACCTGTTGGGTGAAGAAAAGAGCAAGGGAGTTTCAAATGCCTTATGATTATGAAAAACCCATGTTCCCTGTTGTATCTCAACTACCCAATTTTCCCATTAATACTATGGAAGAATACCAAGAGACTTTGGCTAAGATGAAGTTAGAAAAAGACGCTTGGGAAGAAAAGTTTCGTAAAACTGATGTGGAAAACAGAAAGTTGAAGAAACGGGTGAAAGATCACGAAGAAACTCTCTATTATCAAGATGGATGGTGTAATACGGTGAACTGACTTTATTTGAAATGTCGCGGTAAGCAAGAGTCGCCACCAACTTTTATTTTATCCAATTGGAAAGGCAAAAAGAACAGGAAAGACCTTTGGAAGATTTTGAGTTCGGGGGGTAGATTATACAAAGGGAAGGTGTAAGGCACCCTTTGCATCCATGGTTTTCCATGGGCTCTTAATTGCTTAGCTCACTTGTTTGTTTGAATTGCTTGAAAAGTGTCGTGTGTGAATAGTAAAAGATTTCGTTTAAGGACTCTAGCTTGTAAATAAGCGTAGCCTTGTTTGAAAGTATTTGAAAAGAGAGGTGTGAAAAGCATTTGATTTTGAATGTGTGAGCAAGCAATTAAGAACTACCTACCCTAAGTTGTCTTTCTTGTTCTTTAAGTCTTTCGGGCGAAAGGATCTATCCATACCATGAGAGGGCAGGAAGTCTTTCAATTGGATGTACGGGTCATCGAAGGGTCATCGTAGGTAATCATTCGCCACAAGACTGTCCCTTGCCATAAAGAGGGCAGGTAGTCTCGGGGAAGGATATAATAGTCATTTAGGCAACAGTAAAGATACCTTAGCAATCAAAGGGACTATCATCATTTATCGAGGCAACTCGAGGGACGAGATCATTCTATCGTAGGCAACTCGACGGGACCATGATCTTTTATTCCGAGGGACTATGATGATTTGAATTTGTAGGCAACATGTGCTAAGGTATCCCTATATCCGAGGGACTTGACTATTTTGATCGAAACTGAAGGCAACAGGCAACAAGAGAGGTACCCTAAAGGTGAGTGTGTGTAACAATCATGTGAGTTAGATTCAAGTATTTATCTTGCATTATGATTTGCTAGCGATTGATTGATTATCTTTTCACTCCCTATTTACTAACCACGCAGTTAAAATGGCAGAATTTAAAGACAGAAATTAAAGGTCCTACGCTATTACAATAAACACCTGCGGGGATGGGGGAATTAAAACAGAGAACAAAAAGATAAATAATTAATTTAATTTTTCTTGAGCCTTGATCTTCTTCGAATTCTTGATTGACCCTGAAAAATGCAATGAAAATAATAGGATTAAGTGTAAACGGAATTCTTTAACATTTGAAAGTAAACCCTAATTTACATTCTATAAGGTAAAATAAATAACATCTAAAATAATTATTAAATAGGGACTTAGCTTTTTTATTGGCATGGCGCGTTGTCGGAGATCTTTGATTAACCCTGAAAATCCGCCACGGAGAAAAACGTTAGTGCATGAATGATCTATAAAAAGGTTCACAAATCTTACCCTTAAACCAAAGGTTTATTCAAGAAAACTGAAGGTTTATTCAAGAAAACTGATTGTGACCTACAATGTTTATATGGCTAAAAATGCGTTATCGGATAACACCCACCTGAGGATTCTAGAGTTTATAAAAGAATCGAGGTTAACAAACCTAAAAATTAATTATCAATTTTCAATTAATTAAGTTGACAAAAATAAGTTTTTCGATTAAATTATCTAATTCTAATAATTAATTTAATCCATTAAAAGAAATTTTCTAATCAAATAATTAAACACTAAATTAATTTGATTAACAATTAAACCCAAATCAATTGTTTAATTATAAAATAAGTATTATCAAAATTATAAAAAGAAAATTTATTGAATAAACAAATAAATAGCATTGAAATAATTTTTGAATTAATAGAAATAAAACAAAACAAAAATACAATAAAATAAAATAAAAGAGGATTGGTGAACTTAGCTGGCTGGGGGCGAATTGGATTCAGTGTAGTAGAGTCTTGAAGGAGTATGGTGCGCATGCAAGCCTTAGAACGTTGGATCAATTTACGCAGCAATCTAGCGGCTGGGATCTGAGGGAGTAGGGTGAGCGCGCGTGGAGGAGTACCATTGAATCCGCCATAAGTCACTTTGTAAAAATATAATGTTTAACCAGGGAATCGAACCCAGGTTTTGAGCCTCAACCGTTCCATTCCTTGACCAACCGCGCTGTATGTTTGATTCGTTTATTAAACAAAATTGGATTAATATATATCAGATATAATTCAAATGAGAAATTCAAAACAAAAGTCAAGAGTGGGTCCCTTGGGTTTTTTCCACAGCCAATCGTTGGCAGAGAGAGAAAGCGGAATTTTTGACCAGCCACTCACGAATCCACACGCGCAGAGAGAGGAAGTGGGAATGTTGACGGACCAATGGGAACGAAACACGCATGTGGCTACTGGGTCCGAGGATACTATTCATTATCTTCTTCGCACGCCCCTGCAGCTTTTCTTGCGGAATCTCCCACAAATTTACCTGCGGATTTTGTTGCAATTCTCCATGGCTAAACTTGCAACTGTGGAACCTGCAAAACCTTACGAATAAAAGTGCAAAAGGGTACTCCCCCCCCTAAACCGGACCTCCTGAGTCCGTTTATGGCATCGGTTTGGACTGTAATTACCTGCAAAACACGATACGAAGAAGAAGAGGAAATATGCCCTAGCCATGGCACTTGGTCATTCCAGCGTTAAAGCTTATAAACAAAGGTTCTGAACAATCCCAAACATGTCCATGAACAATTATATATGCATTAAATTCATAAAAACGATATACATGAAAGGTTCGAAATCCCAAGAACTCTTACCAATGGTGCAAGCGTGAGGGTAAGCTTTCAAGACGACATGGATCAGTATCTGAGTCGGGTAACGCCCTTTAGTACCTTAGGAACAAGTCTGGATCAATGGAAGTGATTAAAAACGTCTGGAAAATTCTCCTTGAGTTTACCACAATTCCTTGAGTTTTATGGTAGCTTTGTTAGGGTTTTCTACTCAAGTTTTTTCGTCCCCTTATGGTCTGATGTTGTTTTGTTTATATAGAGGAGAGAATTCGGGTTGGAAATAAGAGCTTGAATCATGAGATTGGTGAGAGGAAATATTTGAAGATATTTGATTGGAAAATCATCATAAAACCTTCTATAATTGATTCAATCTTCCTTTAATCAAGATATTATATTCACTTGAACCTCAAGAATGGCTTTGTGATTGAGGAAATCAAATCATTCATTAGTTTGAATTTATCATATTTTTCTTTGATTTAAATTGAATAAAAATCAAAAATAAATAAAATAAAATTCCAAATTCTCCCTCAACGAAATTCAATGGTTCTCATGGTGTTTCTTGGGCTTTCATATGATCCAAAATAAAATCCCATGATTTAATTCCTTATTTTTGGTTTTTTACTTGATTTATTTGCCATTTAAATGAATAAAATTCAAATAAATAGAAATAAAAATGCCAAAAATATAATAATGGTTTTGTAGGCCTTTTTGTGTATTATACATGTGCTTGGAATCAAAAACTTAGGCCCATTGATTCAAAAACGCAAAATTACTCAATTAGGTTTTCATGTATTTCTTGAAACTCGCTCAACTTCAACTATGCATATCTCTCTCAATTTTAGCCCTATGAAAGTGTTCTTGACCATTTTAGAAAGCTAAAGATGTCCTCTAAAACCTCCTTTTGGTTTCATCTCAATTGAGTATTCCATGCTCAAGTTATGAGCTTTGAGAAAAAATGGCTTTTTGCGATCTCTTAGAAGGACCTGTAATGTTTTGACTCATAACTCCCAAATGGTGCATTTTTAGACTTGGCATGTGAGAGACAAAATTGTAGAGAATTCAATTTCATTCAAATTGAGCTTTGGATGGAAAATTTTTGATGTTCCATGTAGGAGTTATGTCTGGTCAAAGTTCAGTTGACTTTTCCTATGAAACCCTAATTTAGAAACTCTTGAATTTGTTGATTTCTGATCTTTTCCTGATGAATCATGATCAACCCTTGATCAAATGATGAATCTAACATTAAAATGTTGATGTTGACCAAAAATCAGGAATTTTAACTGTATTTTGACCATAGTTTGACTTTTAGGTCGACCAGTCGATTATTGATCGTTTGAGTAGTTGACTGAGTAATCTTTTGAATCAGGGCTTGAAACTTGGCCTGAGGATACTATGAGGCATATGAGAGACCATGAAGTCCACTTGAGGTATCAGAAGTTGATTTTACTTTGAGAGAATCAAAACCCTAGTTTAGAGGTTGTTGCTTAGGAGAGAGACTACATGCTTCTTTCTTGTGTGTTTTTGAGCATTTGAAAGTCAGATGGATTGATATATGAATAAATATGTTGGACAAATTTTGGGGTATGACAGATGGCTCATGAGTAAAGATGAGAAGATTCGTCGGAAAGACGCCGCAATCAGGAGGTACATCAAAAAAGCAAGAAAAATCTTGAAGGCTCGACAAGCAACGCTCCGATGCCTGACAATTGGAAGAATGTTGTTGACAAACTGAGGACTGAAAAGGCCGAGTTGAAAGCTTACTATGGGAAAGAAATCATGAAGCTCAAGCTGCATAATGCATTTGGTTCTTCGTCCGATGAGGATGTTTAGGATTTGTTTAGCTTTTCATTTATCATTTGCTTCTGTACGGAGCTACGCTCCAATGTTGTAACATTTCCCATTATTTCAATAAAAGAATAGTTTATGTTCGAATGTTTGCAGGGAAATAATCTTTAAAATATTTGGAAAAATCATAAACTTCTTTTTGCATACATCATTCTGCATATCGAGTCTGTTGTATAGAGTCTCATCTTTTGGATCTTTCTCCAATAGATCGTCAAGCTGTCGCGTCTCAAAGTTTCTCGACCGCGCTCGCAATCAGTTCACAGATACAATACTCGTTCAAATAGAAGAAGAGTAATGGAACACTCCGAACAAGAGAATATTGAGCTTCGTGGTACAATGACCACCCTTCAGGAAAAATTGGAAAGTCTCACTACTCTGGTTGACTCTTTAATGGCCGCACAGAATCAGCAGCCACCACCCAGCAGTCAAGCAACGGTGATATCCGAGACCACTACTCCAGTTTCTACAGTTGCATTCAGCATTCCATCTTTCTCCATGCCAGAAGGTTGGGGTACGCCTTTCAGTTTTGGTGCAGGTTTCCGCCATAATTTCTCTGGGGTTCAAACAACCACAACTGAAGCGCCTGCTACACAAGGTTCAGTGTTCACTCCACATTCAGGGGTAACTTTTTCCCAAATCACTATGGCACTTTCTCAACCCACTATGACAGCTCCGACCCCTACGGTTCACACAGTTCCTTATGGTGGCAATGAGATTTATCATGATCAAGATGATAGCACAAATCAGCGTAACCTTGTGGAAGATCTCCAAGAACAGTTCAACAAGATTCAACTAGAAGTCAAAGCTATTCGTGGCAAAGATTTGTTTGGAAAGAATGCCCAAGAATTATGCTTGGTTCCCAGTGTACAAATACCAGCTAAATTCAAGGTCCCTGACTTTGAGAAGTACAAAGGTAGTTCTTGTCCACAAAGCCATCTTGTAATGTATGCCAGGAAGATGTCTAGTTATGCAGATAATCATCAGTTGCTCATCCATTACTTTCAAGACAGTTTGACTGGTGCCGCACTAAAGTGGTACACAGGATTGGATAGCACCAACATTCGAACTTTCAATGACCTAGATGAGGCCTTTGTCCGACAATACAAATACAACTCGGATATGGCTCCAGATAGAGATCAACTCCGATCCATGGCTCAGAAAGATCATGAAGCTTTCAAAGAATATGCCCAACGATGGAGAGAAACTACTGCTCAGATTAGTCCACCATTAAAAGAGAAAGAGATGACAAAGATATTCTTGAATACTCTTGGCTCGTTTTATTATGAACGCATGATTGCTAGCGCTCCAAGTGATTTCACCGAAATGGTAAACATGGGGATGCGTCTAGAAGAAGGAGTCCGAACCGGACGTCTAACTAAAGAAGGTGGATCTTCAAGTGGAACCAAAAAGTTCGGAAGTGGTTTCCAAAAGAAGAAAGAACAAAGTGTTGACATGGTGTCCCAAGGAAAGCCAAGAGGAAACGTCAATCATCAACAACAGATTGCTGCCATTGTGCCGGTCGTTAATACATCACCGAATCCGGGATTTACCCCGCAGTTTCAACAACAACAGCCTCGACAACAGGCTCAACAGTTTAACAACAATCAGGATCGTGTGTAAAGAGCTCCACAGTTCGATCCGATTCCAATGACTTACACAGAATTGTACCCTGCCTTGATTGAAAGAGGTCTTGTTCAAACTAAAGCACCACTACCAGTACCTGAGAAACTCCCATGGTGGTACAAAGCTGAGGTCTCATGCCCTTATCATCAAGGAGCACCTGGCCATGATCTTGAGCATTGCATAGCTTTGAAATATGAAGTTCAGAGGTTGGTTAGATCTAATCTTCTCTCTTTCAGAAATTTGAATCTGAATGTGCAAGCAAATCCGCTGCTCAATCATGGAGGGCATGTTGTAAACATGGTGTATGGATGTCCTGGTCCATACCGAATCTATGATATCAATTTCTCAAGAGCAGATTTGGTACAAATGCACGCCACTCTCTGTCAAGGGCAAAATTTTCGCCAGCATCACTACGGTTCCTGTAGTATATGTTGTGTAGATCCTCACGGATGTTCGATTGTGAGAAGAGATCTTCAAGTTTTGCTAGATAATGGTACTATTCAGATCTACAAAAATAGGAATGAAGATGAAGTTAACATGATAGGATGTTATCCGCATGAGCTTTTAGTCTCAGATATCAACTCGGAAATGCCTAAAGTTAACGTCATTGTTCCTCATTTCAACATGCCCGAGCGCATAGAAGTTACCTACAACAAGCCAAAGGTTCCTATTTCTCCTTTCATCATTTGTCTACCTGGACCTGTTCCCTATGACTCTGATAAGGCAGTTCCCTACAACTACAATGCAACAATGATAAAGAATGGACGAGAAGTTCCTTTACCTACTCTTTCATCTGTCGTGAACATCGCTGATGTGAGTCGCGTAACAAGAAGTGGACGTGTGTATACTCCACTACCTCCAAAGCAGCCTGTTGCTCCTACAACCGGGCAAAATCCTGTCAATACACCAGTGGGGAATCCTGTGGAAACTCCTATCAGTAATACAAGCATTGATGTTGGCCAATCCTGTGGAACCAATGTCAACCCTGATTTTGATGAAATTTTGAAGCTTATCAAAAGAAGTGAATACAAGATTGTGGACCAGCTTATTCAAACTCCTTCAAAGATTTCAATACTTTCATTGCTTTTAAACTCTGAAGCCCACAGGGAAGCCCTGATGAGAGTCTTGGATCAAGCTTTTGTAGATCATGATGTGACTGTTGATCACTTTGATGGGATAATAGCTAACATAACAGCTTGCAACAATTTAAGCTTCTGTGATGAAGAACTCCCCGAGGAGGGCAGAAATCACAATCTTGCTCTGCACATTTCTATGAACTGTCAGTCAGATTCTTTGTCTAACGTGCTGGTAGACACTGGATCTTCCTTAAATGTGATGCCGAAGACGACTCTTGCTCGTTTGTCTTACCAAGGAATGCCTATGAAGTTCAGTGGTGTAGTAGTCAAAGCATTTGATGGATCGCGAAAATCTGTTATCAGCGAAGTCAACCTTCCCATGACAATTGGTCCACATAGATTTCAAATCACCTTCCAGGTCATGGACATTCAAGCTGCTTATAGCTGTCTGTTGGGACGACCATGGATTCATGAAGCAGGGGCAGTAACTTCTACGCTCCATCAAAAGTTAAAATTTGTAACAAATGGAAAATTGGTGACAATAAGTGGAGAACAAGCCTTGATGGTGAGCCATTTATCCAATTTCTCTTTCATTAGCGCCGATGATGTGGAAGGAACGCAGTTCCAAGGTCTCTCTTTAGAAGATGAATTTTCCGAAAAGAAAGCGTCAATTTCTTCTTACAAAGAGGCAGTGAAAGTGGTAAAAGATCGAACTACCACTGGCTGGGGGCAAGTTGTGATCCCTACCAAGAATGAAACCAGAGCAAGACTCGGATGTTCACCAACATTCTCAAATTGCACCAAGAAGGATGAAACCCTTCGTCCGATCAAAGATACATTCATTAGTGGAGGATTCCTTAACCCAATTCCTCAAGAGGTTAATGTCCTTATCGAAGAATGCATCGAAGAAGGTCTACCTGATCCTGAAGAAGAATGGAAATGTTATCTCAATGACTCGGGATATATATCTCAGGAAGAACCGTATGCACCGTTCTATCCTCCTTCAGAGAAGTCCAAAGGCAAAGAAACTGAGCCTGTTCCTGCAGAAATCTGGGACACCTTGGGACAACCAAGTGGAAAATATGATTATATGGTGAAATACACTGCACCTGAAAGTTCAAAGATTGCTATTGAAGATATCCAACCAACTGGATGGGGAGGTTTCTTTGAATATAATAGTCAAATAGAAGAGGTTTATCAGCCCTCTCAATTTTCTCAGCAGCCTAAAATTACTGAAAATTTCAATGCATCTACCAAGATTGACAACCCTGAAGATGGTTATTATCACATAAATGCCATTTTTGAAGATGAAGGGGAAGATGGCCCGGCAGTTGACTCGAAAAGTGTCTCTGACAATGAGTCTCTTCATCCTGAAGACTGGGAAGTACATCCTGAAAATTCTGAAGATTGTGACTTATCATATGCTCTTCAAGAAGTAAAAGAAGACCATTTCAACTCTACAAAGAGCAAGGTTGACAAACCAGGACCTTCAAATCCTGCTCGACCAGCGGTCAATGTCAATACTGAAGATAATTCTGAGGAGAATTTTCCTGAATACATAATACGCAGAGGAGTTCGTTGCTACTAGAAAGCTGTCGATGTTCCGAATGTTGTTCGCCGCTCAAAGTAATCACCTCGCTGTTATTTTGACCTCCTGCCTGGCCCAAAGCAGAGAGATGTTTTATAGGGCTTTGCTTTTAAATGTTTTGCCCAAATAAGTTTGTGTATAGGGCTTTGTTTTTAAAAGTTTCCCTCTTTGTCCTGCCCAAGACAAATGAGTTTGTGTTTAGGGATTTGTTTCAAAAATGAATCATAAATAAAGTGTCATTTTGAATTCCCTACACTATGTGTTTTATTTTTTGCTTTTTTCTGGAAATGGTAATCCTAAAAAACCAAAAAAAACTTTTCAAAAAAAAATCTGCATACACACTTGCATTCATAAATTTTCTGAAATAAATATAAATCATATATGCAGATTTACTATTGATAAACCCATTGAATGCAATAACCCTATGCCCTCTCCCAACTTTGAGTTTCCTGTGTTCGAAGCCGAAGAAGAGGAAGAAGAAGAGATCCCGGACGAGATCTCTCGATTACTTAAGCACGAGGAAAGAGCCATTCTGCCTCACAAAGAGCCTTTAGAAAGAGTCAACTTGGGTTCTGAAGAAGACAAAAAAGAAGTGACCATTGGATCGCTGCTTGATACTAATATCAAGAGTAAACTAATAGATCTGCTCAAAGAATATGTTGACGTGTTTGCCTGGTCCTACCAAGACATGCCTGGGTTGGATACCAATATTGTTCAGTATTACTTGCCATTGAAGCCAGAATGTCCGCCAGTCAAGCAGAAATTGCGAAGGACTCACCCTAATATGGCTAACAAGATCAAAATGGAAGTTCAAAAGCAACTTGACGCAGGTTTTCTTGTCACCTCTAAGTATCCTCAATGGTTGGCCAACATAGTGCCCGTTCCGAAGAAAGATGGTAAAGTCAGAATGTGTGTTGACTACCGTGACTTGAACAAGGCCAGTCCAAAAGATGACTTTCCATTACCACATATCGACATGCTTGTTGATAACACCGCTAAGTTCAACATCTTTTCCTTCATGGACGGGTTCTCCGGTTATAATCAGATCAAGATGGCTCTCGAAGACATGGGGAAGACATCTTTCATCACCCCATGGGGTACCTTTTGCTACAAAGTAATGCCGTTTGGATTAAAGAATGCAGGAGCAACTTACCAAAGGGCGATGACTACTCTCTTACATGACATGATGCATAAAGAAATTGAAGTTTATGTGGACGACATGATAGCCAAGTCCAGCACAGAAGAATAACATATTGAATACCTTTTGAAGTTGTTTCAACGACTAAGGAAATATCAGCTTCGCTTGAATCCTAACAAATGTACTTTTGGGGTTAGATCTGGAAAACTCTTGGGTTTCATTGTCAGCCAAAGAGGTATTGAAGTAGATCCCGACAAAGTCAGAGCTATTCAAGAGATGCCTGCACCAAAAACTGAAAAGCAAGTAAGAGGATTTCTCGGACGATTGAACTATATCTCCAGATTTATCTCTCAAATGACTGCCACTTGTGGGCCAATTTTCAAGCTTCTCCGTAAAGATCAAGGGGTTGTATGGACTGAAGATTGCCAGAAAGCGTTCGACAGTATCAAAGAGTACATGTTAGAACCACCAATATTGATTCCACCAGTTGAAGGAAGACCTCTAATCATGTACCTTACAGTGTTGGAAGAATCCATGGGTTGTGTGCTTGGACAGTAAGATGAAACCGGCAAGAAGAAGCATGCCATCTATTACCTGAGTAAGAAATTCACAGACTGTGAGTCTCGTTACTCCATGCTCGAAAAGACATGTTGTGCTTTGGCTTGGGCTTCAAAACGTCTCCGCCAATACATGATCAACAATACTACTTGGTTAATCTCCAACATGGATCCGATCAAGTACATCTTTGAAAAGCCTGCCTTAACAAGAAGGATTGCCCGATGGCAAATGTTGTTATCCGAATATGACATTGAATACCGTGCTCAAAAAGCAGTCAAAGGAAGCATTCTCGCCGATCACTTGGTGCATCAACCAATTAATGAATATCAATCCCTCAAGTTTGACTTTCCTGACGAAGATGTCATGTACTTGAAGATGAAAGATTATGACGAACCATTACCAGAAGAAGGTCCTGATCCTGGATCAAGATGGGGCCTAATTTTCGATGGAGCAATAAACGCTTTTGGCAATGGAATTGGGGCAATCATCATCACTCCCAAGGGTACTCATATCCCGTTCTCTGCCAGATTGCTATTTGATTGCACCAACAATGTCGCAGAATATGAAGCTTGTATCATGGGTCTCGAAGAAGCCATTGACTTAAGGATCAAGATCTTAGACATATATGGAGATTCACCCCTCGTGATCAATCAAATTAAAGACAAATGGGAAACTTACCACCCTGGCTTGATTCCTTACAGAGATTATGCAAGACGTCTGTTGACTTTCTTCAACAAAGTTGAATTGCATCATATACCTCGAGATCAGAATCGAATGGCAGACGCCTTGGCTACTCTATCTTCCATGTTCAAAGTCAGTCATTGGAATGATATGCCTAAAGTCAGAATTATGCGCCTTGAAAGGCCCGCCTATGTGTTTGCAACTGAAGCAGTCATCGACGATAAACCGTGGTTCCACGACATCAAACGCTTCCTTCAAACTCAAGAGTACTCGCTTGGGGCATCAAACAAAGATAAGAAAACTCTAAAAAGGCTTTCTGGCAGTTTCTTCCTGAACGGGGATGTGCTATACAAAAGAAACTTCGACATGGTTTTGCTCAGATGCATGGATAGACACGAAGCAGACATGTTAATGCATGAAGTGCATGAAGGGTCCTTTGGAACTCATTCAAATGGGCATGCAATGTCCAAAAAGATCTTAAGAGCAGGATACTATTGGTTGACAATGGAATCTGACTGTTATAAACACTTGAAGAGATGTCACAAGTGCCAGATCTACGTAGATAAGATCCATGTGCCACCGACTCTACTCAACGTTCTCTCATCTCCATGGCCTTTCTCCATGTGGGGTATCGACATGATCGAAATGATCGAACCGAAAGCTTCAAATGGTCATCGTTTCATCTTAGTGGCTATTGATTACTTCACCAAATGGGTCAAAGCAGCATCTTACGCCAATGTTACAAGACAAGTGGTTGTGAGGTTTATCAAGAATAACATCATTTGCCGATATGGTATTCCCAGCAAGATCATTACTGACAATGGTTCAAACTTGAACAACAAGATGATGAAAGAATTGTGTGAGGAATTCAAGATTGAGCATCATAACTCTTCTCCTTACAGACCAAAAATGAATGGCGCCGTCGAAGCCGCCAACAAGAATATTAAGAAGATCGTCCAGAAAATGGTCGTCACTTACAAAGACTGGCATGAAATGCTGCCGTTTGCTTTACATGGGTACCGTACTTCAGTGCGTACTTCAACAGGGGCAACTCCCTTTTCTCTAGTATACGGCATGGAAGCTGTGCTCCCCATAGAAGTTGAAATCCCATCAATGAGAGTCCTCATGGAGACTAAGTTATCAGAGGCTGAATGGTGTCAAAGCAGATACGATCAGTTGAACTTAATCGAAGAAAAACCTATGACTGCTCTATGCCATGGACAGTTATACCAAGCAAGGATGAAACAAGCCTTCAACAAAAAGGTTCGACCTCGTGAATTTCAAGAAGGCGACCTCGTGCTTAAAAAGATCTTGTCTTTTCAACCAGATTCTAGGGGCAAATGGTCTCCTAATTACGAAGGCCTGTATGTTGTTAAAAGAACATTTTCTGGCGGCACCATGACTCTTGCAACCATGGATGGTGATGAACTCCCACATCCTGTGAATGCTGATGCAGTCAAGAAATACTTTGTCTAAAAAAAAAAAATAACAGCTCGATAAGTCGAAAACCCGCAAAGGGCGACTTAGGCAAAAATGAGCGTCTCGGTGGACTGAAAACCCGAAAGGGCGGTCCAGGCAAAAATTAGAGATAATAAACAGAAAAATTCATCCTGGTAGATTGAAAACCTGAAAGGGCAATCTAGGCAAAAATTAAGGATTTATGACAAAGTAACTGCATCAGACCATACTTCGTCACCTGAAGAGTCTTAAATTAAATCATCACCAGTCTGAAGCAACAAGCACAGTTGGAACTCAAAGTTGTTAGGGGAAATAGTGGTTATTGCTTTCAATGTAGCCTTTTCCGCATAATTACCATTTCCAACTTTTGTAAATACTCCATGGAATCACGCCTTTAGCTGATTTCCATCCTTTTAAATAAATTTGAGCCTTGTGCCCATTTGTTTGCAATTCTTGATCTTTTCTAGCTTGCAAAATGACGCTTTAATTGTGTTATTAACTTTTGAAAGAAAAAAGAAAAAAGTTTTAAATGAATTTACTTTACTTTTTCAAAATAAAAGCGAAATTTTCCTTTGAGTTGTGAACAACAGAAGGAACATCAACAGCTATCTCCATAGGATGATCCAAAGATTATCCTTCAGGACTGTTCTTTTCCTCAAAAGAGATGATGAGACGACGATATTCTTGTCACAAAAAAAAAGAATTCCTGAACCAATTACCCCTCGTGGTAGAAAAGGTTTTTCTATCCCCAGTGACGAAGATCTTTCATCTCCAATGAAGAAGTTCTTCCATCTCAATAAGAAAAGATGCTTATCTTCCCCAGAGAAGTTGAAAGCACGCAACACCATTCATCACCCGTGTTATCTGCACCATGTTGAAAGACATTCGCTGAGTATCTGGTTGTATTGCGACGTCGATCCGTCTCCAGTACATACTTCTTTGTCTGTCAGTATCGTTAGCATGCATGCAACATTCATGACATTCATCATTCATACATACTTACATCATTTATGCATTCTAGCATTTTCCAATATTTGCTTGTTCAGAATGTATCTATTCCAAAAAGAAACAGGTATGGGCGTGTCATCTCTCCAAGTAGGTTGTCACCCTTAAGCAGAAAGAACATCTTCTTTCTCCAGTTCCCCACTGAGATCATTCCTCGTGGAAGAAGGTTGCTTCAGTTTCTCCTCTCCAAAATAAAGGAGAAAATTCCCAATTGAGTTCATTCCTAAAGGGTACAAAGTCTTGTTTGACTATTTCTTTCCAAATTCATCCTTGGTTAGAACCTTGTCTTTACCAGAGATTCAAATTTCGATTCCCCAAACAGAGTCGAGAAAAGTTGAACCATAAACAATAGCCTCATCATCTGAGCAGTTTATGTTTCTTTCAAAAGATTTTTCCTCTCTAGGAAATCAATCATGAACACCATTTGACAATCAGGGCCTTATTACTGATCACAAGGCTGAATATCCAGTAATTTCCCTAGTAAAGTCTCCAGGATCATTTTATCACTCGGCTGATAATTGATCATGTCTTCAAAACCGCTATCACGAGGCTGATAGTCGGTAACCTTTTTGTTTTGGTTATATTATTTAACATGTCTATCACAATGCTGATAGTCGGTAATATTAACCGAACCTTTGAAACTCTTTTTACCATGTCAAGTCTATCACCATGCTGATAGTCGGTAATGCAGTTTCATACCTTTCACTGTCGCATTATTAACAAGTCTATCCCTGTGCTGATAGTCGGTAATGTTGATAGGTAAGCTTTTCTTACAAAGCTATCATTCCCCGGTGAAGCATACACTTGCTTTCCCGAAAAGAGAGACGGATTCTCTTCCTAAAACGGATTGAGACATCCTTCCCGATCTCTTGTCCCCAGTGGAGTCAGTACTTGATATCCCCACGGTAAAGATATCCTTGCATCATTCGCAATTTTGGTATCTTAGGTCCAAAATTTGCGTCTTCTGATATTTAAGTCTCTTCCACCCTATCAAAACGAAGATTTTAAATCTTCGTATCTCAGGTTGAAGAAACTTAAATAGGGGCATCTGTCATACCCCAATTTTTGACCTAAGATACCACCTCATATCATTGCATATACATCATTTGCATCTCTAACAAATTGCATAGTTTGTGTTTGCTATATGTGACTCAGCAGGGTTTAATCAAGAAATCACTCATCAGTACAAGTAACAATCAATTAGGGTTTTGTTCCGCCTTCATATCAAATGAATCATCTTCATCAACAATCAACATTTGGTCCTCAAAGATTCATTTCAACAAACCCAAAGGCTCTGAATCAACCAGATTAGGGTTTTGACTTAAGATAGCATACTCCTGACTTTTGCTCAGGATTTGACCTAATGACTTGGGACATGATCTCAAGACCCCAAGTACATCATTTTTGAACTAATCTATTGGCTCAAGACATCTCCTACACAAGGATTGATCAACAGTGAAATTTCAAATCATCAGATTAGGGTTTTGAACTATCAGGGACTGAAATCAGGGATCACATTTGGGAATCCCTAAAAAGCCCCAGGGGATCACTCAAAGGTTTCAATCATCTTCAAATAATCCCAATGGCACTATCCAATAGAAATTGTATCTCAATTCAAGATCCACAGTCATCAATTTCATCAGGTCGACAATTAGGGTTTTTGACCTAATTCACCTGAACCACTGACTTTTTAATCAG
Source organism: Vicia villosa (assembly GCF_029867415.1). Taxonomy (NCBI): domain Eukaryota; kingdom Viridiplantae; phylum Streptophyta; class Magnoliopsida; order Fabales; family Fabaceae; genus Vicia; species Vicia villosa. The sequence continues at coordinate 18,726,243 of NC_081183.1, read as the reverse complement.
AACATGGTGCCACAACTTAAACAATGGCTCAAGGTCCTCCAATAACTCAATGTGATCCATTCATACCATTCATTTGGTGAGGATAGCTTGATTCATTTGAAATCTCCAGAAACGCGATTCGTCTAAAAAAGTCAACTGTACAAGATCACCATTGACTTTTTGGAAATTTTGGTCAACCATGACTTTTGAAGTTTCAAATCATCAATATATGATATATGAAGTCATTTGATCAAGAAAAATCAAGAAAATCAATCAAGAATCAAAAAGTCAAAAGTTTGACTTTCATACTTAGAAAAATGTCTAAGTGTTTTTCAATGGTTTTTTTTTCAAACTTTAGAAGGGAATAACTCAAAATTTCACCTACAAACTGAAAAAAACTTCCAACATGAAAGTTGTAGATTTTGATACAATAAACAACTTTGTCAAATAAAATGTTTTTCCAAAAGATCAACCATTTAAGAGATATGGGGCTTCAAAGTTGGTATCTTTTAAAAATTTCACTTAAAATCTCACTTTCTTCAAAGTTCATGGATCTTTTTCACCCATTTCCTTAAAGGTCTTGAAGAAACTTTCAACTAGGGTTTTGAAGTAAATAACATGAGCTTTCCAAAATGTCCAAGAACATGAAAAAATATGGAGCATAGATATGGTTTTGAATTATGCATTTAGTGATCATTTTCACTTGAAATTTCAAGTCATTTTGCCAAAGTTTTGAACCATATGACCTATAATGCAAGTAATGATGCATCAATGCAATAATTGAGAGATATTTTCTGATTTGAAGATCAGAATGGAAGAAGATAAGAAGCTTGGAAGATTAACCATGGTTAAGTCATTTTTAACCATTTGCATTTAATGTGAAAGATTCTATTCTATCCCTTAAGCTAAATCATCACTCTTTGATCCACTTGCAAAGGCTTTGTATTCAGAAAGCTTGGCCTATAAATAGAGGTCATTTCCACTCTTCAAATCAAACCAAAACCTCACATATTATAGGTTTTCTCTTCCTTTCTTAGAATGCAAGTTTCATAGTTTTCAAAGAGGGTGAAATTCCAACCTCCAAACCTTTGAAGTTCTGAGCAAAGTGATGTTTCCCACAACTCATAAACATCATATGGGATGTGTTTGATCCACTCACACACCCCAAAAACATCTAAAACTCAGAATCACTCTTCAACCTCCATGTTTGCATATAGTGAACCTTATCATGCCAAAATCCATACCAAGCCAATTCTGCCCAGACTAACCTTCTAAACACCATCCATATACTTCATATGAATGACCCAAACACTTACCAACAATCTGAAATGCCTCCATCATCAAATTCGATCCTCACTCCAAGCAACTGCAGATCGGGTTCCATGGCTATGCTCAGATGAATTCAGTCTACTCCAAGCATCCAGACATGTTCCATAATCATCATTGAAGCTATCCAGATCATTACAAAGCATCTGTAACACCTCTAGCTCGAAATTCAATCTCCAGTTTTGCCGTTTTTGAAGGTAAGCCTCATGAACTTCAAACTCATTCATACATGCATCATAAACAAAATATTGATATACCATCTTGTTTCTGCATCTATGAGGATCATTAAACCTCAATCAATTGCATCATAACTTGCACATACACGATTTCACATTGAATTTCAGTTTTAGTGTTCTTCGTGTTCATCACAAAATTGATCACCTTAGAGCAAAAATAAATGAATTGTGAGATCACCATCATGTTCCTCATGAAAAACCGAGTGAGATAGACCCTCTACTTGATCAAAACAACACAGTTTTGGAGATTTTCAAATTTCAGTTGGGATGATGTTCTTGGCGCGTTTTTTGTTCATAAATTCTGGAAAATTGATTGATAATATAATTAAATGGACGCGTGTATGTTACAAGCCACAAGCGTGGCTCAGTTGGCTTTTGTTTTGAAAAACAACCTCCAGGTCGTGGGTTCAACACCCTTAGGGGCCAAAACCTCTTTTTTATCACTTGTTTTCTTTGATTTTTCACACAACTTCAATTAATTATTTAACCAATCAAAATTAATTTTTTTTACTTCATTTTTTGCACACTTCATATTTAATATATATATTTTATGAATATCCAAAAAAATCACAAAAAAATATTTATTTAATACATTTTTAATTAGGTTTAAAATGACATGTTTTTAAGTGTTTTTTAATACTTTAAATATTGTTTTTCACTTGATTTTTAAAACTTAATCATTTGTAAACATTTTGTGGTCAAACCCTAATTACTTAGGTCTTAATTAAGCATGAAATTTGTTTTTTATCTTAATTAAATTGACTTTTGTCAAAATTCAAACTGTTTTAAAACAAACGATCACAATTTTTAAAACGATAAACCATCTCTTTTTGGTTATCTTTTCAAAAGAAACTATTGATTAAATCTTTTTTTTGGATTAATCAATTGATTTTTAAAACTTGGGCCTCTCGAATATTAGAGAGTGTAAGTCTCGAAACCCCTTTTGTACATATTTTTTTGTAAAAAATAGTTAATCAAAAAATAAGTTTTTAAAACTATTTTCTTTGGTTTTCTTTTCAAAACATGGGCCTCCATATAGGTATAAGCCCCATTCCTTGTGCACATATCCATCAACCATATTTTATAAACTAAAACATGGGCCTCTCGAATATTAGAGAGTGTAAGTCCCTTTCTTTTTTTTGTACAGTTTTTCTTTAAACAGAAAACTTCTTTCAAAACAAAACTTTCAAACTGTTTTCAAACGACGAAACCTCGCGTTTTTTTTACAAAACAATCAACCATGTTTTATAAAATAAAACATGGGCCTCCACATAGGTATAAGTCCCATTCCTTTGCATTAAATTAGGTATTTCATTGTACATACACCTTTTTGTACATACCTCGATCAATTTGATTTTTAACCTCGAATAACAAATAAAAAATGAAGGTTTTCTTTAAATCTTCCCAAAAATACCATGGGCCTCCATGTAGGTATAAGTCCCAAGCCCTTTTGTAAATATTTATTTACATAGCTTTGAATGAACTCAATGGGCCTCTCCCCGAGTATAAGTCCCGAGCCCCGTTTATGCAAATGGATCATGCTTACAGGTATATTTCCTTCATAAACTCCATTATATACACACACTTTGTCATATATATATAACTGTTCATATTTGTTCATGTACTTGTTCATATTTGTTCGTACTTGTTCATATTTATGATTGTGTATATATGCTTGTTCAACTTATTTCAACACTAGGTTCCCCATAGCCTCCTATTGGGCTTCGTGCAAAGAATCTCCCTAGTTTAGGTTAGGACACAGAGTATGGTTTCTCGGTGAAATCGCTCTAAGAGCTCAAACCAACTATACCATGCCTCCCCTTGGGATTTGTACAAACGACTTGTCCCTCCCATAGCCTCCTCTTGGGCTTACAATGCCAGGACCGTCGATTGTCCCTCCCATAGCCTCCTCTTGGGCTTACAATGCAAGGACCCTCGGATAGCCTCCTCTTGGGCATCGTACAAGGACCCACGGGCTTCTTATAAGCATCCCCAATATCCAAATCAAATACCCTAGGATATTAGACATTTTTCATCTCTATGATAGGAGTATCTCTTCTATATCATCACAAGCAATCTATCAAACTTTTTTGCCACAAGGATGGCTAATCAATCAAACCTTTTGCCACCAGGGTGGCTGATTAATCAAAGTTTTTGCCACAAGGCTGGCTTCGTCGAAACTTTTGCCACAAGGCTGGCGGATTAATCAAAACTTTTTGTCACAAGGCTGACTTCATTGAAAGTTTTTGCCACAAGGCTGGCTAATCAACTTGTTTTTGCCACAAGGCTGGCTAAACAAAAAAACATCTTTATCATTCTAAGCACCATAAGTGGCACAGCCTAGGGCTTATAATGAAAATATTTTCAAACAAAAATCAAACAGATGTATGTGATGATATAGATTAGATACATCGAACATTAAGATGACATTTGTCTCTTATCCTTTGCTTCCACTAGCACAAGTGGGAACTACGATTGCTCTGACTTTCTCAACATCCCTTTGAGAATACGTAGGCAGAAGGTCTTATCCTTGGCGAGCAAAACTTCTCCCTCAAACCACTCAAACCTTAGCACCCGTAGACCCCGAGCTACAGATGCTCTGATTCCCTCTAAGGGATATGTATGCAGAGGATCGCGATGATCTTTGCGAGCATAATCAAACAAACACCTTAGGTCCCACCTATTTCACAAGAACCCCCCACCATAACATAGAATGAAACAAACATAATAAAGAAACCTATAGAGTACTATAGATATGTTGGGTGCTAATACCTTCCCTTCGTATAACCAACCCTCTTACCCGGAATCTCTCCCCCACTTTTGCATTGCTTTTAGTTTTGGGCTTTGCATCTCATTTAGGTTATTGCAACTTTTTTCCTTTTCCTACTTTGGAAACAATAAGAAGTTTGGTCGTGACAAAAACAAAAGAAAAATCATTTTCTTGAGCACTCGAGCCTAAAGAAGGCATCAGGTGTTTCATCCCGAAAAAGACACGATTTTTCCCCGTGACACCCTTGTAAGGGTTAGCCTTCAAAATCAGTCCTCTAAAGTCATAATCCCCTAGAAAGGGTTAGCTTCCAAATTAAGCTTTTAAAGTCAATTCCCCAGTAAGGGTCAATCTTAAAACCTAGCTCTTTCATTCATCAATTCCTGTTTAACAAAAGCACAATCCTCAGTAGAGTCAACCTTTAGGATAATCTTCAATAGAGTCAAAAATCCCCTCAGAGTCAAAAGATCCCATACTGGTAGATCTTTCTCCATTAAAAAGTCAGCCTTAATCTTGGGCTTTGTACAAGGCATATACTCGCTTTAAAGTCCAAACACTCCTCATAGGTATTCCCCTAAGGAGTCAGCCACAACCTTGGGCTTTGTACAAGGCAGATAATAGAGTCTCCCCAGTGAGTCTTTCATCATCAAGTAGCCACAACCTTGGGCTTTGTACAAGGCAGATAAACCACCTTTCCTGTGTCAAAAGATTCCTAACCTTCAGGATCTTTTCCCCATAGAGTCATCCATACTCAATTTTCTCAACATTCATCCACAACCTTGGGCTTCATACAAGGCAGAAAACAATAACTTCTCCAGCAAAGAGTCAGCCACAACCTCGGGCTTCATATAAGGCACAAAATAGAGTTTTCCCTAGCAAGAGTCAGCCACAACCTTGGGCTTCATACAAGGCACAAAATAGAGTCTCCTAGGAAGAGTCAGCCACAATTCTGGGCTTTGTACAGAACACTAAATAAACCTTTCAATCATAAAACAAAATAAAACACTCTCCAACTAGAGTCAGTCTCAATTATGGGCTTCGTACAGAACACATAATTTCTTAGTTTAAGTTAATTCCCAGTGGAGTCATCTCCCAGAGTCAATAGAAACAATCAAAAAGCCTCAAGCTTGGGCCTCATACAAGCCAGCTAAAAATCAAATCTTTCAAACAGTAGGTAGATATAGCTTATCTCTATAGAAAGTATTTCTCCTATCTCACCACATTCTGTAGCAACCTGCCCTAAAAATTAAAGATTAGAGTCGCCACCTATTCTACCAAGGCGAATAGGAAACCTCGCGCAGTTAAGAGATCAGGGTAAGATACTATATTCAGGTCGAGGGAAGGTGTTAGGCACCCTCAACCCTTTCCTAAGGTTTGCATTATAAAGCTAAGGTTTATGGCTAACATAAAGAAAGATAACAGACAGTTAATAGGGTTAAGGCAAATAATTATCATAATTAAAGGTTTGTAATTCAAAGAAATAAAATTGGGACAAAATGAGATTTATGGGGGAGGGGACTCGCCTTGTTGCCAAGTGCCTAAGTACCTCCTTATGGAGGATCAGAGTCTACGTAGTTCGGGGAAGGGTTGTACGCCTTAGGATTTGAATTGAAGGTGTTTGGAGGCCTTTTGAGTTGCCTTATCGTAGTTTTGAAAATCGCAAGGATGGAAATATGTAGTTACGTGGTTTAGTGTGTTTTAAATATTGGGGCGTACAACACTGGTTTAATTTGTTACCGCTAGTCGCGATGATCAATAGGTTTGATCACCATAGTTAACGGATTAATAAAAGCATTGCTAATTATTTTAATCGTTTGATTCGATTATCACCGTTAGCAAATTGATGTGTTTTAATGATTTTAACTTTATCGTTACACCCCATAATCGGTAGATTCAATTACAAATAATAACGAATTGATAAATGAATGCTAATCATCGTAACTAATAGATTTGGTTAAAACCATTTAGCAAAAATAAGTTTATTTGAAATATCTTTAATTAAATTAATTGATAATTGATTATTACCCACCGCGATTAATTAATTTAATGGAAGCGAATAAAATTCTAAGATTGTTTTGCTAAAACCTAAGTTGATTAGAAAACCCTAATCCTAATACTTCGGCCAATGGGATTGGGCAAACCCTAATCCTTTGATAACTATCTTGGGTTTTTATGATTTTTAATAATTAAGATTTATTAAATTAATTAAATGGAATAATTGAAATAATCGAGGAAAATCCTAAATAATTATATTCCTAGTCATTAACCTAATCTTAATTAAATTACCTAAATATATACATAATTAATTAAACCTAAGGAAATAATTAGGATTAACCATGTAATTAAATAATATAAAAAAATTAAATAAAACCTAGAAAAGGATCCTGTGTGCGTTCCCTTGATAATCCATGGTAAGGTGCTGCATTCGGGGCGTTAGATTTGTGTTGGGGGAGATCTGATGGTGGTGGTTGAGGGTGCACCGTGAGCTCTTGTCTCTCGCGCGTGTATGTAATCTTGTGATGAAAAGGGAAGAAGAAGAAAAATATTGTCTTTCCTGGGGGTCGAACCCAGGTTCTATCAATTGCCAAAGTTCCACTACATGCCCCACCATCTGTACCAGCGCTTCTTGTTGATAATAACATGCCGCCGTGTTTTATAACACAAAAATAATTAGAACGAATTTAAACTAAATGAGCCGCGCCCAAACTTCTTCATCTTCATCATGAAATTCTGGAAAATAATACAGGCTTTTGGCAACGGTTCTTGTGTGTTGCTGTAGACCATGGCACCGGGAGCGTGATTCTGTATGCGGCCATCGAAGGTGATGAGGTCATTCGCTTCAGAACACTCCCTGGATCATGTTATAATCACTAGAACCAATCGAACCACCCTGCATCAACGAAATCAAATTCAATTTTTTCTTGGATTTTTTTGAATCCGGCCATGGCTCCCTCGATGTCTGCAATTTCTCACTATATATATGGGATTGGATTAGGGTAACCAACTTGCAAGAAATCCAATATAATCTTGTTCTTTTATGGTTGAGAATTTGATTGAGAATTAGTTATAAAATCTTTCCAAATTGATTAAAAAATGGCCTTTTTCCTCTCCAATATTTTTGCCACGAATTGAAGTCAATAATATTGTCTTTGGATGATTGGATTTGCTTGCAAATCAAATATTGCATATTTCTTTCATTTATTTTGATTTAAATTATGTTTTATATGAATAAAAATCATATGGTCATGGTACTGAGTTTGGGGCTTCTTAGTAACCTTATAATCAAGTTTGGGTCATAACAAGATAGGCCCATTTGCAAAAATAACCAATTTGAACCACTTTTATTTCACATATTTCCTTCAAAATCGCCCAACTTTGACAAGGCAAATCTCCCTCAATTTTTAAGGTATGGGAGAGTTCTAGGACTTTTTGGGAACCTCAAGATGTCCTATATAAGCCACTTTGGAACATATTTTTCATTTGGAGATTTTATCTTGATGATATGCCCTTTGACAAAAAACTTTTTTTGACTGATGTTTGAAAAGGACCTGTAATCTTTTGTATCATATCTCCCAAATGAAGCATTTCTGGCCTTGGCTTGTGAGAGACAAAGTTGTAGAGAATCCAATTTCCTTCAAAATAGGCTTTAAGTGAGAAATTTTTGATGCTCCGTGTGAAAGTTTTGACCAGTGAAAGTTAAGTTGACTTTCTCCTAAAAAAAACCCTACTTTGAACCTTTGCATATGTTCATTTATGATTTTTTATTGATGGATCATGATCAACCTTTGATCAAATGATGGATATAACCTTAAATACTTGATGTTTACCAAAAGTCAGGAGTTTTGACTGTACTTTGACCATAGTTGACTTTTAGGTCAGCATAGTCGATTATTGATCATTTGAACCATTGAGTAAGCAATCCTTGGAATTAAAGCTTGAATTTTGACATGGAGATACTTTGATACATATGAGACACCTTGAGATCCATTGGAGGTCTTAGAGATTCAAAATCTTTTGATAAAATGTAAACCTTAGTTTTGAGATCCTCGATTAGGAGAGAGTGACTTGAGAAAATCCTTGAACCTTGAGGCATTGAAGATGAAAAGAGGAGGGCAAATTTTGGGGTATGACAGCTACCCCTGTTCAATCTTCTTAAACCTGAAGAGTCGGATAGGCACGTCTGCCTATCGTGGTCTAAGGTAGAAGATGATTGAACACTGAAAATGCCCTGAAATTTGCATCTGTTAGGAATAAGTTATGTAGGAGATGGGCTTTAAAGATGCCATCCAAGGTAAATTCCATTTTTTCAGAGTGTGAAGCAACACCTTCGGAAGGAACCAGGTAATTTTGATTGTGGCACGGTGATCAGTGCATTTTGATGCACATTCCTCTACGGTTGTACTTATACATTTCCATGGTTTGCTTGTCTTATTTTTGTATTTTATAATGTTTTTATATTTTAATTTATTTTTATTGTTATTTGATTTTCGTATTTAATTTCCAGCTTTAACAGTCTGCACGGAAACGATCATAACTGGAGTTCCAGGAGTCTGATTGAGGCGTTCTAATAATCGACGGAAAGCTAAGAGAAAGAGCTACAATTCTTATGTTGGAGTCGAAGTCAGAATCGGACTGTAGAAGGGCCAAAAAATTCGTTGAAGTTGCAGCACTTGTTTTAGTTAAGTTTCAGGTCAATTAGTTTTGGGCCTGGGTCGTATGTTTGACCCAGTTGGATTGTAAAATGGGTTGTACTCTTTCCCCTTAGGGTAGCAGCCGCGTTACTGTTCATGACGAAACACTATTCACGAATTTGGAGTTTGCTTTGTATGATCATGAGGAACTAATTCATCAAGGACCAATCTGCTGTAACTCGGATTCCACTTTGAGGTTTTTATAATTCCAATTATTTGTTTCCTTTGAATTCTTCCTATAATTCCAATTATTTGCTTAATTTGATTGTTGCTATAGGATAGATTTCTTAAATTCGATTGTTGATTGATGATCCTGAATCAATTTCGTGTTAACATAGCTTTTATATTATTCACGAACGATCAAAGTTGCGTTTGCTTAATTCGTAACAGTTTTAATCCGTTTGCTTAATCCGGAATTCAGGAACATCTGCCGTATAATTTCTATTGCGCTTGTCAGTAGTTGTTATAATCGAATAGGAACGAACGAACCCGTTAGGGAATTGGGATTTTATAAATCGATGATAAGTTGGGAGTCGATACAGTAGGTTGATTCGTTTTAGCTTAATTATTAATCACTTATTTTCATAAACAACTTATTTCCAGAATCACTTATTTTAAGAATTTTTTATAATTCGACCACCAAACCAACCCCCCCAATTCGATTTCAGTTAGTAATAACCAAGAGTCCTTGAGAGACGATACTCGAGTTACCGTTACCGTCGTTACTACAGTTTTACAAAATAACTCGTTTTTGACCCGCGTGCGACAGCGGATCAAATTGGCGCCGTTGCCGGGGATTCTTGTTGTTATTAACTGATATTAGAGTCATAGGTTTAGTGTTCTCGCGTTTAGGCCGTAGTTTCCTCACGGTTTTGGCCAATTCGCGTTTTGAGTCGAAAAAAATCGGTTTTTGGAAAAATTGTGTTCGATTGTAAAAAGTTTTTTCCTACTGGAAGCAGAAAAATCGTGTGATCAGTACTCCCTTACTCTAGAAGAGTAAGGGAAATCGACCCAAAATTGCCAAATTCTTCTTTTTTCTATTTTTAATTAATTATTTACTGTTTTGTCAGTTTTGAAAAAATCCAAAAAAATCCCCAAAATTCTTATTTGTCTTAATTAGTTAAATTTTGTGTTTTTATATTTTTCTAAATTTATTTTAATCGTTTTCCTTCTTTCTATTTCTTTCTGCCTATATGGGACATAATTGATATTTCTGTGTTTGTTGAACCATGGCTGAACAAAGAACTTTGACGCAGTTGGCTGTCCCTAATGTGAACTACATTGGTTTATGTATTGACTATCCTGCGACTGATACACCTTTTGAATTGGAATATGGTTTAACACATTGGTTGCCTAGCTTTAGTGGTTTTGCAGGAGAGGATTCGCATAAGCATCTGAAGTAATTTCAGGTTGTGTGCTCTGCACCTTCCGAACCTTCACTAGAGGATATTGTCAAACAAATGGCTGCAAATAATCTTCAGTATCAACAACAAATAGATTCTACTCTTCAGACTTTGCAAACACAAATTGGACAACTTGCCACTTTATTGAATGCCATGCAGCAAGCTCAAGGATCAAACCAACAACCCTTGGAAGAGCATTCTATTTTTCAAATAGAGTTGCTTTCTGAAACTGTTGATGATACTTGTACTGATTTGCTTGCATATGATTTTCCATCACTGTCTGATTTTGATGATGTTTACTCATGTTCTGATTGTACTGACACTAACATTTGTGTTGTATGTGCTGAAATTGAGGTTGCCTTGAAAGTTGATATTCTTACTACAGATGACGTTGCAAATGAAGTTGTTCATGTAGATGAAGCTCTCGACACCCCGACTGTCCGAAACAAACCATCCATTGAACAACCACCTTCCCGAGAGCTGAAACCAATTTCTCAAAATCTTAAATATGCTTATTTAGAGATGAATGAAAAAATTCCGGTTATAATTCCTTCTAAACTTTATTTTGATCAAGAAAGTAAGTTTGTGCAGGTTTTGAAGAAGCATAAGAAAGGAATTGGATGGACCTTGGATGACATTTATGATATTAGTTCGTCCATGAGTGTGCATAGGATCTCACTTGAAGATGCAGCAAAGGTAGTGAGGCAGCCCCATAACCTTTGGTTCCTTGATGTTGTGGAAGATGAGAGCACCTTCACATGCCCATTTGACACTTTTACTTTTAGAAGAACATTCTTTGATCCTGGAATAAAAGGAGAAGGAGCTAAACCACTTTTTAAGGACGATGAGCATTACCGAAAGCTACTCCATGAGAGCCCCACTTTGGAAGAAGAGAATGTAGAAGATCTCTCTTTGCGAAAGGAAGCTTATGTGATCACTTATCCTCCTTGATTCCTCGGGTGTGTTCTTTCCTTTCTCTCACTCTTATTTTATATTTATGTTCTTTCATTGAGGACAATGTATGTCTTAAGTGTGGGGGAGGGAATCATTTATTTGTTTTGTTTTCTTTCAATTTTTGTTTTGTTTTGTTTTTGTTTTTAGTTCTTAAAAAAAAACATCTTTGTGAAAGTTTTAGGCTATAGATTAATATGAGGTTTGTTGTGGAGACTTGGGAAAACTTCACAATATCGGTATCGTTTTAACACTGTAAGTCTCCTGAGTATGGAAATTGTTTTGAATACTTGTTATGACATAGCCTTGAATTCTCATTCTCTGACAGCTCTTGAGTAGTTTATTTCAGCAGTCGGCACCATCTCTCACACACTTTACGCAGGGAAGCCGATGAATATAAGTGAGTGTTCCGGAAAAAAAAAGAGAAAAGAAAAAGGTAATACACCTTCTAAGTTTGGTGACCCTCACCCGGTCACTTAACCCAACGGTTGTGTAATCTTCAAAAAAAAAAGTTTTCAAAACTCTTTGTTAGTTGGTTCAGCGGTTTCTGGTGCTGAACTTGGTAGGGAGGATTACAGTCCGATCCCCCGTAACTACATCTGAGTAAGCAAAGGGTTATGCCACGTAAGTACCGGAACCCCGTGCAGAAAAGGATCAGAGTCACTAACCGGTCGTCTTGCTATAAGTGTGTGGAGATAACGGGCTTAATGTGATTGCGCCTGAATGAAAAAGAGCAAAAAGGATGAGTAAGTTAGGCTATGGTATAATAATATGATTTGAATTGGTTTGTGTATTTTGGAGGCTTATGTCTGCATATCTGTGGTTAGTGTTCTTAAGATATCCTTAGTGTGCAAGATTAGTACTTGTCGATGCAAACTTACCCGAAGAAGATTTGTAGCCTAGGATGAGTAACTGTTGATGTATTTGTGCTTTCTTTGTTTTGTTTTTCATTTTGCTCGGAGTGCAAAAGTTCAAGTGTGGGGGAATTTGATCAGTGCATTTTGATGCACATTCCTCTACGGTTGTACTTATACATTTCCATGGTTTGCTTGTCTTATTTTTGTATTTTATAATGTTTTTATATTTTAATTTATTTTTATTGTTATTTGATTTTCGTATTTAATTTCCAGCTTTAACAGTCTGCACGGAAACGATCATAACTGGAGTTCCAGGAGTCTGATTGAGGCGTTCTAATAATCGACGGAAAGCTAAGAGAAAGAGCTACAATTCTTATGTTGGAGTCGAAGTCAGAATCGGACTGTAGAAGGGCCAAAAAATTCGTTGAAGTTGCAGCACTAGTTTTAGTTAAGTTTCAGGTCAATTAGTTTTGGGCCTGGGTCGTATGTTTGACCCAGTTGGATTGTAAAACGGGTTGTACTCTTTCCCCTTAGGGTAGCAGCCGCGTTACTGTTCATGACGAAACACTATTCACGAATTTGGAGTTTGCTTTGTATGATCATGAGGAACTAATTCATCAAGGACCAATCTGCTGTAACTCGGATTCCACTTTGAGGTTTTTATAATTCCAATTATTTGTTTCCTTTGAATTCTTCCTATAATTCCAATTATTTGCTTAATTTGATTGTTGCTATAGGATAGATTTCTTAAATTCGATTGTTGATTGATGATCCTGAATCAATTTCGTGTTAACATAGCTTTTATATTATTCACGAACGATCAAAGTTGCGTTTGCTTAATTCGTAACAGTTTTAATCCGTTTGCTTAATCCGGAATTCAGGAACATCTGCCGTATAATTTCTATTGCGCTTGTCAGTAGTTGTTATAATCGAATAGGAACGAACGAACCCGTTAGGGAATTGGGATTTTATAAATCGATGATAAGTTGGGAGTCGATACAGTAGGTTGATTCGTTTTAGCTTAATTATTAATCACTTATTTTCATAAACAACTTATTTCCAGAATCACTTATTTTAAGAATTTTTTATAATTCGACCACCAAACCAACCCCCCCAATTCGATTTCAGTTAGTAATAACCAAGAGTCCTTGAGAGACGATACTCGAGTTACCGTTACCGTCGTTACTACAGTTTTACAAAATAACTCGTTTTTGACCCGCGTGCGACAGCGGATCACACGGCCTAAAAAGGCAAGCTGACTTTTATGCAATGTTATGATGCATGCGATGTATGATGCAGTGAGCTTCTCAAAATAAATGAGAGCGATGTATGTATATGCGTTATGTATGAATGAGGTATGTTAATTGAATGATGCATGATTTTTAGTTATGTTAGTTAAAGTTAGTAACTTTGGAAAAGAAAAAAACCTTGTTTGTTATTGTTGAAATCTTGAAGAAGATCACTGCCGAGGGACTAACGTGATAAACCCAATTGAAGAACTGTTTGAAAAACAGGGAAAATAAATCCCTATTTGCAAGGAGACGTAATTCTGTATCACTGCCAAGGGACTAACGTGATAAGACACAACTCACTGCTGCTCGGGGACTAACGCAATAAGTGATGATTTTGAATTGAAATTGAAATTGAAATAGGATTGAGTTTTGGTTACTGCCAAGGGACTAACGTGATAAGACGTAACGCAATAGGTCACGATTTGGATTGAAATTGAAATTGAAATTGAAATGAGTCTTGGTTACTGCCAAGGGACTAACGTACCAAAGAACTCGGTGCCATATCATCTCCAAAGGAATAACGTGATAAGACGTAACGCAATAGGTCACGATTTGGATTGAAATTGAAAATTGAAATTGAAACGAGTCTTGGTTAGAGCCAAGGGACTAACGTACCATAGAACTCGGTGCCATATCACTACCAAGGGACTAACATGATAAGACGTAACACAATAGGTCACGACTTGGATTGAAATCGAAATTGAAATGAGTCTTGGTTACAGCCAAGGGACTAACGTACCAAAGAACTCTGTGCCATATCACTGCCAAGGGACTAACGTGATAAGACGTAACGCAATAGGTCACGATTTGGATTGAAATTGAAATTGAAATTGAAATAGGATTGGAATAGGTTTTGAAATGGGGTTGGAATAGGATCTGAAATAGGATTTGAAATAGGATTTGGAATAGGAATTGGAATAGGATTTGAAATGGGATTTGGATTTTAATGTAACAGTCAGACAGGAACTGACTACCAAACGAGAATTGGATTTAATGTAACAGTCAGACGGGAACTGACTACCAACGAGAATTGGATTTGATGTAATAGTCAGACGGGAACTGACTACCCAACGAGAATTAGATTTAATGTAACAGTCAGACGGGAACTGACTACCAAGCGAGAATTGGATTTGATGTAACAGTCAGATGGGAACTGACTCCCAAACGAGAATTGGATTTGATGGTTTTCTAGGACGAGAACTGGACTTTGTAATGATTTGCCAGGACGAGAACTGGACTTTGTAATGATTTGCCAGGACAAAAACTGGACTTTGTAAGGATTTGGATTTGCAAATGAAAATTGGGCTTTTATAATATATGAATGTACCAGATGATATGCATGGTTTGATGTTGCAGTGAAGCGACATGATTAATGCATGACAATGATTTATGATGACTTAGATGTTTTAATTGATGTAGTGAGTGGAACGAAATAATGTCTTCTATAAGACTACCCAAAAAAAGGTTTTTGGAATGGATATTAACAATCTGTCTGAAAAGGTTCAGAGCGAAGGATAAGGAATGTCTTAAAGAAGACTACCTGGGGAGGTTCCTGAAAAAGATGACAAATTGTCTTAAAGAAGACTACCTGAAAAGGTACTGTGTAATGTATCAGCCATTGTATATAATGCACGAGTTATATGTACTTGCATGATGCTCCAATAATAGGTTGTTGATAACCAAAGCGTACATAGTTTGCTAATGTTGTAAGGTTGTTGGATGCTAGCGCGATTTGCAAATAATTGTTTTTTGAACTTTGAAGATCGTAGTTAGGAGAAAGATTGATTCGAGGTTGTAAAGTATGAAGACGCCTTTTCCTTGTGCGTTTTATAGATTTGATATCTATTTCCCCAATATTATCGTGGGAAAAGATGCTTATGAGGGAAGTGCCCCAGGAAATAACCTTGTCATATGCTTTGACGTTTAGATTGAAGGGTATGCCCTTGGTTTCCAAGATATGGAGGGTTATCCATGGTGTTCTATCCTTTTAAATTTCTCCCATGCTTGACATGCCCCTGATTGAGATTTCTTTGAGATGTGACCCAGGTTGATTGAACCTTAGGGTGAATGCCCCTAGTAAATAGGATGTTTTGATAGTATGCCCCGATTTAGGAAAACCCTCTGGACGTGGTTTCCCCATTCAAGAGTCTTTGTCAGACATGATCACCTTTGGTTAAACTAATTTCAAGATCTCCTTGGGTGCTAAGTGTTTGTTCGTAAATGACGTTGTACCCTTTGAGAAGTAACTCCAACGCAATGCGTATGCAAGTTTTTAAATCGAAGTCCGTTATGAATTAGGACTGGATGATTAGAAATGAATGCGTGAAGAAACGTAGTGATTAGAAATGGTTTTAACAAACTCAGGAATCGGTATAACAGAATCCTGCTTAATATGCTTTCGTAGTTAACCTTGCCTCAATTAGGACTTTTGAATGTTGTAACTTGGCCTGGTTCATGTTTAAAGAAACAATGGATATAAGGCTCAAAATCTATTTAACCCACCCATTTCTCCTTGATGTTCTCCAAGTCCTAAAAATTCGCCTAATTCAATGAACGTGTTTTGTTTGTAAGAGAATCGTTTCAGTTTTGATATTGAGCAGAAGTCTTAGTAGAGATCCAAGCATTGATGAGAAAAGATTGTAAAGATCCAAGCATAGATGAGAAGCTTCGAGAATTTAGCAGTCACAAGATTGTGCTTTGTATTTTGCCTTTGTTTTGTTTTTATCCCTTATTTTTGCATGAACCAATTCCCTTGAATTTGATCCATCGAGATACCCTAATTTTTTCCTAAGTCATTTCGTTTTCTTTCATGGAATTTTCCATTCTGACTTAGCGGGAACTTTCTTCTTTTTTGAATACTCCTTTGGAAATATTGATCCTTGGATATTAAATGTTGTGACTTCCATGTTGATTTTGATTTGTAAGCTTTGACTTTGATATGTCCTCGATCTCGAATGATGTATTGAGGAAGAAGATGTTGTGAATGTTACCTTCCTTGCTTTTTCAATCTTGGATGAACGTGAGGAAAAAGATATGCTTGAAACTTTGCTTGATCCTTATGCTTGAACTTTGCTTATATTGACTGACTCTCTTGACAACAAAAATACGCCATTGGATTAATTGAAATCTACCCTGCCCCTGGTTGAAATCAAGGTTTATTTGAAAAGTAAAAAACAAACTCCAACTCCTGACTCTAGGGGGTGACAAGGGATTAACATCCTTATGTCTCCACTGTTTGGGAATTGAATCAATGCCTGTACATCGTCAGTTCGGTCTTACCTTGAAAGCATATGTTTAGCGAGATTTAGTTATTTGTATTCATCATTCTCCCTTAAGTTTTTTAATAATTGAAAGTAGAAATTAAAATAGAATATAAGGGTGTGAGTGGAAAGTCGTAGTAGTGAGCGAATGAAGCGAACGAACTGATTTCAAAACATGCATGATTATTTTATTGAATTACTATTCAAAAGGGACAACGTTTTACATCAAATAACATTTTGTGATCGTAGAAGTTACAACTTGAAGTGATAAACCTATTAATCCTAATGGCAATCTCCTTTGTTAATCTGTCGACTTTGTTTTACTCCTTAGTTCGTGGACTTGTAGAAGTGAAGGGTAATCTCGAACTTTCTTTGGGCACGTCAAACCTGTCGGGAATAAATTGTTAGCGGTGGGTTTTCATCATATCAGAACTTCATGAGTCTCCTTTGACTGAACCTCTTTTGCTTTTTCTCAGGATAGTATCACACCGTTTGCAACCTTCAGCGTTTTTAAACTGATAAAGAAAATCTATGACCCTTTTTCCCCTTGGTGTGGAGTTAACATATGTCGAATTCCCTCCATCGTAGTTATGCATCTTTGTTCAGGATATTTCCCCAGCTGGACTGATCCTTGCCCCCCAGGTTATTGTAGTGCGTCCTTACAAGTTTGCTCTGTTCGTAGATGAACCCCTTATGACTAGATACCCCTTGAGTGTATCTATGAGGGAACTTCTTTGTTGAACTAATCCTTGCTCGACGATAACCTTTGTTGTATTTATAATCTTGTTTCGAAAAAGGCATGAACACGTGGTTGGCATAGTGGAAGACATCCTCTTTTTTGTAGTAAGGCCGAGATAGTTCTCAATAACTTATCCTCCTTTCTCCATAGGTGATGATCCTATTACTTCTTTGGGAGTTTCGGGAAACCGGCTAGCACGGTTAGTATGGATGCGGGCGGAGATAGAAATGCAAATCTAAATGTATGGGAATGCAAATGCATGCGTACGCAGGCGACTTATGCATGGTGGCTCCTTACATGTAATGCAAATGCGCAACATATATAATCCTAAGGATAGCTTATGAGGATTTAGGTATGACATTAGACTCTAATGAAATACTTGCAAGCTAGATATTATGACACGTTAATGGGAATCCCTTAGATTAAAGGGTACGCGGAAAGTAGCAGCTGATGACCGTTCAAGACAGTCACCAAGTCTCATGACTTTCGAGAGGTTGTTCGACGTGTAATTACGAAGTTGTCCCTTGTGGGAAGGTTCTCTATGCGGAACACAACCTATCTAAGGACGATATTGGGTAAATAGAAATCCCTACAGGCTAGGGATGAAAGATGTAAAGATGAAGACTCAGACCCTACAAGTTAGAGGGTGCGCGGGAATAAGCACGGGGTGACCGTTCGAGAAGGTCATTTGATCTCATGGCCATCGGGAAGCCAATCGATGTGCATGAATGGAAATGTCCTTCGTGCGAAGGATGCGATTTTAGAAATTGAATCCCTACAGGCTAGGGTACACGTAGATGGAAGCACTAGGTGACTGTTCGAGACAGTCACTAAATCTCATGGCCATTGAGAGGCCAATCGACGTGCGTAAATGGAGATGTCCCTCACGGGAAGGACACGTAGTTGTAAAAATACAAAGATGTAAAAGGAAAATCCCTACGGGCTAGGGGGTGCGTATATGCAGGTGCGGGGTGACTGTTCATGACAGTCACTAAGTCTCATGGCCATCGAGAAGCCAATTGACGTGCGTAAGCGAAGATGTGCTTCGTGGGAAGGACACGTAGTTGCAAGAATACAAGGTTATAAAAATAAAATTCCTACAGGCTAGGGAATGCATAGATGGTGATTTCCTTTGTTGGAAAGATGTGGTCTTAGAAATTAGATTTCCTACAGGCTAGGGAACACGTAGGGGTACCTGCAAAATTGAAACACATAGATATTCGAAGTATATAAATTGCAAACATATAATGAGCACAGAAGCACAAAAGTCCTAGGTTCATAGGTTCGGCGTAGCGGCTTTAGGGAGCCTACCCTTTCCATTGGTATGTCCTAGACACGGGTCTCATGGGGTCGTTCGTAGCCTCCGAGACTTTTTGTCTCTTCGGATTTTAGAACAATTCATTTTATCCATGAGGTTCGAATTTTTGGGGTAGGTTCTCGGAGAGATCAGCTAAATATCCAGTCCTGCCCTCATCAAAGTCAAGCCTCGTTTTGGACATTTCCGAATATTCAACCCACTCCGAGTGGAGTTATCAATGAGACTCGTGGGCGATTCAAGTCCCCCCTGATCTCAAGGATAACTCCCACACTTAGGTTTTAACAACAATTTATATAACCCAAAAAATATTCACTTAAATAAATATTTAATAAAATCACAGTAATGAAATTGCAAAGGAAAATAAATAAATAAAATTTAAATATTTAAAACTAACCTCGAAATCCGGCAACTTATAATTAAAAAATGCAGTAAACAACACATATTTAAATAAACAAATATTTATTTAAATTACTATAAATAAATGGACTTGCGGTAATGAAATTGCCGAGGAGATAAATAAATAAATAAAATTTAAATATTTAAAAATTAACCTCGGAATCCGGCTGCTTGTAATTTAAAAATGCAATAAACAGCAAATATTTAAATAAACAGATACTTATTCAAACTGACGTAAATAGATGGAATTATAAATAAATAAATAAAATAAATTTTTTAAATATTTATATATAAAAAAAACCCTAAAATGGCAAATTAGCCAAACCCTAGAAAAGTTTGCCAAAAACCTAAATAGTTTGCCACAAACCTAAACCCTGCCAAAACCTATAGGAGTATAGTAATTCACCATTAAGTGTATCCCCAGCAGAGTCGCCAGCTGTAGCAACCTGCCCTAAAAATTAAAGATTAGAGTCGCCACCTATTCTACCAAGGCGAATAGGAAACCTCGTGCAGTTAAGAGATCAGGGTAAGATACTATATTCAGGTCGAGGGAAGGTGTTAGGCACCCTCAACCCTTTCCTAAGGTTTGCATTATAAAGCTAAGGTTTATGGCTAACATAAAGAAAGATGACAGACAGTTAATAGGGTTAAGGCAAATAATTATCATAATTAAAGGTTTGTAATTCAAAGAAATAAAATCGGGACAAAATAAGATTTATGGGGGAGGGGACTCGCCTTGTTGCCAAGTGCCTAAGTACCTCCTTATGGAGGATCAGAGTCTACGTAGTTCGGGGAAGGGTTGTACGCCTTAGGATTTGAATTGAAGGTGTTTGAAGGCCTTTTGAGTTGCCTTATCGTAGTTTTGAAAATCGCAAGGATGGAAATATGTAGTTACGGGGTTTAGTGTGTTTTAAATGTTTGGGCGTACAACCCTGGTTTAATTTGTTACCGCTAGTCGCGATAATCAATAGGTTTGATCACCATAGTTAACGGATTAATAAAAGCATTGCTAATTATTTTAGTCGATTGATTCGATTATCACCGTTAGCAAATTGATGTGTTTTAATGATTTTAATTTTATCGTTACACCCCATAATCGGTAGATTCGATTACAAATAATAACGAATTGATAAAGGAATGCTAATCATCGTAACCAATAGATTTGGTCAAAACCATTTAGCAAAAATAAGTTTATTTGAATTATCTTTAATTAAATTAATTGATAATTGATTATTCCCCAGTGCGATTAATTAATTTAATCGAAGCGAATAAAATTCTAAGATTGTTTGGCTAAACCCTAAGTTGATTAGAAAACCCTAATCCTAATACTTCGGCCAATGGGATTGGGCAAACCCTAATACTTTGATAACTATCTAGGGTTTTTATGATTTTTAATAATTAAGATTTATTAAATTAATTAAATGGAATAATTAAAATAATCGAGGAAAATCCTAAATAATTATAATCCTAGTCATTAACCTAATCTTAATTAAATTACCTAAATATATACATAATTAATTAAACCTAAGGAAATAATTAGGATTAACCATGTAATTAAATAATATAAAAAAATTAAATAAAACCTGGAAGATCTGATGGTTGTGGTTGAGGGTGCACCGTGAGCTCTTGTCTCTCGCGCGTGTATGTAATCTTGTGATGAAAAGGGAAGAAGAAAAAAAATTGTCTTTCTTGGGGGTCGAACCCAGGTTCTATCAATTGCCAAAGTTCCACTACATGCCCCACCATCTGTACCAGCGCTTCTTGTTGATAATAACATGCCGCTGTTTTAATATAACACAAAAATAAATAGAACGAATTTAAACTAAATGAGTCACGCCCAAACTTCTTCATCTTCATCGTGAAATTCTGGAAAATAATACATGCTTTTGGCAACGGTTCTTGTGTGTTGCTGTAGACCATGGCACCGAGAGCATGATTCTGTACGTGGCCATCGAAGGTGATGAGGTCATTCGCTTCAGAACACTCCCTAGATCATGTTATAATCACTAGAACAAATCGAACCACCCTGCATTAACGAAATCAAATTCAATTTTTTCTTGGATTTTTTTGAATCCGGCCATGGCTCTTGGAGGCAAAAAAAAAACCTCCCTCGGTGTCTGCAATTTCTCACTATATATATGCGATTGGATTAGGGTAACCAACTTGCAAGAAATCCAATATAATCTTGTTCTTTGATGGTTGAGAATTTGATTGAGAATTAGTTATAAAATCTTTCCAAATTGATTCAAAAATGGCCTTTTTCCTCTCCAATATTTTTGCCACGAATTTAAGTCAATAATATTGTCTTTGGATGATTGGATTTGCTTGCAGATCAAAACCAAATCAAATATTGCATATTTCTTTCATTTATTTTGATTTAAATTATGTTTTAAATGAATAAAAATCCACTAAAATTATAATAAAAATCATATGGTCATGGTAGTGAGTTTGGGGCTTCTTAGTAACCTTATAATCAAGTTTGGGTCATAACAAGATAGGCCCATTTGCAAAAATAACCATTTTGAACCACTTTTGTTTCACATATTTCCTTCAAAATCGCCCAACGTTGACAAGGCACATCTCCCTCAATTTTTAAGGTATGGGAGAGTTCTTGGACTTTTTGGAAACCTCAAGATGTCCTATATAAGCTACTCTGGAACATATTTTTTATTTGGAGATTTTATCTTGATGATATGCCCTTTGACAAAAAACTGCTTTTGACTGATGTTTGAAATTGACCTGTAATCTTTTGTACCATATCTCCCAAATGAAGCATTTCTGGCCTTGGTTTGTGAGAGACAAAGTTGTATAGAATCCAATTTCCTTCAAAATAGGCTTTGAGTGGGAAATTTTTGATGCTCCGTGTGAAAGTTATGACCAGTCAAAGTTGAGTTGACTTTCTCCTAAAAAAACCCTACTTTGAACCTTTGCATATGTTCATTTCTGATTTTTTATTGATGGATCATGATCAACCTTTGATAAAATGATGTATATAACCTTAAATACTTGATGTTTACCAAAAGTCAGGAGTTTTGACTGTACTTTGACCATAGTTGACTCTTAGGTCAGCATAGTCGATTATTGATCATTTGAACCATTGAGTAAGCAATCCTTGGAATTAAAGCTTGACTTTTGACATGGAGATACTTTGATACATATGAGACACCTTGAGATCCATTGGAGGTCTTAGAGATTCAAAATCTTTTGATAAAATGTAAACCCTAGTTTTGAGATCCTCGATTAGGAGAGAGTGACTTGAGAAAATCCTTGAACCTTTAAGCATTGAAGATGAAAAGAGGAGGACAAATTTTGGGGTATGACACATTCAAACAAACAAACATTTCAATTTCAATTTCAATTTAAAACATTCTCCCATTTAGGAATTTTAAAGGCATGCTCTGAGGCAAACACACCTAGACTTGTACACTTTCCCTAATTTGGATGAGAATATTTCTTTCATTCGAGAGACACACGTCTGGCATACTTGCAAACATACAAGTAAGGTCCCTCTCTTAATGAAATGAATTCAGCTTTTCTGTCACTTTTTAATGTTTGTGGTGGAATAGTAGAAATACCTCTCTGTAGAGATGACTTCATGTCTCTTTACTGAAAACAGAGATTTAATTCAAGCTTCAACCTTGAGCTTCAAGCAAGGCACCAAAAATAATTACTTTCCCTAATTAGTTCCCCGAACTACAAAAAGCTCTGACTTCCATTAGGGATATGTAGGCATGAGGTTCACAAGGAATCTCAGCGAGCTAATAAAATACCAAAAATAGTCTGTCTGTCTGTCTTTTTCAAATCAATTCATTTTTCCTCCTAACACAAAGGAGAAACTTTCCCAATCATCAGCAACAAACACAAACACATAGACACAGAGAAGGTTCCCGTAGAGTACTACGGATATGTAGGGTGCTTAAAACCTTCCCTATGTATAACCGACCTCCCGGACTCCAGAATTTCTAGTCTAGGGGAATCCCCACACTTAGCAAACTCCTAGGGTTTATTTGAGATCTTTTTCCCCTTTCCTCCTCGTAGGATAATTAAAAAGCTCGTGTGTTATCATAGGAAGAACTGAAACAAAATTCATCCCGCAACGGGCGCATTCCCCTTCCAAATTCCGCGGGAAGGGTCTAGCGTGCCTTCCTCCCAAGTGAAACGGGGAGGTAACAAAACGACACCACAGAAAAATGGCGACTCAGCTGGGGAAGGTAATAACCTTGGTTTTTCATCCAAACCAATGGTTGACCTGTGCTGGTCCAGCCCCCAATGAGGAATTAGGGATGCCAAATTCCCCCTCAAACAAGAGAGGTCGTGCCTAACCTCTGTGTCATTTCATGTGATTGTTGCATATATACTTGTTTATTTTGTGTGCTCTGTATCTGGAAAGGGCTTGATCCCCTTTTGTGGTGAGAAATCATATACCCGGATTTGAGTGCATAATAAGATAGGATGGAGGATGTCTTATCGGTGAAGGCCCTCTAATCTTGGTTCCCAAATCTACTCTTGGGATTTGCCTGGCTGGTTGTGATGAACTGTGCCAATGCATTCCGAGACTGATTTGTACCAGGAGGATTTAGAAACCCATTAACCCAACTTAAAGCCTTTCTTAGGACGTAGAGAAGTGATTACGAAAGTAATCGTCACGCAGATACTACACTCAGAGAAAACTCTCTTATAGATACCAATCAACGTATCTTTAAGATTGAGCAAAAGCTTTGAAACCCCTAGAACCCGTTCTACAGGTACAAAAATCCTTATCCATAGTTTACCCTGGGGCAAGGTTTGCGATGTGACTCCATGACCACTATTCCTTTCTACGCCATGTTTGTTAAAAAATCTTGTGTGTGCATTCATGCATTCATCATAATAATAACGAACCTTTTGAACTCCAGAGAGAGAAAGAGAGAAACGGAGAAATGAATTATGGATCTATACCATGGATTACAGAAGAAAGAAAGCTAGGATCTATACCAAGCATTGCAATAGTTCATTGTTTTAAGTTTGTTACTTTATTCTTAATTCTTTTGCATTTCACTTGGTTTGCTAGTTTTGTAGATTCTTGTGTATGCGAGAAAAGGCTACCGAAGAGCAATTTCATTTCGATCCCGAAATTGAAAGAACACTCCGAAAGCTCAATAGCAAGACACGAAGAAGAAGGAAGTTAGCCCAAGAGAAGCGACAAAGAGAAGAGGCATCTACTTCTTCTAACAATCACATTGAAGAAGTAGTTGTAGAGACTTTTGAAGGAGACATGGCGGGTGTTGTTCCAACCGAAATGTCCGCCAATAGTCCAAGACGTACCGCCCAATTTGCACGCAATGCTCAAGGTGGAGCAAATACGGAGATGAAGATCGGAATCCTCCAACTTGTTTATGCAAATCCATTCACCGGAATGGATCATGAGGATCCTTTCGCACATCTCACCAAATTTTATGAGATTGCGGGTTCAACGGGAGTCGATGCGGCGAATGAAGAATCATTGTTCAAGAGACTATTTCCACACTCATTACTTGGGAAAGCCAAAGAATGGTATCTTGATCAATTACCAAATGTGATGACGGATTGGAATCTATTGGAAGAAAAATTTTTAGAGCGATATTTTCCTCAATCCCGATTCATGGAGGCCAAAACGGCAATCGCGGTTTTCAATCAAGGAAGCAACGGTGCCAATTTGTTGAATAGTATATTTAAGGCAAATATTTTTAAATCGTATCCACAGAGATTGGGTGATATTACTGCCGTTCTATAGTTACTATTATTTTAAGTTCAAAAGGTAACAAAGTTGTTTTGTTTTGAATCGCTATTTGTTCTAATCAAGACAATTATAAGACAGTAAACTAAAACTTGTTTCAATAATAAAAGAATGACAAGATTGGTTTGGTTTCACTACCCCTATCTTCCATGTGACTGTAACAACAAATGCATAACTTCACTAATGGTGAAATGCTCTAGTATCCTCCCAACAATGTTTATGTCTAAACAAAATTGTGAAAGTTAATATATTAATCTTTAGATGATCTCTCACTCTAACTATCAATATACTAATCTTGATTGTTTGATACAAATAGAAAAGTAGCTAATAAATCTATCTCTAGCATTTATTCACTACTTGATAAAATGTTGTAGATCAAGACTTGAAATATATTTCTCAATCATAAATCAAATCTAAATATAAAATATAAAACAACAACGTTCATCCATTTCAATACCAATGAAGTTCATACAAAGTGTTAGAGCAAATACATAGTTCACAAGGATTGCTACTACCTCCAATCTTGTCAAAGTGGGATTTAGCTACTCATCACCATGGTTGACAGCAAAAGAGATGGAGAAGAAACTATGAGCATCAATCTCTCACAAAGTTACAAGCTTTTCTCTCCAAAACCCTAGCCTCAATGTTTGGTTCACAATAGAATAGAATGAATGGCCTTGGTTCCTTTTATCTTATCTAAATTAACCCCCCAAAATTCATACTAACTGTCCACATTCAAAAAGATAAAAAACCTAATGACAAGTG
The DNA here is from genome assembly GCF_029867415.1 of Vicia villosa. Classification (NCBI taxonomy): domain Eukaryota; kingdom Viridiplantae; phylum Streptophyta; class Magnoliopsida; order Fabales; family Fabaceae; genus Vicia; species Vicia villosa. Next base: position 18,700,508 of record NC_081183.1, on the reverse strand, counting down.
GCAGACCAGCTAAAGTAAAAGAGGAATTCTGTTTCGCAGTGTTTGCGGCGCCAAGGATGTTTGCGGCGCAAACACTTCAGTTTCTGCCACATCAGAATCCAGCCAAAAACCAAGACAGATAGGATTTTTGCAGGTTGCGGTGCCAAGGATGTTTGCGGGGCAAACTGGCCTCATCAGCTCTTCTTGTACTAGTCCAAGTCTTCAAGTGATTCCCCTTTGCTTCCATGAGATTCAAACCTAATCAAAGCATTACAAAATTAACAAACATGTGAAATAATAATTCAAATGAACTAAAACTAACAAAATTGCAAAATTATTAAATTGTATGAATAAAAGTGTGATTATTGAGTAAAAAGTGGTTAAAGGGACCAAAAACAATATATGAAAATTAGTACTATTTGGTCCCTATCAGAAATACAACTTCAAAATTTCTAAGGTCGAGGAATTGGAAAAGCTCGGAAAACTGGTGGTCAACCCCCAAGCTTTCAAGGAGAAATATGGAAAACTTCTGCCTCTTCTCATCACCAACATTGTGGATGGTGTTACAACCGGATCAAACATCAACTAGATTTGAAAATCAATGAAGTCGCCATCGATTGTTTATTTATCCCAAGAGACGGGAAAGGAAAACATCGACTAAAACCTAAAAGGAAAAAACAAACAAAGGTCTTACGACCCAGAGAAAAGGGTAAGGGTGTCGATTACGCAAGGAGAAGGGATTAGCACTCCTCACGTCCGTCGTACTCGACGAGATCCGCTCTTGTTAGTCTAAGTCTAATGGGTGTTATCTAAAAATCTAAATCTTAAAGCTAAAGGAAAACGCACAAAGAAAGAAGAGAAAAGAAACACGGGGAAAAAAAAGAAATATTTACAAAGATGTGCTCGTTCGGGCCCTGCGACCCAATGCCTACGTATCCCTTTAAGGAATAAGAGCAGCCGTAGTTCGGCTTACAAATTTTGTATGTTTTTGTGTTTTTTAAGTGAACGATGTTAAACGTCGCAATCCACTGCTGCTCGACCTTTGGAGACTTACACAATTGTCGTGGAAAGGAATTAACATGTTCTTAAAGAGAAAAGAAAATTGGAATTGGTTTGTACTTTTTTGATGTAGATAATGGTGAATTAAATCCCAATGCAAGGATACTCACCCTTCTCCACTTTTTTAAAAGTCTGAATTTATTAAGTAAATTAAGTGTGTTTTATGGTTGGGTATTTTTTAAAGGGAAATGTGAATAGTGGTGAATTAAATCCCAATGCAAGGATACTCACCCTTCTCCACTTTTGAATAATTATTAGGTATTTTAAAAGTTGAAAAGAAAAATAACTAAAACTAAAGATGAAATGGCGAATTCTAAATCCTAAAATTATATTAATAACTACCTAAAGTTGGAAATAAAAGGCTAAACTAATGTTTTTTGGATTTTAATATAAAGAAAATAATAAAAGCTAATTCAAAACATATTTTTTGTATTTTTAAATTAAAACAAATATTAAAAGAAAAATTAAAAGAAAATAAGCAAATAATAACAAAGCGGCTAATAAACAAATAAATGGGTGTGTAAACATGAGATAAGATACGCTGGGCCTGGTACTTGGTCCAAATCAGCTTAAAGGAACTCAACCAAAGGGGTGTGTGCGCTAGATTGTAGGGTGTTGTACTGAAAAATCGGGTGGGCTAGAGAACTAAGGCCCAAAGCCATGCGAGAAGAGAAAACCCTAAAACAAGGGCAAGCATTTCGCCTCCCTCCTCTAACATTCAATCGGTTCTTTTCTTCTCTCATTTTCACGATAAAATCCCTCTGTTTCCATTCACTCATCCTCACACTCAATTTCTCTCACAGCTCAAACAAAAGCAACAACAAATCACCAACGTAACCTCTCTTCGATCTCTCTAAACTCTCTTGTTCTATCTAATCGCTAAAATCACGCTCTTAATACTCTATCTTTGAATCTAAAACAACATCTCTCTGCTCAAACTAAAATCGATTCACACACGGAAAGAAAAAGGGAACCACACATGGAGAAAACGCTAGGATTTATCAGAATAGGTCACATGGTAACAACAATCAAACATGGAAGAATAGCTCAAGCGAAATACAAATCAACGGCAAACATTATCAACAATGGCGATAAGCAAAACATAATCAATCAATTGAAAGGAACAAAGCAGCTACGACGATACACGATTCATAATATGTACAAACACACAAATAAAGATGATCGAAATACTGGCCGAGGTGAGAATTTCTTTGAGTTTATTGCGAGTTCAGTACTGCCTCTGATTCTTACTTCTACTCCTCTTTCGATTCTCTGCGTTTTGTGTCCTGTGCGTTTTGTTGTTGAAGATGTATGAGTAAATCGCTGGATTGTTGAAGATGTTGTGTTGAGATAATGATAATGATGTTTGTGCTGCAGATTTGAATGTGAGTATGGAAGTTTTGAAGTGGTGAAGTCAATTTCAGAAACTGATTAAAAATGGTTTGAGTTTGTGGTGATGGTGATGAAAGTTGAAGATATGATTTTATCTGCAGGTTTTGAAGAGTGTATGTTGGCTGGGAATGTTGTAGAGGTATTGGATGGTCATGCGGTTTCAGTGTGAAGGTTGGATGTGAATGAATATGGTATCAAAGTTTTGTGAAGGTTTGTGAACACAATTTATTGAAGGTTTTGGAGACAAATTGGAGGAAGATTCAAACAAGTTTTCTGCAGAGCTTTTGTATCTTTTTCTTCCTCTCCTTTTGATGTTGGTGAATGTGTGGTTTTATAGATGAAATTGAATGAGGGTAGAAGAGAGAATTGCTTGAGGGAATTGGATAAGATCAAAGGGGAACATTTTCTGTCAATTGGTACAATTTTGTTGTGAAATTTGAAATTGTTTCAGAGATAGGGGAGTAGTGGAATGGAGGAGAAGGACAAGGTGGTGGTGAAATCGTGCAACTTGGAGAGGCAGAGAAATGTGTTGTTTTTTTGTCTTTAGTGAACTTCTAGAAGTGTGATGGAAATGGCTTGGACCAAAGAAAAATACAATGGGCCTTGCAAAAGTCTTGGACCTAACAACCATAAAATTAACAACAACAAGAAATGATATTAAAAGTAAAAGAAAATATGATTTTGAATTTTAAATCGAAATTCAACTTAAAACTTAAATTGAATTAACGTTTTAAAATTGTAAATCGAAAGTGTTAGTAAAAATGATAAAAAATATTATGAATGCAAAATGAATGTATGCATATATTTTTTTGTTTTTTTCTTGAATGAGATGCAAATATGTTAATGCTTTAATAAAAAGATGCAAATGATTGTGAAACAATAAAATTAGTAAAAAATATGATATACTCAGATGAAATGCAATGATGCGAATGAAATGGAATCGTAGGGTAAAAATCAGGGTGCAACAGCTGCCCCTATTTAAGTTTCTTCTATTAGGATATAGGAGATACTTAAATACAAATAAAACCCGATTTTTAGCCTAAGATGCCCCAAGAATGATATGAAATGTCATGAATGTATGGACTCTTTTTTCTCTTTTTTTTTTGTATGATATGATATGAGACGAACTCGAAACTTTGTGGGGAATATGGCGTCACGAGAGACAAACTATTGATGGAATGAGTACAAAACTTGATGAAAGGAACAACATGGTAAAAGGTGGGAAATCCCAATATCCAGGAACGACACTGAATAAGGTGAGAAACAATTTTCAGGAATGGCACTGAGAGAAGAAAGGTATCACAACATTTAGAAGTGAATTTGAATAAAGTGAGAAACTAACTGAGGCATTCAAGATAAAACATGAATGAAGCCACATCAATGGGTAATCAAGATAAAACAAAATTGGGGTAACCAAGATAAAACATGGTTGAAAGGAACCAAGATAAAGCATGGTCGTAAATAACCAAGATAAAACATGGTTGAAAAGGGAACCAAGATAAAGCATGGTTGAAAGGGAACCAAGATAAAACATGGTTGTAAAGAACCAAGATAAAACATGGTTGTAAGGGAACCAAGATAAAACATGGTTGTAAGGGAACCAAGATAAAACATGGTTGTAAGGGAACCAAGATAAAACATGGTTGTAAAGGGAACCAAGATAAAACAAGGTTGTAAAGGGAACCAAGATAAAGCATGGTTGTAATGGGAACCAAGATAAAGCATGGTTGTAAAGGGAACCAAGATAAAGCATGGTTGTAAAGGGAACCAAGATAAAGCATGGTTGTAAAGGGAACCAATATAAAGCATGGTTGTAAAGGGAACCAAGATAAAGCATGGTTGTAAAGGGAACCAAGATAAAGCATGGTTGTAAAGGGAACCAAGATAAAGCATGGTTGTAAAGGGAACCAAGATAAAACAAGGTTGTAAAGGGAACCAAGATAAAGCATGGTTGTAAAGGGAACCAAGATAGAGCATGGTTGTAAAGGGAACCAAGATAAAGCATGGTTGTAAAGGGAACCAAGATAAAGCATGGTTGTAAAGGGAACCAAGATAAAGCATGGTTGTAAAGGGAACCAAGATAAACCATGGTTGTAAAGGGAACCAAGATAAACCATGGTTGTAAAAGGAACCAAGATAAAGCATGGTTGTAAAGGGAACCAAGATAAGGCATGGATGTAAAAGGAACCAAGATAAAGCATGGTTGTAAAGGTAACCAAGATAAAACATGGTTGTAAAGGGAATCAAAGAAACATTCTAGAAAAGCATTACAATGATCGGAGACATATTCAGAAGAACATCGGACAAACATTGAAACAAGTGGATAAAATGTTTTGGTAAGATGCCAAGTAAGTTGGACTTTGATCTCAAGGTAAGAATGTTATTTGCAACAGGACCTCGGAAAATGCAAATGAATATGAATTTTTTCTATGCATATGGAATTTTTCTATGCATGATATGAATGAACAATGCAATGCAATTGGAGATAACAATCGAGATAGACTCTTTTGTGCGGAAGAAATGGATGCCTGATTCCTCAACACATGGAACACTACCAAAAGCTCTTCCTGTAAATTGCACTGAACTGGTCCTTTGAGAAGGAGTGATAAACTGCTCGGAAATTCTTTTGAAGAAAATATTGCCCCAGCTTGTCTGATTGATGTATAACAAACTGATCTTGGCTTCAGCTTGAATAAATCTGGAAATGACTATGCACTTGGAAACACTTTCCCCAGCATGAGTCTTGAAAGCAATCTTCTGACAAACTAAATCTGAGAAAAGCTTGCACTAAGATATAAACCTTGAACTGAATCTTGAAATAAAATGCCCCTGATAAGATCACGGACCAAGTTTTTCAACTGTTTGAAATTCCTTGATGAGGAATGTTGTTTACAAGCAAAAAAGTTTGTTCAAAAACTGGTAATCTAAATGCAAAGTTCATGCAAGTTTTTGAAATCAACAAGAATGGGATTGTAAAGCAAAGAGAAAGGCAAAGAAACATGGCATTTGAATTGAAAGATAAAGCAAGTAGATCGAGACAAATGATTGGCACAACTTTTAGGAGTCAGGTTAACGCAACCTTGCTGTAGTACGCTTTCAAAATAAACCTGGCCTCAATTAGGACTTTTAGAGGTTGTAACGTGGCCTGGTTAACGGTTTTAGAAACAAAGGATATAAGGCTCAAAATTTATTTGTACCCACCCTATCTTCGTGATGAACTTCCATCCTATGTTCAGTCAATTCAACCTATGCATTCAGGTTTCAAGAGAATTTGGAATTTTTCGGCACTTGTACAACAATGATGACTCGAAAACCAAGGAATTTTTTTGAGATGGCAGTAACTTTTCTTTTACAACATTTTGTTGTTTTTGAATTTATTGACTTCTTTTTTTTTTTCCTGATTTTTCTTTTGATTTCCTTAACTTTTGCCTGAACTGTTTCATTTTGAGATTATAGTCAGCGGGATGCCCCAATTTTTTTTACTAAGTCTCCTTCATAGGTTTTGACTTAGCGGGCTTTTCTTTGATTCTCTCTCTTTTTTTTGGTACACATTTTTTTTGAAAGATAGTGACTGCCTTGCTTAACAATTGCGGAGAACCATCACCATCATCTTTCGACCTTGAAGGACATCTTCGACACTTCTTTGATGTGTGCGAAGGAAAACTTGATATTGCAATCCTTATTGAAAGGTACTTTGAATGAAACTCTTGTATTTGAATGCACAAATGAATAAACTGAAAACTACCCATCCCCAGGTTAGGATTGCGGGTTTTTTTTTGTTTAAAAAAGAAACTCCAACTTCGAAGGCTCAGAGGGGTTGACAAGGGATTAACTTCCTTATTTCTCCAGTGTTTGGGATTTGAAACAATGCCTATACATCATCAGCAAAGTTTTATTCGAAAGCACACCAACAACAATTATGGGTATCTTATTTCATCATCCTCCCCCCAATCTTTGCATAAACAACATGGTAAAGAAAGCAAATGAGAAACATATTTTTGTAGTTTTTTTTTTGAAAGAAATAAAGTAGTAAATGAGAAGAATTGAATTAAAACATGCGATGCTCATTACATTTAAAATTGGCAGTAAGAAACAAACAAGTTTGAAAGTAAACAGTCATTACAATTGTAAGAAATGCAAACAGTAGTAAAGAAACAAGGCCTAGTGACTAATCAGCACCAAGGATGAGCTGTCACGTCTGAAACACTTGGATTTAGGAAGATAAATCTGACTCTGACTGAAGCTTCACTTCTCTTGCTTGAATTTGAACCATCAATCTCCATTATGAATTCTAAATTGTGCTACTCTTGTTTTCCATTCTCAATCTGACGGCAACTCTAGTTCCGTAGCGGTGTTAAGGAAACAACTTGATAATTAACAGCTAACTTCAAAGAAAGAAACAACTGAAAATGATATCTTGAGCAACCTGGACAAATGCGAGAACTATGCAAATGATATGCAATGCAAGATGTAATGCAAGAGGCAATGTTAAATGTACATATGGTCAAAGATTCGACACCAATGGAACACAAAGGAACCAAGTACCATGACGGTCAGCGGCATGCACTTGTAAAGAAATTCCCATCCCATCTCACAGGTTGAAACTAGTCTTGGGTAGGTCAAAAGGTCTACAGACTACTAGCGGCACGTGTGAAAGTACTATCATCGTAGCAGCATAGTGTGCATGACAATAATATCCCACAACGAACCTTCGTCTGCGCGTGGTTCACATGACCGCACTAAACAGATCTGCACCTGAATAGTCGTCATGTCTCCACTCTATTCCTAGGTTTCCTAGGTAACAACTCGTGGCCGGGGTACTGGGCCTTTTACCTCATGGTATCAACCCACCCACCAAGAAAAGCACAACAGAAATATAATATATACAAAAAGTAAGACATAATAGTAAATAAAGCAATATAAACATATATACAGATAAAACATAAAGAAATAAACAAATAAACACCCAAAGACAAAAACAAACAAGAACTAGGATCGACACTCAAGACTCCCCAGTGAAGTCGCCAGCTGTTACAACCGGATCAAACATCAACTAGATTTGAAAATCAATGAAGTCGCCATCGATTGTTTATTTATACCAAGAGACGGGAAAGGAAAACATCGACTAAAACCTAAAAGGAAAAAACAAACAAAGGTCTTACGACCCAGAGAAAAGGGTAAGGGTGTCGGTTACGCAAGGAGAAGGGATTAGCACTCCTCACGTCCGTCGTACTCGACGCGATCCGCTCTTGTTAGTCTAAGTCTAATGGGTGTTATCTAAAAATCTAAATCTTAAAGCTAAAGGAAAACGCACAAAGAAAGAAGAGAAAAGAAACACGGGGAAAAGAAAGAAATATTTACAAAGATGTGCTCGTTCGGGCCCCGCGATCCAATGCCTACGTATCCCTTTAAGGAATCAGAGCAGCCGTAGTTCGGCTTACAAATTTTGTATGTTTTTGTGTTTTTTAAGTGAACGATGTTAAACGTCGCAATCCACTGTTGCTCGACCTTTGGAGACTTACACAATTGTCGTGGAAAGGAATTAACATGTTCTTATAGAGAAAAGAAAATTGGAATTGGTTTGTATTTTTTTGATGTAGATAATGGTGAATTAAATCCCAATGCAAGGATACTCACCCTTCTCCACTTTTTTAAAAGTCTGAAATTATTAAGTAAATTAAGTGTGTTTTATGGTTGGGTATTTTTTAAAGGGAAATGTGAATAGTGGTGAATTAAATCCCAATGCAAGGATACTCACCCTTCTCCACTTTTGAATAATTATTAGGTATTTTAAAAGTTGAAAAGAAAAATAACTAAAACTAAAGATGAAATGGCGAATTCTAAATCCTAAAATTATATTAATAACTACCTAAAGTTGGAAATAAAAGGCTAAACTAATGTTTTTTGGATTTTAATATAAAGAAAATAATAAAAGCTAATTCAAAACATATTTTTTGTATTTTTAAATTAAAACAAATATTAAAAGAAAAATTAAAAGAAGATAAACAAATAATAACAAAGGGGCTAATAAACAAATAAATGGGTGTGTAAACATGAGATAAGATACGCTGGGCCTGTTACTTGGTCCAAATCAGCTTAAAGGAACTCAACCAAAGGGGTGTGTGCGCTAGATTGTAGGGTGCTGTACTGAAAAATCGGGCGGGCTAGAGAACTAAGGCCCAAAGCCATGTGAGAAGAGAAAACCCTAAAACAAGGGCAAGCATTTCGCCTCCCTCCTCTAACATTCAATCGGTTCTTTTCTTCTCTCATTTTCACGATAAAATCCCTCTGTTTCCATTCACTCATCCTCACACTCAATTTCTCTCACAGCTCAAACAAAAGCAACAACAAATCACCAACGTAACCTCTCTTCGATCTCTCTAAACTCTCTTGTTCTATCTAATCGCTAAAATCACGCTCTTAATACTCTATCTTTCAATCTAAAACAACATCTCTCTGCTCAAACTAAAATCGATTCACACACGGAAAGAAAAAGGGAACCACACATGGAGAAAACGCTAGGATTTATCAGAATAGGTCACATGGTAACAACAATCAAACATGGAAGAATAGCTCAAGCGAAATACAAATCAACGGCAAACATTATCAACAATGGCGATAAGCAAAACATAATCAATCAATTGAAAGGAACAAAGAAGCTACGATGATACACGATTCATAATATGTACAAACACACAAATAAAGATGATCGAAATACCGGCCGAGGTGAGAATTTCTTTGAGTTTGTTGCAAGTTCAGTACTGCCTCTGATTCTTACTTCTACTCCTCTTTCAATTCTCTGCGTTTTGTGTCGTGTGCGTTTTGTTGTTGAAGATGTATGAGTAAATCGCTGGATTGTTGAAGATGTTGTGTTGAGATAATGATGATGATGTTTGTGCTGCAGATTTGAATGTGAGTATGGAAGTTTTGAAGTGGTGAAGTCAATTTCAGAAACTGATTAAAAATGGTTTGAGTTTGTGGTGATGGTGATGAAAGTTGAAGATATGATTTTATCTGCAGGTTTTGAAGAGTGTATGTTGGCTGGGAATGTTGTAGAGGTATTGGATGGTCATGCGGTTTCAGTGTGAAGGTTGGATGTGAATGAATATGGTATCAAAGTTTTGTGAAGGTTTGTGAACACAGTTTATTGAAGGTTTTGGAGACAAATTGGAGGAAGATTCAAACAAGTTTTCTGCAGAGCTTTTGTATCTTTTTCTTCCTCCCCTTTTGATGTTGGTGAATGTGTGGTTTTATAGATGAAATTGAATGAGGGTAGAAGAGAGAATTGCTTGAGGGAATTGGATAAGATCAAAGGGGAACATTTTCTGTCAATTGGTACAATTTTGTTGTGAAATTTGAAATTGTTTCAGAGATAGTGGAGTAGTGGAATGGAGGAGAAGGACAAGGTGGTGGTGAAATCGTGCAACTTGGAGAGGCAGAGAAATGTGTTGTTTTTTTGTCTTTAGTGAACTTCTAGAAGTGTGATGGAAATGGCTTGGACCAAAGAAAAATACAATGGGCCTTGCAAAAGTCTTGGACCTAACAACCATAAAATTAACAACAACAAGAAATGATAGTAAAAGTAAAAGAAAATATGATTTTGAATTTTAAATCGAAATTCAACTTAAAACTTAAATTGAATTAACGTTTTAAAATTGTAAATCGAAAGTGTTAGTAAAAATGATCAAAAATATTATGAATGCAAAATGAATGTATGCATATATTTTTTTGTTTTTTTTCTTGAATGAGATGCAAATATGTTAATGCTTTAATAAAAAGATGCAAATGATTGTGAAGCAATAAAATTAGTAAAAAATATGATATACTCAGATGAAATGCAATGATGCGAATGAAATGGAATCGTAGGGTAAAAATCAGGGTGCAACAGATGGGAATGGTTCAGATGGCAAAGAGGCGTGTGATGACTCGGTCACGTCCTGGGTTCGACTCCTAAGAGGAGCATATTTTTATGTTTTTTTCCATTACTTTCCTCTTAGTTCATTGCAGATCCCATGTGTTTAGCTGAGACGCGCGCACCACGTTCTCTCAAATCTCCACCGTCGGACCCAGTCTCCAGACAGATCCAGCGCCCTGGGAATGCCAGTCCACCATAGTCCTCATAGGCCTCACCACACTGGATCCTAAGCTAAGTTTTCCAAAAAAAATTATATTTAATTACATAAAATCCATTTATTTTATATATTAACATATATATGTTTTTTAATTGTTTTTTTTATTGTTTTTTTAAATATAAACTTTATACTATTTTCAAAACTCTTTTTTTTCCTATATAATTAATAATAATTATTTTATTTTAATTATTTTCTTTTAACATATTTATTTATAATTAATAATTTCTTTTATTTAAATTATTTTCTTATTTATCATATTTATTTATTTTAATTATATTTATATTATTTATTTTATCCTTTTTTATTATTATTTAAAATTAGTTATTTATTTAAATATCTTTAATAAAGCATATTAATTCGATTCATACCCTAATCAGGGTTTACGACGAACATTCCATACACTGAGAACATTTCTTTTCCGTACCTTTTTCAGGGTTGACTTTCCAGATACCTTTCGACTCCGCGCCTGACCAAGATCCGAAGCTAAGTATTCAATTTAATTTTTAAGTCTATTTTGTTTCCTTTTATTTTAAGGTTTACCTTTCGAACTCCGCATACACTCACATCTATTTTTGGCCTTTGCCTTTGCCAATTTTCAGGGTTAACCCCGAGGTTTCCTCCGACCGTCAACCATACCAGATCAAATTCAAAGCAAAGTGTCTACTTATTTATTTTAATTTCTTTTATCCTTTTATTTTGTATTAGGGTTAGTCATGTTTGCATCTGAACCGATAATGCACTCACCCTACTATTGCTTCTTATTTTTCTCACCTTTCAGGGTTTGCCAAATGCCAAAGCTTCGAATAGTCGGTAACCCTAAACCCTGATCTTAATTTTTACTTGTGTTAGACCTATTTATTTATTATCCTCCGCTGGTTTCATCTCCCCTTTCCTCCGCTAGTTTCTTTTTCCCCTTCCCCGTATTTGCTTTAATTATATTTGTTTATCAATTGTTGTGGTTAGTAATTTAGGGAGTGCTACTATGAACCGAATTAGAGTCACTTAATTACAAGATAAGATTTTCTGAATCGAATCACGTGATTGCTGCACACACGCACACTTTTATGGTACCCCTCCTGTTGCCTGTTGCCTTGTGTTTTTTTGCAGAATAGTCATGTCCCTCGAATACGAGGATACCTCAGCCATGTTGCCTCGATTAAGATCATGGATCCCTAATGAAGCTGCCTTCGATACACTAAACATGATCTCGACCCTCGGAAGTTGCCTACAAAAAGGCTGAGGTATCTGCTGGCTGCCTACGAAAAGGCTATTTTGGTTCTTCCCTTAAACTACCTGCTTCTCTATGGCATGGGACAGTCTTATGGCGAACGAACTCTCGATGACCCTTCAAACTCCAAATGAAAGGCTTCCTGCCCTCTTATGGCAAGGATAGACTCTTTCACCCTGAAAGGCCAAAAGAAAATTTTTCATCTAACCAGGTAATTGCCCTTAATTGCTTTGCCTTGCTCTGAAAATATTTTCATATTCTTTCTCATAAACCTTCAAAAATGGCCACGCTCATTTACGAGCTAAAGTCCATATACTTTTCTTCTACATTTCTGAAAACAAAGAGAAAAGCAATTAAGAGCCCATGGAAAACCATGGATGCAAAGGGTGCCTTACACCTTCCCTTTGCATAATTACCCCCCGAACCCTATTTTTATTTAAAAGGTTTTTCCTGTTCTTTTAGCCTTTCTGATTTAATTTGGATAAAATAAAAGTCGGTGGCGACTCTTGCTATCCGCGACATTTCGATTAAAGTCAGTTCACCGTATTACACCGACACAATATAGTTGTTTGCTAGGACGCCCATGGATTCATGAAGTTGGGGCAATTACTTCAACACTTCATCAAAAACTAAAGTTCATAAGAAATGACAAATTGGTAACCGTATGTGGAGAACGATCTTTGATTGTCAATAACCTATCAACATTCTCCGACATAGAACCAAAAGAAGTCGGTGGAACTAATTTCCAAGCACTTTCCTTGGACAAGGAAAAAGGAAAAGAGAAAGCAGCATCTATTTCTTCCTATAAAGATGCAATCCAAGTTGTAAAGGATGGCAGTACCAGTGGTTGGGGGCACATTGAGATTCCTACCAACAACAAGAACATAACAGGGGTTGGTTTCTTTCCAACATCATCAAAAGCTATTCCAGGAATTGAGGTAGTTCTCCCAATTCAAAAAACTTTCCACAGTGGAGGTTTTCTTCCGCCTGTTCAACAAACTGTCATTACCATCGTTACGGAAAACACCGATGAGAAATTTGAAGTGGAATGTATGTCCTACCTTCTCGAGGCAGGATACATATCCCTACCAGAGTCTGATTCACCTTGCTATTATCCAACTAAAGGATCTGAAAGTAAGACTTAACCAAGAAGTGATGAAGTTACTAAAAGCTTCACCACTAGAAGTCATGGTTCATCAGAAGAAGTTCCTCCTTTCCCCGAAGAAACCTGGGATACATTAGGAGAACCAAGCGGAAAATTCGACTACATGGTGAAATACTCTGTTCTTGAAAGTTCAAAAATATCTCTTGAAGACATTGTTCCAACTGGATGGAACATTAATTATGAGTACCTCACTCAGCCAAAAGAGATATACAAGCCTTTCTATTCATCATCGACTGGTGAAGTAATCATTGAGGATTATATCCCCAAGTCACCTTCCGAGACTACAGATCTAGAGTATACATACCTAGTCAATGCCATATTGGGAGAAGAGCAAGATTAATATTACAGAAGAGGATGATCTCGAAAGTGTCTCCGCGAGTCTCTCCATTCAAAAGATTGGAAGTTTCCTCAAAAGAAAATCCGACATACTCCACATGGAAATGGGTATGCTCACACCACTCAGTCTGCTCAAGCAGAAGAAGATCGTCTGAGTGTTGCAAAGACAGTGATTGGTAAATCAAGACCTACCACAGGCCAACTCAAGCCTAAGGTTCCAGATTACCTAGTGCACCATGGGGTTCGCCACTATTGGACGGCTGTTGAAGTTTCAACTGTTGTTCGCACTCCTAAGTAGGAACTTTCACCGTTATTTCGTCCTCTCACCATAGCCCAGGGTGAAGAGATGTTTCATAGGGCTTTTCATATTACTATTTCTTAGGAAAATGTCCCTCTTTGCTTCGCCCAAAGCAATAGAGTTTTGTTTTATAGGGTCTTTGTTTCAAGAAGTGACTGTCGATAAATAAAATGTCATTTTGTTCCTTCGTTAGTTTTTCCCTTTTCTTTTTTCGGAAATTGGTAATCCTAAAAAACACCCCTAAAAAATCAAAACATTCTATTAACTGCATACGCCGAGTCTTCCCTCGTTGTCTAAATAAAAATTATCACACATATGCAGATTAATCATAAAACACCCTGTTGAAACGTGCGATCGTATGACTTCTCCAAGTTTTGGGTTTCCTGTATTCGAGGTAGAGGAAGAAGAAAATGAAGAAATATCAAAGGAAATTTCAAGGTTACTTCAACAAATGGAATAGGCCATTCAGCCATACAATGAGCCTTTGGAGATCATTAACCTTGCTTCCGATGGAAACAGAAAAGAGGTTAAGATTGGATCTTTGCTCAGTTCAGATATCAGAGAGAGTTTGATAAAATTGCTCAAAGGGTTCTCAGATGTCTTCGCTTGGTCCTATCAAGACATGCAAGGGTTGGATACCAATATAGTGGAGCATCACTTGCCATTGAAGCCAGAATGCCCTCCGGTCAAGCAAAAATTAAGAAGGACTCATCCGGAACTGGCCATGAAAATCAAAGAGGAAGTTCAAAAGAAAATCAACGCTGGTTTCCTCGTCACTTCAAAATACCCTCAGTGGTTAGCTAACAATGTTCCCGTTCCTAAGCAAGACTGAAAAGTCCGCATGTGCGTCGACTACAGATATTTGAACAAAGCTAGCCCTAAAGAAGACTTTCCTTTACCACATATTGACATGTTGGTTGACAGTACAGCAAAATCCAAAGTTTTCTCATTCATGGACGGATTTTCAGGATACAACCAAATTAAAATAGCACCTGAAGATATGGAGAAAACAGCTTTCATCACCCCCTAGGGAACGTTCTGCTACCGCGTTATGCCTTTTGTACTAAAGAACGCAGAGGCAACTTATCAAAGAGCCAGGACTACAGTTTTCCATGACATGATGCATAAGGAAGTGGAAGTCTATGTGGATGACATGATTGCCAGATCAGAAGATGAGGAAGATCATATACAGAATCTGACAAGGTTATTTCAACGCTTACGAAAGTTTCAACTTTGCCTGAATCCCATCAAGTGTACCTTTGGTGTCTACTCAGGAAAACTCCTTGGTTTCATCGTCAGCAAACGAGGAATTGAAGTAGATCCAGACAAAGTCAAGGCAATTCAAGAAATGCCTTCACCCAGAATCGAGAAACAAGTTAGAGGATTTCTTGGACGTCTAAATTACATTTCTAGATTCATATATCTCATGACAGCAACTTGTGCTCCAATTTTCAAACTTCTACAGAAAAATCAAAGTTGCATCTGAACAAACGATTTCCAGAAAGCGTTCGACAACATTAAGGAATATCTGCTCGAACCACCCATCCTGTCTCCTCCAGTGGAAGGAATACCTTTGATAATGTACTTAACCGTCTTAGAAGATTCCATGGGTTGTGTCCTTGGACAACAAGACGAGACAAAAAGAAAAGAGCATGCCATCTACTACCTGAGCAAGAACTTCACTGACTGTGAATCCCGCTACTCCATGCTCGAGAAAACCTGTTGTGCTTTGGCCTGGGCTGCCAAGCGTCTCCGCTAGTACATGATTAAACATAGTGCTTGTTTAATTTCAAAGATAGATCCAATCAAGTACATCTTTGAGAAGCCTGCCTTAACTGGAAGAATTGCCTGCTGCCAGATGTTGTTATCAGAATACGACATTGAGTATCACGCCCAAAAAGCCATGAAAGGAAACATCCTTGCTGAGAACATAGCTCACCACCCACTCAATGATCATGAATCAATTGGATTTGACTTTCCGGACGAGGACGTTATGTACCTCAAGATGAAAGATTACGACGAACTACTACCAGACGAAGGACCTGAGATAGGATCTCAATGGGGCTTAATCTTTGACGAAGCTGTCAATGCTTATGGACGAGGAATTGGGGCAATCATTGTTATCCCTCGAGGTACCCATGTTCCATTTACCGCCAGATTAACTTTCAAGTGCACAAACAATGAGGCCAAATATGAAGCTTGCATCATGGGTCTCGAAGAAGCCGTGGATCTAAGAATCAAACACTTGGATGTACACGGAGATTCTACTTTGGTCATTAATCAAATCAAAGGAGAATGGGAATAACAAAAGATGAATGGAGCTGTATAAGAAGCTAACAAAAACATCAAGAAAATCATTCAGAAAATGGTCATCACTTACAAAGATTGGCATGAAATTCTCCCAATAGCTCTTCATGGTTACCGTACATCTGTACGTACTTCGACTAGAGCAAATCCTTTCTCCCTTGTATATGGCATGGAGGCAATCCTACCCATTGAGGTTAATATCCCATCAATGAGAGTCTTGATGGAAACAAAATTAACAGAAGCCGAGTGGTGTCAAAACAAATTCGATGAGTTGAACTTAATCGAAGAAAAGCGCATGACAACTTTATGCCACGGACAGCTATATCAACAAAGAATGAAGAAAGCATTCGACAAAAAGGTTCTACCTCGCACAATCAAAGAAGGCGACCTTGTGTTAAAAAAGATTCAATCTTTTCTCACAGATTCTAGGGGAAAATGGACTCCCAATTATGACAGCCCATACGTGGTCAAGAGAGCTTTCTCAGGAGGAGCCTTAATACTCACGACTATGGATGGAAAATAATTCACCGGTCCGGTGAACGTCGACACAGTCAAGGAATACTTCGCCTAAATAAACAAAAGAACAGCTTGCTAAGTTGAAAACTCGCAAAGAACAGCTTGCTATACATTTTGGAACATCTAATGCTACACTTGGAAAGAAGTTTGCTGAGTCTATGCAGGCTGAATTTGAAATGAGCATGATGGGAGAACTCAAGTATTTCCTTGGGATTCAAATCAACCAAACTTCTGATGGAACCTATGTTCATCAAACGAAGTATGTGAAAGAACTTCTGAAGAAGTTTAATCTTTCTGAAAGAAAAGAAGCCAAAACTCCTATGCATCCAACATGTGTCCTAGGTAAGGATGAGGTAAGTAAGAAGGTAGATCAGAAGTTGTACAGAGGTATGATTGGATCTCTTCTATACCTAACTGCTTCTAGACCTGACATTCTCTTTAGTGTTTGTTTGTGTGCTAGATTCCAATCAGATCCGAGAGAATCTCATTTAACTCCGGTTAAGAGAATTCTGAGGTATCTGAAAGGTACTACTAATGTTGGTTTAGTTTACAGAAGATCCAAAGAATACAACTTAGTAGGATTCTGTGATGCTGACTATGCTGGAGATAGAATTGAAAGGAAGAGCACTTCTGGAAGTTGTCAATTTCTTGGAAGTCATCTGATCTCATGGTACAGCAAGAAGCAAGCTACAATTGCACTCTCAACAACAGAAGCAGAATATGTTGCTGCTGCTGGTTGTAGCACACAAATGCTCTGGATGAGAAGTCAGCTAGAAGATTATCAGATATATGAGAGTAACATTCCAATCTTCTGTGATAATACTTCTGCTATATGTTTATCAAAGAATCCTATCTTACATTCAAAAGCTAAACATATTGAGATTAAACATCATTTCATAAGGGACTATGTTCATAAGGGTGTTATATCTTTAAACTTTGTAGATACAGACCATCAATGGGCTAATATCTTTACAAAACCCCTTGCTGAAGATAGGTTTAAGTTCATTCTGAAGAATATCAGTATGGATTTATGCCCATAATGAGAAGATGAGAAGATCTTATGTATGAGTATCTTCTGAAATGTGATTGGATTAATCTTTTATAAGAAGTTCTGATTGTAATCAATTAGAAGTAGTGATTCGGTTATTACTAACGTTTCAATGTCTAAGCTGATTCAGAATCTCTTTAAAAGTAAAACAGCTGAAACTGGCTTTCCAGATGGTAAACACGTGTTCACTATTTCTCGACAAGCGTGCGTGCAGTTGAGGGGACGCCTACTTAGGTAACTGTGCTAATCACTTCTTTTGTCATTATTCTCTCTCCTCACGTCACGTAACATTAAATGCTGTCCATCATTTCTTTTTATTTCTTTTTCGTTTTATATTCCTCAAACGTTTCTTTTCCCTCTATTTATTCCTCTATCTCTGTGCATTCTTTGTCATCTCTGCCTTGCTCTCTCTCTCTCTCTCTCTCTCTCTCTCTCTCTCTCTCTTTATATGCATCTTGCATAAACCCTGGCTTACTTCATATTCAAACTAGCATTCACCATGAATCCGTTTTCAAGTTCCTCTCAACTAGCATTCAACAGACAATAGTTTACTCCACTGAAAACTTGCTCCACTCCTTCATCAGAAATGAAAGTCTTGTGTAAATCTTCTATGGATGCTGGTGACTTGAGTGCTTATGGTTCCAAACCAAATGCGAAGACGAAGGCTCAAGGGTGGTTGATCTATGTGAATAGAACGGTTGGAAGGGTTGATTGGTTCCAAGTTGAGAAACATATCTAGGGGATTGCTGACATTGATGTCAAGACGGATCTCTCAAGAGACTCAAGATTCCAAGAAGTCTCAAGTCAGATCTCTTCTATGATGCTGTTATCAACATTTATCCAAAGGAAGAAGACTTTCTTGAGATATTGGGTGAAGTTAAGCTTCATGTTCTTGACTTTTATGTTAAGGGAAAGCCCCGTTTGAGACATTAGCTCTCCTCCTGTGAACTGTCTCTCACTTCCTCCTTGGATTCATGTATTCTCTTCCCGTAGAGCTTCTCGTCTGGACAGGCATGCAGAGTTTCAAGCTTTCATGGCTAGACAAACTGAGAACAACGCAAGGATTCATGATATGTTAGCTAAGATTTTGTCTAAGCTAGGGTCTTAGTTTTTTTGAGTCCTTGTAGTTTTCTTTCCTTGTTGCATCTGCTTTTCTGCATACATCTTTTGTAATTCTGTTTGATTATCAATGAAAAGTTTAATTTTGTTTCTTTCCTTTGTCGTTTTCTACATCTGAATCTTTTATATTCTTTTTGATGTTATGACAAAAAGGTGGAGAAAATATATGATAAATGATTTGATTAATATTATCAGTTACCGGGTAAAAAGGCCCCACATTACTAACAGAACTTGCAAAGTTCTATGCTTTAAGTTGTGTTGTTGCTGGAACTGAAGATCAACATAAGAAGCAACAAGATGAGGAAAAGCAACTCTCTAGAGAATCAAGCTTTTGGATTCTTGAAGCAAGCTGAGTGTTATGAAGCTTCAGAATCAGAAGCAAGAAGGAAGAATGTTCAGATATTCTGATGATAGAATATGCTCTGAAACATTATGTCTATGTGTTCTGATACATATTATGTGGCTCTGACACATTTTATGTGTTCTGAAACATACTCTATGTTCTGACTCTTTCATGCTGACTTTTGTCGTTTAGTTTTGTTCTGTAACATTTCAGGATGTAGAGATGCTCTGAAGATGCTCTGATACATTCAACAATGTTCTGATACAATCTAGCATGAAGTGATGTAAGAAGAAATTCAAGCTCTGAAGCTATCCTAATGGAAGCAGAAATCAGAAGCTGTGAATGTTTTGAAGATTAAAGAAATTAAAGTTCTGAAGCTGTCCGATGGAAGCAGAAATCAGAAGCTGTGAATGTTCTGAGGATCTAAAAGAAATTCAAATTTCTAAAGCTGTCCTATGGAAGCAGAAATCAGAAGTCATGAATGTTCTGAAGATCAAGCATATGTGAACGTCTCTACTGAAATACTCAGGGAAGTCTTTTATTTATAAAATTATTCTAGTATTAATTTCAGGGGGAGATTATTCATCTCAGGGGGAGATTGTTAATCTCAAGGGGAGACATATTCACATGCTTATGCTATAGGTGTGTAATTGTCTTTAGCCGTCTGCTCTTTCTGATCGCAAATTCATATCATTTATATATGTTTTTGTCATCATCAAAAAGGGGGAGATTGTTAGAACAAGATTTGTTCTGATCAATATTCTTAGTTTTGATGATAACAAGGATATGAATTTTGTGTGAGATAATGTGGTACTCTAATACATTGCAATTTCCATTTCAGGAAATATATATAAAGAGTATACACAAATCAGCGCTCAGAAGCTTTGACTCAGAAGGTTCAGCATGCAACATCAGAACATGGTCTGGCAAGACATTAGAAGATGGTCAAGGCAGAATCAGAACATGGGTCTATGGAAGCATTAGAAGAACTTGAGTTCAGAAGCAGAAGCACTGAGGTCCTCATGGTATCACGCTCAGAAGCACTTCAAGGTCAGAAGACAAGAAGATGCTCTGCACCAAGCTGTTTGACTCTGATGATATTCAAACGTTGTAAACACAAACATCAGATCAGAAGCAAGTACAAGATGGCAGGCTACGCTGACTGACAAAAGGAACGTTAGAAGCTATTAAAGGCAACGTCAGTAGACACAACGTGAACGAGGCTCGAGGTAGTTGACAAAAGCGTGAAACATTAAATGCAATGCTGTACAGAATACGCAAAGCATTAAATGCTCCCAACGGTCATCATCTCAAGTGCCTATAAGTATGAAGTTCTGATGAGAAGCAAGGTTACGAATTCTGAACGAACTTATTCTGAAACGCTGTTCAACTCAAAGCTCAGAAACTTCATCTTCATCAAAGCTCACTACATTGCTGTTGTAATATATTAGTGAGATTAAGCTTAAACTTTAAGAGAAATATCACTGTTGTGATTATAGCTTTTCAGAAGCATTGTAAAAACTCTTATTTGATTACATTAATTTGTAAGTAACTAGAGTGATCAAGTGTTGATCAGGATACTCTAGGAAGTCTTAGCTTGTGTCTAAGCAGTTGTAATTAGAGTGATCACGTGGTGGTCAGGATACTCTAAGAAAGTCTTAGCTTGTGTCTAAGCATTTGTTCCTAGAGTGATCAGATTGTGATCAGGATACTCTAGAAGACTTAGTCGTGGGCTAAGTGGAAAACCATTGTAATCTGTTGCGGTTAGTGGATTAAATCCTCAGGTGAGGTAAATCACTCCGTGGGGGTGGACTGGAGTAGTTTAGTTAACAACGAACCAGGATAAAAATAACTGTGCAAATTGTTTTTATCGTTCAAGTTTTTAGACTACACTTATTCAAACCCCCCCTTTCTAAGTGTTTTTCTATCCTTCAATTGGCATCAGAGCACCGGTTCTAAGGTGCAAGCACTTAACCGTGTTTAGAAAAGATTCAGGAAGAGAAAAACGCTTCAGTAGAAGATGGCTGGTGAAATTCCAACAAATTCATCTGCATCTACATCTGGCTCTGGTGAGCAATATAATGGTAACAATGGTTATACTAGACCACCAGTATTTGATGGAGAAAACTTTGAATACTGGAAAGATAAACTGGAAAGTTACTTTCTTGGTCTAGATGGTGAACTATGGGATCTTCTGATGGATGGTTACAAACATCCAGTAAAAGCTAGTGGCGTAGGGCTTACAAGGCAAGAAATGGATGATGATCCGAAGAAGCTTTTCAGAAATCATCATAAGTGTAGGACTATTTTGCTGAATGCTATCTCTCATGCTGAGTATGAGAAGATATCTAACAAGGAAACGGCCTATGATATATATGAGTCATTGAAAATGACCCATGAAGGAAATGCTCAAGTCAAGGAGACTAAAGCTCTTGCTCTAATCCAGAAATATGAAGCCTTCAAGATGGAGGATGATGAAGATATTGAGAAGATGTTCTCAAGATTTCAAACTCTAACTTTTGGATTGAGAGTTCTGGATAAAGGCTACACCAAGGCTGATCATGTAAAGAAGATCATCAGAAGCTTACCCAGAAGATGGGGTCCAATGGTGACTGCATTCAAGATTGCGAAGAATTTGAATGAAGTTTCTTTGGAAGAGCTTATCAGTGCCTTGAGAAGCCATGAAATAGAGCTGGACGCAAACGAGCCTCAAAAGAAAGGTAAGTCTATTGCTTTAAAATCTAATGTTAAAAAATGCACTAACGCTTTTCAGGCTAGAGAAGAAGATCCTGAAGAAATCAGAATCTGAAGAAGAAGATGAACTGTCCATGATCTCCAGAAGGGTAAACAAACACTGGAAGAGCAAGCAAAGGAAGTTCAGAGGCTTCAGAAGTTCAAAGAGATTTGAACGTGGAGAATCTTCTGGTGACAGAAGATCTGACAAGAAGAAGGCTGTCTGCTATGAATGCAATGAGCCTGGACATTACAAGAACGAGTGTCCAAAACTTCAGAAGGAGAATCCCAAGAAGAAGTTTCATAAGAAGAAAGGTCTTATGGCAACATGGGATGATTCTGAATCAGAATCAGACTCTGAAGGAGAACAAGCCAACTTCGCGCTGATGGCTACAGAAGATGATGGATCAGAATCTACATCAGAATCAGATTCTGAAGAGATATTTTCTGAACTATCTAGAGAAGAGTTAGTTTCCAGTCTAACAGAACTTCTGGAACTCAAGGCTCATCTTAGTATCAAATACAAAAAGCTGAAGAAGCAGTTTGAATTTGAAACTAAGAAGCTGGAATTGGAAAATTCTGAACTGAAGGAAAAAGTTTTAAATCTATCCAAAGATAGTGGATCTCCTTCTGAAACAGAAAAATCCATTCCTAGCATGAATCATATTCTGAAAGAATATGACTCGAGCTTCAGAAAGTTTCTATCTAGAAGTATTGGCAGAAGTCATCTTGCTTCTATGATATATGGTGTTTCTGGAAACAGAAGGTTTGGTTTTGGCTATGAGGGTGATACCTCACATAAATTTGAACGTGTTGATGATCTGAAGATCACATACAAGCCATTGTATGATCAGTTCAAATATGGCCATGCACATGATATTAGGCTCACTTCACATGCACAGAAGTTTAACACTGCTCACACCAAGAAGCATGTGACACATCCTAAGAAATATCATGCTGACAAACCTAAAGAATATCATGCTGTTCCTCCTGTTAAATATTTTTCTAAACCCAAGTTCAATCAGAACTTGAGGAGAACTAACAAGAAAGGACCCAAGAAATTATGGGTACCTAAGGAGAAGATAATTTTTGTTGCAGATATCTTTGGCTGCAAAGAAGACAAAAAGCAAAATGTCATGGTACCTGGACTCTGGGTGCTCGCGACACATGACGGGAAGAAGGTCTACATTCCAAGACCTGGTGCTTAAACCAGGTGGAAAAGTCAAGTTTGGAGGAGATCAGAAGGGCAAAATCATTGGCTCTGGAACCATAAGTCTTGGTAACTCTCCTTCCATAACTAATGTACTTCTTGTAGAAGGATTAACGCATAACTTATTGTCCATAAGTCAATTAAGTGACAATGGTTATGATATAATCTTCAATCAAAAGTCTTGCAAGGCTGTAAGTCAGAAGGATGGCTCAATCCTATTTATAGGCAAGAGAAAGAACAACATTTATAAGATTTATCTTTCAGATCTTGAGAAGCAGAAGGTGACTTGCCTTATGTCTATTTCTGAAGAGCAATGGGTCTGGCACAGAAGATTAGGACATGCTAGTTTGAGAAAGATTTCTCAGATTAACAAACTAAATCTGGTCAGAGGACTCCCTAATCTGAAATACAAATAAGATGCTCTTTGTGAAGCATGTCAGAAGGGCAAGTTCTCCAAACCTGCATTCAAGTCTAAGAATGTTGTCTCTTCCTCAAGGCCGTTAGAACTCTTGCACATTGATCTGTTTGGCCCAGTCAAAACAGCATCTGTTAGAGGGAAGAAATATGGATTAGTCATCGTAGATGATTATAGCCGCTGGACATAGGTAAAGTTCTTGAAACACAAGGATGAGTCTCATTCAGTGTTCTTTGAATTCTGCACTCAGATCCAATCTGAGAAGGAGTGCAAGATCATAAAGGTCAGAAGTGATCATGGTGGCGAATTTGAGAATAGACTCTTTGAGGAGTTCTTCAAAGAAAATGGTATTGCCCATGATTTCTCTTTCCCTAGAACTCCACAACAAAATGGAGTTGTAGAGCGAAAGAATAGGACTCTACAAGAAATGGCCAGAACCATGATCAATGAAACCAATATGGCTAAGCATTTCTGGGCAGAAGCAATAAACAGTGCATGCTATATTCAGAATAGAATCTCTATAAGACCTATTCTAAATAAGACTCCTTATGAATTGTGGAAGAACAGAAATCCCAACATTTCATAATTTTATCCTTTTGGATGTGTGTGTTTTATTCTGAATACCAAAGATTATCTTGGTAAGTTTGATTCTAAAGCACAAAAGTGTTTCCTTCTTGGATATTCTGAACGCTCTAAAGGCTACAGAGTATACAATACTGAAACATTGATTGTAGAAGAGTCAATCAATATCAGGTTTGATGATAAGCTTGGTCTTGAAAAACCAAAGCAGCTTGAGAATTTTGCAGATATAGATATTGATATATCAGAAGCTGTAGAACCAAGAAGCAAAGCTGCAGAAGCTGGAAGTCTCAGAAGCAATGGATCAGAAGATCAAGTTGCTGCATCTTTAGAAAATCTCAGGATTTCTGAAGAACCAACAGTCAGAAGATCACCTAGACTTGCTTTAGCTCATTCAGAAGATGTGATCCTTGTGAAGAAAGATGATCCCATCAGAACAAGGGCATTCCTTAAGAACAATGCAGAATGTCATTTAGGTCTTGTTTCTTTGATAGAGTCAACTTCTATTGTTCAAGCTCTAGAAGATCCAGACTGGATAATTGCCATGCAAGAAGAACTCAATCAGTTTACAAGGAATGATGTATGGGACTTGGTTCCTAGACCAAAAGGATTCAACATCATCGACACTAAGTGGGTGTTCAGAAACAAGCTTAGTGAGAAGGGAGAAGTGGTAAGAAACAAAGCCAGACTGGTTGCTCAGGGGTATAGCCAGCAAGAAGGGATTGACTACACAGAAACCTTTGCACCAGTGGCCAGGTTAGAATCTATTCGTCTATTAATTTCTTTTGCCACTCAACACAACATCACTCTTTATCAGATAGATGTCAAGAGTGCCTTCTTAAATGGTTATATAGATGAAGAAGTTTATGTCCATCAACCTCCTGGTTTTGAAGACTCCAAGTCTCCAAATCATGTTTTTAAGTTAAAGAAATCATTATACGGATTGAAGCAAGCTCCTAGAGCTTGGTATGAACGTTTAAGTTCTTTCCTTCTGGAAAATGGTTTCACTAGAGGAAAAGTGGACACTACTCTCTTTTGTAAAACCTTTAAAAAGGATATTTTAATTTGTCAAATATATGTTGATGATATCATCTTTGGAACATCTAATGCTACACTTGGAAAGAAGTTTGCTGAGTCTATGCAGGCTGAATTTGAAATGAGCATGATGGGAGAACTCAAGTATTTCCTTGGGATTCAAATCAACCAAACTTCTGATGGAACCTATGTTCATCAAACGAAGTATGTGAAAGAACTTCTGAAGAAGTTTAATCTTTCTGAAAGCAAAGAAGCCAAAACTCCTATGCATCCAACATGTGTCCTAGGTAAGGATGAGGTAAGTAAGAAGGTAGATCAGAAGTTGTACAGATGTATGATTGGATCTCTTCTATACCTAACTGCTTCTATACCTGACATTCTCTTTAGTGTTTGTTTGTGTGCTAGATTCCAATTAGATCCGAGAGAATCTCATTTAACTGCGGTTAAGAGAATTCTGAGGTATCTGAAAGGTACTACTAATGTTGGTTTAGTTTACAGAAGATCCAAAGAATACAACTTAGTAGGATTCTGTGATGCTGACTATGCTGGAGATAGAATTGAAAGGAAGAGCACTTCTGGAAGTTGTCAATTTCTTGGAAGTCATCTGATCTCATGGTACAGCAAGAAGCAAGCTACAATTGCACTCTCAACAACAGAAGCAGAATATGTTGCTGCTGCTGGTTGTAGCACACAAATGCTCTGGATGAGAAGTCAGCTAGAAGATTATCAGATATATGAGAGTAACATTCCAATCTTCTGTGATAATACTTCTGCTATATGTTTATCAAAGAATCCTATCTTACATTCAAAAGCTAAACATATTGAGATTAAACATCATTTCATAAGGGACTATGTTCATAAGGGTGTTATATCTTTAAACTTTGTAGATACAGACCATCAATGGGCTAATATCTTTACAAAACCCCTTGCTGAAGATAGGTTTAAGTTCATTCTTAAGAATATCAGTATGGATTTATGCCCAGAATGAGAAGATGAGAAGATCTTATGTATGAGTATCTTCTGAAATGTGATTGGATTAATCTTTTATAAGAAGTTCTGATTGTAATCAGCTAGAAGTAGTGATTCGGTTATTACTAACGTTTCATTGTCTAAGCTGATTCAGAATCTCTTTAAAAGTAAAACAGCTGAAACTGGCTTTCCAAATGGTAAACACGTGTTCACTATTTCTCGACAAGCGTGCGTGCAGTTGAGGCGACGCCTACTTAGGTAACTGTGCTAATCACTTCTTTTGTCATTATTCTCTCTCCTCACGTCACGTAACATTAAATGCTATCCATCATTTCTTTTTATTTCTTTTTCGTTTTATATTCCTCAAACGTTTCTTTTCCCTCTATTTATTCCTCTATCTCTGTGCATTCTTTGTCATATCTGCCTTGCTCTCTCTCTCTCACTCTCTCTCTCTCTCTCTCTCTCTCTCTCTCTCTCTCTCTCTCTCTCTCTCTCTCTCTCTCTCTCTCTCTCTTTATATGCATCTTGCATAAACCCCGGCTTACTTCATCTTCAAACTAGCATTCACCATGAATCTGTTTTCAAGTTCCTCTCAACTAGCATTCAACAGACAAGAGGTTACTCCACTGAAAACTTGCTCCACTCCTTCATCAGAAATGAAAGTCTTGTGTAAATCTTCTATGGATGCTGGTGACTTGAGTGCTTATGGTTCCAAACCAAATGCGAAGACGAAGGCTCAAGGGTGGTTGATCTATGTGAATAGAACGGTTGGAAGGGTTGATTGGTTCCAAGTTGAGAAACATATCTCGGGGATTGCTGACATTGATGTCAAGACGGATCTCTCAAGAGACTCAAGATTCCAAGAAGTCTCAAGTCAGATCTCTTCTATGATGTTGTTATCAACATTTATCCAAAGGAAGAAGAATTTCTTGAGATATTGGGTGAAGTTAAGCTTCATGTTCTTGACTTCTATGTTAAGGGAAAGCCCCGTTTGAGACATTAGCTCTCCTCCTGTGAACTGTCTCTCACTTCCTCCTTGGATTCATGTATTCTCTTCCCGTAGAGCTTCTCGTCTGGACAGGCATGCAGAGTTTCAAGCTTTCATGGCTAGACAAACTGAGAACAACACAGGGATTCATGATATGATAGCTAAGATTTTGTCTAAGCTAGGGTCTTAGTTTTTTTGATTCCTTATAGTTTTCTTTCCTTGTTGCATCTGCTTTTCTGCATACATCTTTTGTAATTCTGTTTGATTATCAATGAAAAGTTTAATTTTGTTTCTTTCCTTTGTCGTTTTCTACATCTGAATCTTTTATATTCTTTTTGATGTTATGACAAAAAGGGGGAGAAAATATATGATAAATGATTTGATTAATATTATCAGTTACCGGGTAAAAAGGCCCCACATTACTAACAGAACTTGCAAAGTTCTATGCTTTAAGTTGTGTTGTTGCTGGAACTGAAGATCAACATAAGAAGCAACAAGATGAGGAGAAGCAACTCTCTAGAGAATCAAGCTTTTGGATTCTTGAAGCAAGCTGAGTGCTATGAAGCTTCAGAATCAGAAGCAAGAAGGAAGAATGTTCAGATATTCTGATGATAGAATATGCTCTGAAACATTATGTCTATGTGTTCTGATACATATTATGTGGCTCTGACACATTTTATGTGTTCTGAAACATACTCTATGTTCTGACTCTTTCATGCTGCCTTTTGTCGTTTAGTTTTGTTCTGTAACATTTCAGGATGTAGAGATGCTCTGAAGATGCTCTGGTACATTCAACAATGTTCTGATACAATCTAGCATGAAGTGATGTAAGAAGAAATTCAAGCTCTGAAGCTATCCTAATGGAAGCAGAAATCAGAAGCTGTGAATGTTTTGAAGATCAAAGAAATTCAAGTTCTGAAGCTGTCCTAATGGAAGCAGAAATCAGAAGCTGTGAATGTTCTGAAGATCAAAGAAATTCAAGTTCTGAAGCTGTCCGATGGAAGCAGAAATCAGAAGCTGTGAATGTTCCGAGGATCTAAAAGAAATTCAAAGTTCTGAAGCTGTCCTATGGAAGCAGAAATCAGAAGTCATAAATGTTCAGAAGATCAAGCATATGTGAACGTCTCTACTGAAATACTCAGGGAAGTCTTTTATTTATAAAATTATTCCAGTATTAATTTCAGGGGGAGATTATTCATCTCAGGGGGAGATTGTTAATCTCAAGGGGAGACATATTCACATGCTTATGCTATAGCTGTGTAATTGTCTTTAGCCGTCTGGTCTTTCTGATCGCAAATTCATATCATTTATATATGTTTTTGTCATCATCAAAAAGGGGGAGATTGTTAGAACAAGATTTGTTCTGATCAATATTCTTAGTTTTGATGATAACAAGGATATGAATTTTGTGTGAGATAATGTGGTACTCTAATACATTGCAATTTCCATTTCAGGAAATATATATAAAGAGTATGCACAAATCAGCGCTCAGAAGCTTTGACTCAGAAGGTTCAACATGCAACATCAGAACATGGTCTGGCAAGACATCAGAAGATGGTCAAGGCAGAATCAGAACATGGATCTATGGAAGCATCAGAAGAACTTGAGTTCAGAAGCAGAAGCACTGAGGTCCTCATGGTATCACGCTCAGAAGCACTTCAAGGTCAGAAGACAAGAAGATGCTCTGCACCAAGCTGTTTGACTCTGATGATATTCAAACGTTGTAAACACAAACATCAGATCAGAAGCAAGTACAAGATGGCAGGCTACGCTGACTGACAAAAGGAACGTTAGAAGCTATTAAAGGCAACGTCAGTAGACACAGCGTGAACAAGGCTCGAGGTAGTTGACAAAAGCGTGAAACATTAAATGCAATGCTGTATGGAATACGCAAAGCATTAAATGCTCCCAACGGTCATCTTCTCAAGTGCCTATAAGTATGAAGTTCTGATGAGAAGCAAGGTTACGAATTCTGAACGAACTTATTCTGAAACGCTGTTCAACTCAAAGCTCAGAAACTTCATCTTCATCAAAGCTCACTACATTGCTGTTGTAATATATTAGTGAGATTAAGCTTAAACTTTAAGAGAAATATCACTGTTGTGATTATAGCTTTTCAAAAGCATTGTAAAAACTCTTATTTGATTACATTAATTTGTAAGTAACTAGAGTGATCAAGTGTTGATCAGGATACTTTAGGAAGTCTTAGCTTGTGTCTAAGCAGTTGTAATTAGAGTGATCACGTGGTGGTCAGGATACTCTAAGAAAGTCTTAGCTTGTGTCTAAGCATTTGTTCCTAGAGTGATCAGGTTGTGATCAGGATACTCTAGAAGACTTAGTTGTGGGCTAAGTGGAAAACCATTGTAATCTGTTGCGATTAGTGGATTAAATCCTCAGGTGAGGTAAATCACTCCGTGGGGGTGGACTGGAGTAGTTTAGTTAACAACGAACCAGGATAAAAATAACTGTGCAAATTGTTTTTATCGTTCAAGTTTTTAGACTACACTTATTTAAACCCCCCGTTTCTAAGTGTTTTTCTATCCTTCATACCCTGCCCCAGGTTATAATCAAGGGTTTTAATTAATACAAGAAAGAAACTTCTACTTCTTAGGCTCAAAGGGGTTGACGAGGGATTAACATCCTTATATCTCCACTGTTTAGGAATTGAAACAATGCCTGTACATCGTCAACATAGTCCGTTCGAAAGCATATTGTATGAAGTTGCGGTATTGTTTTCGTCATCCTCCCTTAAAAGGCTTACAGCTTAGCATGAGTTGAATATCACAAAACATATGCAAAGTAAAGACATAATTTAAAATGAGTGATAGGGAAATAATGTATTCAAGACAAACATATGCAATGCACTGGTGATGATTATTAAAATAAATAATGTCTATCATAAGTCGAATGTTTAAACAAACAGGAAAGAAATTGAACATGAAAGTAAATCTAATGATCTAAAAGTCTATCTTTCTAGCCATCCACAACATTAGAAATCTTGTTGTGATTAGGCATGGGAGCAGTGATCACATTAGGAGTTGCAGGAGAGTCGAACTCAATTTCACCAGCGTCGATCATATATTGGATTTTGTTCTTCAACGGCCAACAATTCTCTGTGTCGTGTCCAACGCTGTCGGAGTGATAAACACATCTTGCATTGGGGTTATACTAATGAGACAAAGTGTTAGGATTTCGAGGCGGATCCCTAAACGTAATTAGCCCTTTCTTCAACATCTGTTGTAATGCTTCAGCCACAGTCACGTTGATCTTTGTGAATTGTCTTTTAGGTGCGTTATGTTTACGTTGTGGTTGTGATGCTGATGTAGAGATCAGAACTTTTCCAACCTGTTGGTTGCATTTGTCTCGACCATTTAAGTTGTGCACAACATTAGCCCTATAAGGCTCTTCAGTTGAATTGACGTCAATGATTCTGTCGTCAATTAAGTCTTGGATCTTATGCTTCAATGGTCCACAATCCTTCGTGTCATGACCAGGATCATTCGAATGATAAGCACATCTCGCATGGTACTTATACCTAGGAGTGGGGTTGGTAGGAAGTGAATATGGAGGCAATAGAGTTATCAAGTTTTGATCGAGCAGTTGTTGTAGAACTTGAGACAACGGCATGTGCAATGGATTGAATGACTGCTTAGGTTTGGATTTCCATTTATCGTGCACACCTTGCTCCCTTTATTGATCCTTCTCCTTCTCGGTCAAAAGTGCCTTTAATTCTTCTTGCCCCTTGGCCAAATTTAGGATCAGATCTTGAAATTGGGCATTATGAGCTTGAAGGTCTTTGACTGATTGCTCGAGATTCATGATGCTGAAATAAACAGCGAGGAAGGATGAGAGACCTATTGTAAGAAACCTGTTATGCGATGTTAGGAATGCAAATGCAATATATTCAAGGATCTTTAGGATTTTAGTTAGCAACATTAGAAAACGGTTTGATTGCGTCTTTGTTTGAAGAACTCTGACTTTTGTCTTTGAACGTCTTTCTTTGAGAATCAAGCTCACCATATCGAGTGGGTCATTGCCTCTGATTCGGGATACTTTTGAATTTGAAGGTATGTGGCCAGAGGAAAATAATTCCTCTTGCCCCTTGATAGGTACCGAGTCTCTGAATTGTAAGGTATGTGGCCAAAGGAAAATAAATCCTCTTGCCCCTTGATTAGGATTTCAGTCCCTGATAGGAGCATCTGAAATTGTGCGCCCTAAATTCCTAAGATCTTTGAAATGGTTAGTTAATCATGTCACACAAGTCACACAAGTCACACAATTTCCTTAGGCTCGACTTGCATGGAGTTTAGATCATGGGAGATACCCTTCCCCAAAGGTATTTCTAAGGATAAGGATGACATCAGCAACGGGTTCTACAAGTTATCCAGAATTGTCAGCCCTTCTAAAGCACCCTCGGACATGATACATTCGCATCATGCAATGATAGTTTGAGAGAAGACCTATCTGAATTTTAGCATCGGGTAGCGACTAGTTCTTAACATTTGTCAAGAGTAGTCCTCCCACTACGTTCCTAAAGGCCGAGATGGGTTAAAGATAACTAAAGGTCCTTGAGCTCCGCCGCACCCACAAACACATACATAGACCCCCCTCATTTGAGAAAGGTGTGCATATGCTATAGAGTTCTAACTCAAGTGTGAACTTCATATTGACTCATCTCCCACATATGTGAAAGAGGTCGTCCTTCAATTAATTCCCAAAACAACCCTGAAAAATAAAGCAAGCAAAGCAAACAATAGAATACAATTAAGTGAATCCTAAAGTTTTAAGGTAACCCCTCTTTTATTCGAAAACATCCCCAGCAGAGTCGCCAGTTGTATAATACGGTGAACTGACTTTTTAAGAAATGTCGCGGTTAAGCAAGAGTCGCCACAGACTTTTATTTTATCCAAATTAATTAGAAAGGCTAAAATAAACAGAAAAAACCTTTTGAGAAAAAAACCGAGTTCGGGGGGTAATTATGCAAAGGGAAGGTGTAAGGCACCCTTTGTATCCATGGTTTTCCATGGGCTCTTAATTGCTTTGCTCTTTGACTTCGGAAATGTAGAAGAAAAGAATATGGACTTTAGCTCGTAAATGAGCGTAGCCATTTTGAAGGTTTATGAGAAAGAATATGAAAAAGGTTTTAGAACAAGGAAAAGCAATTAGGGGCAATTACCTGGTTAGATGAAAAATGTTCTTTTTAGCCTTTCAGGGTGAAAGGGTCTATCCATGCCATAAGAGGGCAGGAAGCCTTTCATTTGGAGGTTGAAGTCTAAGGGAAGAACCAGAATAGCCTTTTTCGTTTAGGCAACCAGAGGATACCTCAGCCTTTTCGTAGGCAACTTCCGAGGTTCGAGGTCATATTGGTGTATCGAAGGCAGCATCATTTAGGGACTTTATGACCTTTGTATTTACCGAGGCAACATGGCTGAGGTATCCTCGTATTCGAGGGACATGGCTATTCTGCAAAAAAAAACACAAGGCAACAGGCAACAATCACGTGATTTGATTCAGATATTTATCTTATAATTAGTTATTCTAGGTTAATTACCAGCTTGCACTCCCTAGAATTACTAACCACAGTAGTCAATAAATAAATATAATTAAAGCAATACGGGGAAGGGAAAAAGAAACCAGCGGGGGGAAAGGGAAAATGAAACCAGCGGGATAATAATGCTAAAGGTCTAACACAAGTAATAATTAAGATCAAGGTTTAGGGTTACCGATACTCGAGGCTTTGGCAATTGGCAAACCCTGAAAAGGTGGAAAAATGGCAAGCAAAAATAGAGTGAGTGTATTATCAGTTCAGGGTCAATTAGAGTTAACCCTAATTTAATAAATAAAAATAACATTAAATAAATAAATGTTTAAAACAAAAAATAACACTTAGATTTAATATGATCTAATATGGTTGGCGGTCGGAGGAAGCCTCGGGGTTGATCGTATGTGGCGAGCCTGTGAAGGACCATGGTGTGACCATGTTCTTGATATGTCGGATTGGAGTTCATAGAAGATCCAAGGGCAGATGCGTGAAGGCTCGTCATGATCATACTAGGAGTGCAGCACTGGATCTACAGCATATTGTTAAATTAAAATAAAAGTCTTGGGAAGGGATCGAACCCAAGACTCTTTGTTTACCAAAGCGCTTTTAACCAATGTTCCATCACACATTTGCTGTTAACGCAACCGACCAAAATAATAATATATAAAAAAACCATGGATTAAAAACTCAAATTGGTTTCGCGCCCAGGACCTTCTTCCTCGTGGGACGTCTGCAGATTTCGCTACGGACAGGCTTCCACTTAGCTACGAACCATGCCCTAGTTAAACCCTGCAATTACTAAGCCTACAAAATACAGCATAAAAATTCCAAACAAAAACATGGCCTGACTGGAAATTGCATTACGGACATGATGTTGTCCTTAATTTAGGTTGATTTTGCCTCTAGTTAGGGTTCCCCAAATTAGAGCTTCGAAACCCTAGCCATGGTGTAACACTAACCCTGCACTTAAACACTAATTAAACGGTACCGAGAGCTCACAAATATCTCCAGTAAGACGAATATATAATCAAATTCAATTTATGATGCGTATATGATAGAGATCGAAATCAAACTTTTTGTTCGGATTGTGAACATTGATGTCGCGACTTCTAGGAGTGTTGGAGCCTTGTAACGATCTGTATTGCTTCAAGGAACACCGCTAAATCGTTTTGGATGCTTGGAACAGCTTGAATCCGGTCCAAAGTTGGTCTGCACTTCCAATTTTGCTCACGTTTTTTAGCTTTCTCTTAGGGTTCACAAGGCTGCCGAAAATCCCTCTTTTGGTCTGCAAGTGTTTGTGTTTATATATTAGACAGCTTAGGTTAACAAAATAACAACAAATCTTGGTGAATCAAGGAGATTGGCATTTGATTGATCATGGCCTCAAATCTTTCTAATTTTGAACAATTTCAATCTTTCTCACTCCAATATTTTTAGCACGAATTTTGACTGAATTATGGAGTGATTTGATATTTGAAATTGATCAATATATATCTCCTAACCAAATCTTTGATTTTCCTTTAATTTTCATGAATTAAATCACTTTTAAATGAATGAAAAATTCATATAAAATTAAATAAAACTCAATAAATCGGGGGAGTTGGATTGGGTGTCTTTGATAACTTGTGGATTAAGCTTGAGCCAAAAAAGATTGGGTCCCTTTGCAAGAAAATCTATTTTGGAGCCCTTTTACTTCACATTTTTCCCTCGAAAATTGTCCAACATTGACAAGGCATATCTCTCTCAATTTTTAAGGTATGGAAGTGTTCTAGGAATTTTTAGAAACCTTAGAGAGTCCTCTAACCAGTGTCTTTGGTCTCATATCAAAATTACTTTCCATGCTCCTTGTGTGTCCTTTTGAAAAAAATGACTTTTGGTTGACTTTTGAAAAGGACCTATAATGTTTTGGTCCATATCTCTTGAATGAAGCATTTTTAGACTTGGCATGTGAGAGACAAAGTTGTAGAGAATTAAATTTCCTTCAAAATGATCTTTGTATGGAAAATTTTGGATGTTCAATGTGAGAGTTATGGCTGGTCAAAGTTCAGTTGACTTTCTCCTATACAAACCCTAATTTAGAAACTTTTTGATTTGTTGATTTTTGAGCTTTCCTTGATGAACCATGATCAATACTTGATCAAATGGTGAACGATACTTTAATATAAGGGTCTTGACAAAAAATCAGGAGTTTTGACTTTACTTTGACCACAGTTGACTTTTAGGTTAACCAAGTCGACTATTGACTTTCTGAACAAATGAATGACCAATTCTTTAAGCTGAGGCTTGATACTTGTTATAGAGGTAATGTGAGACATATTGAGCCATATGGGATGCCTTGGAGCCATTGATTCATTGATTTTCCTTTGAACAACTCAAACCCTAGTTTCTGAGTCTTGTATAGGAGAATGTGTCTTGGAGCTTTATGTATTGATTTGAGTTTGTATAAGAGAAATAGTATGGACAAATTTTGGGGTATGACACTTAGAAAAGACTATCGAGAAAGGCTCTTATAAAAAGAATGTCTTAAAGAAGACTTCCTAGAAAGGTTCCTGGAAAGGTTGACAATTCGTCTTAAACAAGACTGCCTGAAGAGGTTCCTAGAAAGGATCGTAAGAATTGTCTTAAAGAAGACTACCTAAAAAAGGTGTGGTGTAATGTATCAACCAATGTATGTAATGCATGATTTATATGTATTTTCATGATGCTCCAATGATAGGTTGTTGATGACCAAATCGCATATAGCTTGCTAATGTTGGATGGTTGTTGGATGCTAGCACGACTTCCCAAGTCCTGTTTTTGAATCTTGGAGATCGTATTTAGGAGAAAGATTTGTTCGATGTTGTAAAGTGTCAGAACACCTTTTCCTTTTGTTGTGCGCCTTATGGATATGATATCCATCGCCCCAATCTTTTCGTGGGAAAAGATGCTTATGATCTCCAAGTCACGAGGGAAGTGCCCTGGGAAATAACCTTGTCATATGCTTCGACATTTAGATTGAAGGGTATATCCTTGATTTCCATGATATGGAGGGCTATCCATAGTGTTCCATCCTTTTGAATTTGAATTCTCCCCATGTTTGACATGCTCCTATTTATTATTGCTTTGAGACGTGACCTAAGTCGACTAGACCATAGGAAGAATGCCCCTAGTAAATAGGATGTTTGATCGTATGCCCCTGTAATCCTTGAATTTTCGACCCTGTTTAGGAGAACCCTCTGGACGTTGTTTCCTCATTCAAGAGTCTTTATTAGAAAGGATCGCCTTTGATTAACCAATTTCGAGATCTCTAAGTGTATATTCATAGATGATGTTGTACCCTTTGAGAAGTAACTCCAATGCGATGCATATGCAAGTTTAGAAGTCGAAGTCCGTTATGAATTGGGACTGGATGATTGGAAATGAAAGCTTTAAGAAGCGCAGTGGTTAGAAATAGTTTTAACAAACTTAGGAGTCAGTATAACAAAATCCTGCTTAATATGCTTTCGTAGTTAACCTTGCCTCAATTAGGTCTTTTGAATGTTGTAACTTGGCTTGGTTCGTGGTTTAAGAAACAACGGATATAAGGCTCAAAATTTATTTAACCCAACCCTTTCTCCTTGATGTTATTCCAATCCTAAAAATTCGCTTAATCCAATGAATGTGCTTTGTTTGTAAAAAAATCGTTTCAGTTCTGATTTTGAGCAGAAGCCTTAGTACAGATCCAAGCACCGATTTGTAGAGATCCAAGCATTGATGAGAAGCTTTGATGATTTGGCAGTCACAAGATTGTCCTTTGTATTTCGCCTTTGTTTTTTTCCCCTTATTTTGCATGAGCCAATTCCTTTGAATTTGATCCATCAGGATGCCCTAATTTTTGCTTAAGTCATTTTGTTTTCTTTCATGGGATTTTCCATTTTGACTTATCGGGCGTTTTTCTCTTTTTTTTAATGCTCCTTTTGAGATTTGATCCTTGGATATTGAATGTGTATGACTGCCATGTTGATTTGGATTTGTAAGTTTCTCCTTTGTTACTTCCTCGATCTTGAATGACGTATTGAGGAAGAAGACTTTGTGAATGTTATCTCCATAGTTTCCTCAATCTTGGATGAACGCGAGGAAGAAGATATGCTTGAACCTTCGCTTTAACCTTTGCTTGACCCTTGGCTTGAATCTTTGCTTGGATTGACTAATTCTCTTGACAACCAAAATGTACCATTGAATTAATCGAAATCTACACTGCACCTGGTTGAAATCAAGGTTTATTTGAAAAGTAGAAACAAACTCCAACTCCTAGCTCGAGGGGGTAACGAGGGATTAACATCCTTATATCTCCATTGTTTAGGAATTGAAACAATGCCTGTACATCGTTGGTTTGGTCTTACCTTTGAAAACATACGTTTAGCAAGATTTAGTTATTTGCGTTCGTCATTCTCCCTGAAGTTTGTTAATTATCCTAAACTTGAAATTGAAAATAGAATAGAAGTGCGCGAGTGGAAAATCGTAGTAATGCAAGAGCGAAGGGAATGAATCAATTCCAAAACATGCATGATTATTTTATTAGAATTGTAAGTCGGAAGGTACAACGTTTATACACGGTAACACTTAGGGATCGTATGAGTTACAATTTTGACATGATAAATACCTATTAATCCTAGGGACAATCTCCTTTGTTGATCCAAATGCTTTGTTTTACTTCTTAGTTCATGGACTTATAGAAGTAAAGGGTAACCTCGAATTCTCCTTGGGCACGTCAAACTTGTCGGGAATAAATTGTTAGCGGTGGGTTTTCGTCGTATCGGAACTTCACGAGTTTCCTTTGACTGAACCTCTTTTGCTTTTTCTAAGGATAGTATCACACCGTTTGAAAACTTCAGAGTTAGTAAATTGATAAAGAAAACATATGACCCTTTTGCCCCTTGGTGTGGGGTTAGCACATGTCGCCTTTCCTCCATTGTAGCTATGCATCTTCGTTCAAGATATTGCCCCAGTTGGACTGACTTTTGCCCCCAAGTTATCGTAGAGCATCCTTGTAAGTTTTCTATGTTCGTAGATGAACCCCTTTATGACTAGATACCCCTTGAGTGTATCTATGAGGGAACTTATTTTTTGAACTAATCCTTGCTCGATGATAACTTATATTGTATTTTCAATCCCGTCACGAAAAGGAATGGACATGTAGTCGGCATGGTGAAAAACATCCTTTTTTTAGCAAGAACAAGATCATTCTCAATATTTTATCCTCCTTTCTCCATAGTTCGTGATCCTTTTAATTTCTTGGAGAATTTCAGGAAACCGGCTAGGACGGTAAGTGTGGATGCGGGCGAAGATAGAAATGCGAATGTAGATGTATGAATGCATGAAAATTCAAATGCATGTGTATGCATAAGACTCCTTTTCTTTTTTTCTTCCTTTTTTTTTTGCATATGCGGTGACTCGTTATATGTAATACGGACGTGCAACATATGTAATCCTAAGGATAGCCTATGCGGATTTAGGGACGAAATTAGACCATAGTGAGATCCTTGCAAGCTAGATGTTATGAAGTGCCAATGGGAATCCCTTAGATTAGGGAGTATGCGGAAGGTAGCATCTGATGACCGTTCAAGACAGTCACTAAGTCTCATGGCCATCGAGAGGTCGTTCGACGTTTACCAATGAAGTTGTCCCTCGTGGGAAGGTCCTGTATGCGGAACACAACCTATCTAAGGACGATATTGGACGAAGCAAAATCCCTACAGGCTAGGGATGAGAGATGTATATATGAGAATCCACACCCTACGAGTTAGAGGGTGCACGAGAATAGGCACGGGATGACCGTTCAAGATAGTCACTAGATCTCATGGCCATCGTGAAGCCAATCGACATGCGTTAATAGGGGCGTCCTTCAGAGGAAGGACGAAGTCGTTGTAAAAACACATGGACATAAAATAAAATCCCTACAGGCTAGGGAGTGTGTAGGGGCAAGCACGGGGTGACCGTTCAAGACAGTCACTAAATCTCATGGCCATCGTGAGGCCAATCGACGTATGCTAACGAAGATGTCCTTCGTACGAAGGATGCGTTTTTAGAAATAGAATCCCTACAGGCTAGGGAATGCATAGATGTAGGCATATGGTGTCTGTTCGGGACAATCACTAGGTCTCATGGCCATCGAGAGGCCAATTGACGTGCGCAAATGAAGATGTCCTTCGTGGGAAGGACACGTAGTTGTAAAAATACAAAGATATAAAAAGAAAATCCCTACAGGCTAGGGAGTGCGTAGTTGCAGGCGCGGGGTGACTGTTCAAGACAGTCACTCGGTCTCATGGCCATCGAGAGGCTAATAGAGATGTCCTTCGTGGGAAGGACATGGTCTTGGAAATAGAGTCCCTGCAGGCCAGGGAACACGTAGTGATACCTGTAAATTGAAACACATATATTCGTAGCATATAAATTGCAAACATATAACAAGCACAAAAGTACAAAAGTCCTAAGTTCATAGGTTCGGCATGACGGCTCAGGGAAGCTACCCTTCCCATTGGTATGTTCTAAACAAGGGTCTCATGGGGTCGTTCGTAGCCTCCGAGAATTTTTGTCTCTTTGGATTTTAGAACAACTCGTTTTATCCATGAGGTTCGAATTTTTGGGGTATGTTCCGAGAGAGATCAGCTAAATACCAAGTCCTCCCCTCAACAAAGTCAAGCTTCTTATCAGAAATTTCCGGATATTCAACCCACTCTGGGTGGGATTATCAATAAGACTCATAGGCGATTCAAGTCCCCTCTGGTCTTAAGGATAATCCCCACGCTTAGGTTTAACAACAATTTATATATCCCAAAAGATGCAATAAAATAACAGATATTGACATAAACAAATATTTAATTAATTTGTTGTAAATAAATGAACTTATAAATAAATAAATAAATAAATGAATACCAATTTAAATATTTAAATATAAAAATCTAAATCCTAGAAGTCGTAAATAAATATATAAATGAATACCAATTTAAATATTTAAATATAAAAATCTAAATCCTAGAACTCGTAAATAAATATATAAATGAAAATTTAAATATTTAAATATAAAAAGACAAGGAATAAAACATATATCCTAGAAATCGTAAATAAATATATAAATAAGAATTTAAATATTAAAAAGAAAATAAAAAAAACCTAAATCTTAACCCAAAATCCTAATTTTGGCAAATTAGTCAAACCTTAAAAAATTCTCCAAAACCTAAATGATTTGCCAAAACCTAAACCCTGTCAAAACCTATAGGAGCATAATAATTCACCATTTTAAGCTATCCCCAGCAGAGTCGCCAGCTGTAGCAACCTACCCTAAAAATTAGACTTTTAGAGTCGCCACCTATTCTACCAGGGCGAATAGGAAACCCTACACAGTTAAGAGATCAGGGTAAGATTATTATAATCAGGTCGAGGGAAGGTGTTAGGCACCCTCCACCCTTTCCTAAGGTTTTATCGAATATAAGGTTTATGGCCAAATATTAAGGTTTTAATAGCTAAGGAAATGAATAGGGCGAAAAGTGAGATTTGAACTGAATTGAGGTTTTGGGGAAGGGGAGTCGCCTTGTTGCCAAGTGCCTACGTATCTCCTTAGGGAGAATTAGAGTTAACGTAGTTCGGGCACAGGGTTGTACGCCCTAGGATTTGATATGAAGTTGTTTGAAGGCTTTTTGAGTTGCCTTATCGTAGTTTTGAAATGCGAAATTCGCAAGGTATTTTGAACTACCTTATCGTAGTTGTTTTGAAAATCGCAGTATTGAAGAGATGAAAATCAGTAGTTTGAAGGAGTGTTTTAAGATTTGGCGTACAACCTTGGTTTGATGTGTTTTCGTTAGGTGCGATGATCAATATATTTGATCATTATAATTAACAAATTGAAGAATGTATTGCTGGTTATTCTGACCAATAGATTTTATCGTCACGAACAACAAATGAAGTGTATTTTAATAAATTTTATGTTTTTACCATCACCTCTCATAACCAGTAGATTCAGTTATTACACGATGATGAATTGCGTTATTTATGTGTTATTATTTTATCTCTCGTCAATGCGACTAATAGGTTTAGTCGGATTGAGGAGAGAATTAGCCAAAAACCCATTAAATCAGAATTAATATTGATAAATACATTAATTTAGAATAAATTTATTTCTCGCCAATGCGACTAATAAGTATAGTCGGATCGAGGAGAAGATTGATTGAGGATTAATGTTTTGTCAAATGGCCAGTAGGATTGGGGCAAACCCTAATGCATTGACGACTTTCTAGGTTTTTTTGTGATTTTATAATTAAATAAATTAAATCAACATATTCGAAATAATCGGGAAAATCTTAAATACTAATTTAATTTCCTAACCCTAATTAAATAACTTGATCAAATTAAAATGTAATTAATTAAACTAATCTAAATAATTAAACAATGAAAATATAAAATTATAAAAAAAAAAGAACCTGGTTGGGATCCTGTGCTACTGCTCTATGGAGGAGTACCATGGAGTTATGTGCCTAGGGCCTTCAGATCTGCATGAGATGATGATCCAACGGAAGAGATCTGGCGGTGCACGATGGGCACCTGCACTTGGGGTGCACTATGTAACATCCCGATTTTTATTAATTATATTAGTAATTATATTATTTGGTGTTTTTAATAATTATTTGCTTAATTTAGTCATTTATGATGTTTATTAAAATTTTGGCGTTTTGGGACGATTTAGTCGGTATTAGTTCGGGATAGCGGATCAATATTTAATCGAAAATTTTAATATTTTTAGTATTTGAAATATTAATGAGTTAATATTTAGCGTTTTGGAAATTTTCTGAGTAATTAAGATTAAACCGGAAATATGAGACATTGAGTAATAAGGGGTATATTTTATTAGGCTCATTTGTGTGTATTGATGTTAATAATATTTAATTAGTTAATTGAGATAATAGTTAATTATATTAATTAACTTGATGCGTA
The DNA here is from genome assembly GCF_029867415.1 of Vicia villosa. Classification (NCBI taxonomy): domain Eukaryota; kingdom Viridiplantae; phylum Streptophyta; class Magnoliopsida; order Fabales; family Fabaceae; genus Vicia; species Vicia villosa. Next base: position 18,659,169 of record NC_081183.1, on the reverse strand, counting down.
TATTTGTGTCTATTTAATTATTGGTGTTATTTAATTTAAGTGAACTAAATAGAAATAATAAATAGTATATATTTTATTGGGCTTATTTAATGATGTTAGGAGTAAATAGAGAGTGTTATATTTAGGCCCATTAGGTATGTTAGTAAGGGTGGAGAGTGAGAGTGTATCATAGTTTCTATCCACTTTCCTTTTCATTTTTCGGATAGAGAGAAAGAGAGGCAGAGAAGAAAAGAAGAAAGGAGAAAAAGAGGAATGGGAAGAAAAGAGGAGTTAGGGTTTGGAGGAGACATTGTAACGGCATTATACTAATTGTCTCGTTTCTGTGTTCAATACTAGTCTTCATGTGTGTTGCTACTTGTCTTCTATTACTAATTTACTATGTGTATGCTTGTGTACTGTAGCGGCATATTAGATAATGGATAGAAAGTGAAATTATGAAACTAGTATGAAGTCTATAATAGTGGATTTGTATTGTGGAAAGATACTGTCAGCAACCCACATGTATATCCAAAATATATTTCATTTCCTCATACTACTTTCATGGACTATACTACTTGTTTCCCTTGCCATGACCACACTCTGTAGCAAAGAAGGAAAAAAACGTGGATACTATGTAACACAAACGGAAAGTAGAAAGTAGGTACCATATAATTTCAAAACAGCCCCGTTTGACCGAATAGCGGAATTAAACAGTATAATTAGTTGTCCGGAATTTGATGAAAATTTACGTGGTAGCTAAGTTTAATTAGTAGATTAACGTGGTAGTATTATTTTGTTCAAATGGTGATATATTACGAACCAACCGAAATTGTGTAGATTTGTATATTCCTTATATTAAATCTTGGTTTTGTAATAGAAAATAATAGAGTAAATTGGAACAAATGTAATATAATTATTAATTAGTTGATTTAATTAATAGTTGAATTAATTTCAATAAGTTTAATTGATTGGAAATAATTCGGAATTAGATCAATCATTCGGTTTTGTCGGTAAAGTACGGTATCTTGAGAATTTAACCGTAATTATATTCTTGATCAAATACTAATGAATTGATACTTGGTTTGAAAGTATATTTCTTATATTTCTTTTTTTGTTGGCAATATGAATTAACATGAGATAGTATGATTTACTAGTGTTAATTGTAGTTTGTGAATCATAATTGAATATTGTTTCTATTATGTGGATTGATATAAATGCATTGTGAATGTTGTGTACAATTTGATATATAATTCGTAGAGTTGAATTATTATTGGTATGAGGTAAGTTAAGATTGATGAGATAATCTTAATTGCATAGTTGATTGGTAATTGTACATTCATTCATGGCATAGTCGACTTTATTGTGGAAGCGGTGAAACAGTGGGTTCACATGGTAATAGACGGTGATCCTTGAATGGAAATAGACGTAGTTACGTTGATCCTTAATTGGAAACATGCGTAGTGGCTTTGATCATGTCTGGATCGGAAGCGGATTGGATTCTAGAGTGAATTCGGAAAGCGGTAAACTATATGTTTACATTTGGTGGCTTTGATCTTGTCCGGATATGAAGCGTGGCTAGATTCTATATGAATCGGAAGCGGTGGAACGTTGGGTCCACATTGGGTACCACATGCATTGAGTCACATGTTTTGCATTGAGTCACATTGATGTTATGTGATGTTTGAATATATGCATTTATGTGATTGGTATGTGTACATGAGATGTGATAATTGGATTTGGTGATGTTTGGGCACATGACTTGGTAAAATATATGATTATGTGATAATTATAGTTATGTGTATTATTTAGGAATATAGTATTCAAATTTTAATATTATACTCCTTGAGTTTTGATGTATGCTTGTAACATGTGAAATAAATGTTGGTTAGTGTTATTTACATGGTTATATAAGTGCGATGAATTCCTATAACTGTTGATTGAATCATTGTATCTTATTATACTTTCTTCACAATGATTCGTATTCTCACCCTTCTGTTTTAATGTTGCCTTCGTTTGGCGACATGCAGGTTCTGGAGTTAGTAGCTCGCGTGTGATCTTAGTCGGAGTGTCTTCTGAGTTATTTGGAGATTAGGTAGTGAGTCAATGCTCAGGTCATGTAACACTGGGTAGACTAGTTATTTAAACTCATGTTTCTATTCGGTTATGTATTACGTTTGATTTGAGAACCTGTTATGTTACTACTTGTTGTTTGATAGGCTCTTAAGGCAAATCTTATGAATTATGTTTTAATTTATGTTAATATGATTATTGAGACTTGATCTGTAAGTTTAAGAATGTGCCTAAGAGGGGGGGTGAATTAGGTTTTCAAAGATTTATCCGGTTTTTAGAATACTTGTACTTATTTTTCTGGTTAAGTGTTTGAAGGCTTTTGAATGGTTCTTTTCTTTTCTTGATAATAGTGATGAAAGCGGTAAATTGCGGAAAAGTAAAGAACACAATGATGTATACTGGTTCCCCTCACAATCCGAGAGTACTCCAGTCCCCTTTCAACATGAAAGAGATTTTACTATTGTTAGATCTTTGTACAAGCCTACACAAGACTCCTCCTACAATCTTCTAACAAAACCACCAAGAACAATCCTCTTGGATTTTTCACTAACTTGTTTCCAACAATCCTGGACAACAAGATCTCAACCACCAAGAACAATCCTCTTGGATTTACTATCTTGATTATGAGAGCAATCCTCTCACTAATCAATAACCCTTGCTTCCAACAATCTTAGATAGCAAGTCAAAAATAACAAAATATATTTTGAGTAGAAAGTTGATGAACATATATCAATCTATAAGATTGATCTTCTCTTTCAAGCAAAAACAATTTACAATGATATAATAGTGCTCAAGTGTTTATATATGAATGAGAAACTTTTCTAACAATGTGTAGAAAAAGTTTCAATGAAAGTTTATGAATGATGAACACTTTGTTTGAAAATATTTGTGAGAATAAGGTTTGTAAATTGTAATGAAAGAGGTGAGATTTAAATCTGAAGTTTATGTTATTTATAGGTGACTATATGCCTCTTAGAATGGTTGCATATTGATAGAACAATGCAATGGTTAAAGGTTTGAAAGATGAATTCGTTTGGGACAGATTTTAACAAGAAGAGACACACTGGTTCAGTAGGAACCGGTTCCTGCCTGGGACAACCCGGTTCCTGCTGAACGTTACAGCAGAATATTCAAATTTTGAACGTGGGAACCGGTTCCTGCATAGGGACAACCCGGTTCCCCATAGTAAACCACAGAAAGCTGAAAACTGAGAATGCTGGGAACCGGTTCCTGCATAGGGACAACCCGGTTCCTAAACCCTTTATTTAGGATTTTGACTTTGAAAAAAGGTTTCAACAAGAGTTTACTTTGGAGTGAAACTTATGCCATGTATACATAAGTTTGAGTATGTATGAATAAAAGTTTATATGATTTTTTGAGCACTAAAGAATATCAAATGTAAAAGTATTTAACTTGTACCATTATGACTTGAAGATCAATCAACCAAAGCTAATCTTCATGAAAGTTGCAATCTTGATCCATAGCTTATTTGATCTTTTTGCTCATCCTTTATTGATGCATACTTATGATAGTTGTCTTCATCAAAACATAGTATTGTAGAAGCTTGCTTTCACATTCTCCCCCTTTTTGATGATGACAACCTTTGAAATATGAAGTGTAATGCTCTTATGTGAATGCTCCCCCTAAATTTGATAACTCCCCCTTGATCAAAGCTCTCCCTTGATTTTTGAGAAATTTATTTCTTTTATGGCTGCAAATGTTAGAGACAAGCAAGCATACACATATACACAAAATATCTTCTCCCCCTTTGTCATTATCAAAAAGGATGGGAAAAAGATAAATTATTATAAAATATGAGCACAAATAATTCTTTACCTATGAGTTTTACCTCATTGGTGACTTCATCAATGATTAAGCATTCTTCCTTAGTGAATTTGATCTTGAAGCCTTTGTCACAAAGTTGACTTTTGCTTAGAAGATTTTGCTTTAGTCTTTCAACATAAAGTACATCCTCAATGGATATGAAAGTTAGTGCTTCAACTTTGTCTTTACCAAGAATTCTTCCTTTAAGGTATTCCCCATATTTGAAATAACTCTTGGACTTTAGAACTGGATTTGAAAGTTAGTATAAGTCTCCCGTCAAATGCTTAGAACCACCACTTGACAAAAATACCATAGATTTTAAGTGGTCCTCAAGCAAACCTACAAAACAAATTAAGTTTGATTTGGTACCCAATGTGCTTTGGGTCCATCATAGTTAGTTCCTTTCTTCACCCATACATAATGTCCACTAGGAACACTAAAGTTCCTTACATAACAGGCATTGGGTGTGTGACCAATAATACCACAATAAAAACAAGTAGGTTCAAAGTTACTTCTATATCTAGGAACATATGGTTTCTTTTTAGGAAACCTTTTAGGATGATGATGAACCTTTTGTGCTTTATCCAATTTGTTGAATTGTTCACTTGCCTTTACAAAGATAGTTTTACTAGTACTTGGTTTAGACTTTGTATATCCAAGACCACTTTTATCATTAGGGAATCTTTGTTGCCTAAGGACACCTTTCAACCCAATTTGTCCTTTTTCATACCTTTCAAGGACTCTCTTTAATTGAACAATTTGAACAGAAAGTGATTCACAATTCTTGCATGCAACACTATCTTCTTGAACACTAATCATTTTTTCTTTGTTATCTTTTTGTTCTTCTCCAATTATCTTAACCTTCTCTTCTAAAGATGATATTATTTTCTTTTGAGATGAGATAGTTTTATAGAGAATTTTGCACTCATTTAACAATTCATTTATTGCATCTTGAACATCATTATCAAAAAGAGAAAATTCATTACTAACCTCATTGTCTTCATCATCGGAATGGTGTGTTGCTACCAATGCAAGATTCACATGTTCTTCATCTGAAGATGAACTTATTTCATTGTCATCCCATGCTACATATGCTTTCTTTGATTTTTTATCCTTATTTTTCTTGAAGTATTTGTTCTTCTTTTCAAGTTTAGGGCATTCACTTTTGACATGTCCTCTTTCTCCACATTCAAAGCATTTAATCTTCCTTGTTGGTACTTCATCTTTAATGATCTCCTTTTTCTTTTCTTTTCTTAGAAATTTTTCAAACTTTTTGATAAACTCATTATCTTCTTCACTAGTGGATTCATCCTCTTGATTGCTATCATGATGCTTGACTCTTGTCTTCAAGGCAATATCTTTTGAATCTTTCATTTGAATTTCATGCGTTTCAAGTCTTCCAAGTTCTGTTTCATATTCTTGAAGTTTACCGAACAGGGTTGCGGAAGTCATCTTTGATAGATTCTTTTTCTCGGATATCGCTGTTACTTTTGGTTGCCATTCTCTTGTTAAAGATCTGAGCACCTTTAAATTTAGTTCTTCGGTAGGGAGAGTCTTACCGAGTGCCTTCAAGTGATTTGTCAAATGAACGAATCGTTTTTGCAATTCGAGAATAGTTTCTCTGGGCTTCATTCTAAAAAGTTCGTACTCTTGGCTTAAGGTATTCAATCTTGATCTTTTAACTTCAGCGGTACCTTCATGAGTTTCTACAAGAGTATCCCAAATTTCCTTTGATGTTGTACATGTTGATATTCGGAAGAATTCATCCATACTAAGAGCACCATGAAGAAGACTGATCGCCTTTTTGTCAGCAAGAACTTTCCTTCTATCATCATCGTTCCATGAAACTTTAAGCTTTGTTGATTCAACACCATCGACAATAGTTGTAGGAACAAAGGGACCATTTTGGACTGCTTCCCATACTTCTTCTCCTTTTGCTTCTAAGTGAGCCTTCATTTGGATTTTCCAAAAGTCAAAGTATTCACCACAAAATAATGGAGGCTTGTTGTTACTACCACCATCTCTAAAAACTGGATTCTGATTTGCGGAAGCCATTCTGGATCTTTAGGAACAAGTTACCTATAACTTGCTCTGATGCCAATTGTAAGTTTAAGAATGTGCCTAAGAGGGGGGGTGAATTAGGTTTTCAAAGATTTATCCGGTTTTTAGAATACTTGTACTTATTTTTCTGGTTAAGTGTTTGAAGGCTTTTGAATGGTTCTTTTCTTTTCTTGATAATAGTGATGAAAGCGGTAAATTGCGGAAAAGTAAAGAACACAATGATGTATACTGGTTCCCCTCACAATCCGAGAGTACTCCAGTCCCCTTTCAACATGAAAGAGATTTTACTATTGTTAGATCTTTGTACAAGCCTACACAAGACTCCTCCTACAATCTTCTAACAAAACCACCAAGAACAATCCTCTTGGATTTTTCACTAACTTGTTTCCAACAATCCTGGACAACAAGATCTCAACCACCAAGAACAATCCTCTTGGATTTACTATCTTGATTATGAGAGCAATCCTCTCACTAATCAATAACCCTTGCTTCCAACAATCTTAGATAGCAAGTCAAAAATAACAAAATATATTTTGAGTAGAAAGTTGATGAACATATATCAATCTATAAGATTGATCTTCTCTTTCAAGCAAAAACAATTTACAATGATATAATAGTGCTCAAGTGTTTATATATGAATGAGAAACTTTTCTAACAATGTGTAGAAAAAGTTTCAATGAAAGTTTATGAATGATGAACACTTTGTTTGAAAATATTTGTGAGAATAAGGTTTGTAAATTGTAATGAAAGAGGTGAGATTTAAATCTGAAGTTTATGTTATTTATAGGTGACTATATGCCTCTTAGAATGGTTGCATATTGATAGAACAATGCAATGGTTAAAGGTTTGAAAGATGAATTCGTTTGGGACAGATTTTAACAAGAAGAGACACACTGGTTCAGTAGGAACCGGTTCCTGCCTGGGACAACCCGGTTCCTGCTGAACGTTACAGCAGAATATTCAAATTTTGAACGTGGGAACCGGTTCCTGCATAGGGACAACCCGGTTCCCCATAGTAAACCACAGAAAGCTGAAAACTGAGAATGCTGGGAACCGGTTCCTGCATAGGGACAACCCGGTTCCTAAACCCTTTATTTAGGATTTTGACTTTGAAAAAAGGTTTCAACAAGAGTTTACTTTGGAGTGAAACTTATGCCATGTATACATAAGTTTGAGTATGTATGAATAAAAGTTTATATGATTTTTTGAGCACTAAAGAATATCAAATGTAAAAGTATTTAACTTGTACCATTATGACTTGAAGATCAATCAACCAAAGCTAATCTTCATGAAAGTTGCAATCTTGATCCATAGCTTATTTGATCTTTTTGCTCATCCTTTATTGATGCATACTTATGATAGTTGTCTTCATCAAAACATAGTATTGTAGAAGCTTGCTTTCACATGATCATGGTATGGGACATGGATCATTTTATGAAACACATGAATATTTAGTAGTTTCCGCTGTGAATGCATATTCTGGATAAAATATGATTAATTAAGAAGAGTTATTTGAAATGACCAGGTGTATTGTATATTGTAAGTAAATGCTGTCGTTTTTTAAAGGTTTTTAGTTTTTGAAAACATCGATGTGACTCCCTTTTGTTATATGCATGCTTATTCTCGAATTATATTTATTATTTATTTTGGGGTATAAAAGGGGTGTTACACACTACACCTGAATGCCTTCTCCTTCTAGAAAATTGATAAAAAACATAGGAGGCCGCTGAGGATCAATCTAGCGACCTCTTGGGTACTGGGTTCTATGTATTTCCAGCTGGGCTACGTTGGTCAGTTGTAATTAAAATGCATCACGTTTTTATTATATGATTAACGTTTCAACTTCCAACCTGCGCACGTCGGTCCCATGCACCCTCTGACTGACCAATAAAATGCTAAGAATATGTGTAGACCAATTGACCCACCAATCAGAAATAGAGAGAGGAGTTACCAATTTCAATGGGCCAATGGAAGACTCGGATGGAGCCACGCGTACTCTGAATAACCCCTGCGTTTTTTGACCCACCGTCCGCGGCCGTCTCCGCCTTCGTCTCCGGCGACGCGCTTTTTCTCCACCTGTAAAACAATGACAAAACACAAATAAAAGTGCCCAGATCCAACAAATGTGGTACTGCGAATTGGGTGAAATTGTTAGTTTGGATTGAGGATGCTCGTGGCTATGATAACGAAGGTGAAGAGCTTTAACGCCCTAACAATGGCATTTTCTTATGCAAGGCTAAAACTTCGCATGTGATACGTTAGACTCCTTCCTTTTAGCACCCTGAACCCGATTATGTACCCCAAATCGATCAGCAATGCTTAAATTAACGATTTCGAATCACTCAAACCTTAACTCCGGTGGCCTTGGAATGGACGTTCTTGCGACGTCTCGAAATCGTGTAAACACTTGGCTGGGCTCTAAGAATGCTCAGAAACACGACTCAATGATTAGAATCACTTGAAAGTGACTGCAAATCCCCCCTTTTAATTTCCCTAGTTCGTTGAGTTTTTGTAGCTTTGCAAACCCTAGTTTTTTTCTAATTTTTTTTGCCCTCCCCTGCTTTTGACTTGGTTAAGAATATATATGCCTTGCAATTAGAGCAAGATATGGGCTTGGTCTTTGCCTTATGAGAAAGATAAAATTTCCATTAGAAAATATCATAAGATCTTTCTATTTTGAGTGCTTTTATTCATGATCCATCTTAGCACGTTTTTGGATTTTCCTTGTTGATTATTTGGGTCGTCCAATGATTAAGATCAAAACCATATGAAGTGATTCAATAATTTTATATTTTTATTCCATTTATTTGCTTTAAATTCAAATAAATATGAATAATAAATAAACAAAAATACCAAAATTGTGAGTATGGTTTTATAGGCCTTTATATATATGTCATGGATGTGTTTGAAATACAAATTCTAGGCCTATTAGTTAGAAAACTAAGTTTTGGGCAATTAGGGTTTCATGCATATCTTAAAAATTATTCAACTTCAACCATGTGTATCTCTCTCAATTTTAACCCTATGGAGGTGTTCTTGATCATTTTAGAAAGCTAAACGAGTCCTCTAAATGACCCTTTTGGTTTAATCTCAATTGGAGATTCCATGCTCAAGTTATGAGCTTTGACCCAAAAGGTGTTTTTGTTGACTTTTTGGAGGACCTATAATCTCCTTGACCGTATCTCAAATGAAGCATTTTTGGACTTGTCTTGTGAGAGAAAAAATTATAGAGAATCCAATTTCCTTTAAAATAGGCTTTTGGTTGGGAAATTTTTTATACTCCATGTGAAAGTTATGGTCAGTCAAAGTTGAGTTGACTTTCTCCTATAAAAAAAATCCTAATTTGAACCTTTTGAATTCGTTCATTTCTGAGTTTTTATTAATGGATCATGATCAACCTTTGATCAAATGATGAATATAGCCTCAAATACTTGATGTTTATCAAAAGTCAGGAGTTTTGAGTGTACTTTGACCATAGTTGACTTTTAGGTCAAACTAGTCGACTGTGGATCACCTGAGCATTTGAATGAGAAATCCTTGAGATTGAAGCTTGATAATTGACATGGAGGCACCTTGAGACGTATGAGACACCTTGATATCCTTCTGAGGCCTTAGAGATTCATACTCCTTTTATAAAGTGTAAACCCCAACTTAGGATAGGAGAGAGTGACTTGAGAAAACCCTTGAACCTTGAGTCGTTGAAGATGAAAAGAGGAGGGACAATTTTTGGGTATGACACTTATCAACCATCAAATGACATCTCTCCAACGGACACTTGAGATAAAGTTTGACATCTCATCAAACTCAAGACAAGTACTCAGAGCAGTCTCTTGTTTGTTTGATACCCAATCGAGGGTGCTCAAGGACAAAGGAGTTCAGGAAAAGGATCAATCAATATGATAATAACCTCTAACACAATCATAGGACTCAAATGATTCATTTATTCACCTATGTTGATTAGACAACAGTCATCAGGGCTCAGGTTTACTCAGATCACCAGATTAAGGTTTTGGGCCCATCAAGGACTAAGATCAGGGACCACATATGGGAAAACCTAAAAAGCCCCAGGTCATCACTCAAAGGATTCAATCATCTTCAAATGATCTATATAACAATATCCACCAAGCATTGTACTTTAATTCAAGATATACAGTCATCAATTTCATCTGGTCGACAATTAGGGTTTCAAACCTACATCACCTGGATAGTTGACTTTTCATCAAGACATGGGTCCATAACTCAAAAAATGACTCAAGAGCTTCTATTACCTCAACATAATCCATTCACATCACTCATTTTAGGAGGAGAGTTTGATTCATCATAAAAGTCCAAGATTTCACTTCATCAAGAAAAAGTCAACTGTACAAGATCACCTTTGACTTTTGGGATTTTTGGTCAAACCATGTCTTTTAAGGGTCAATATCATCAAAATATGATTATTAAAGTCATTTGACCAAATAAAATCAAGAAAATTCATCAAAGATAAAAAAGTCAACAAAAAGTCAAACTAAGTGGATTTTGACCTAGTTCATAGATCTCAAAATTTCGCTTACACACTCAAAAATCTCCCCATATGAAAGTTGTATATCTTGCAAAATAAAACAACTTATCATAATGCAACTTTTTCAAGAGATCAATCATTTAGGAGATTTGGACTTTTGAAGTTATGGGTCATAAAAACTTAGAAAAGATTCTAAGTGTTTTAACTTAGTTTTCTTCAAACTTTCGGCCTGTTTTTCACAAATTTCTCAAACGATTTTGAAGAAACTCCAAACTAATGAATTGAAGTATATGTTAATGTATTTTAAAATTGTGCTCAACCTTCTCCAAATTCATTTTGAGCTAGGAGTTATGATGATTCAAAGTTGGGCTCATGAAGAGAAATTATAGGTCATGACCAAATTGTAATACTTGCAAACTTTGTACCAATGCCTATACCATTTGATTCATCCTTGCCCATGATATATCATAAGAGATTTAGGGGAACCAAATGCACTATTTCCTCATTTTTATCCAAGTTGCAAGAATTCAATGCCATGTGATTAAGTAATCATTACCAAATTGGAATCTTGATGAATCACCATGGAATCATCCCCTAAGCCAATTAGAGCTCACTTCTGCAACATAATTGTCCCCTAAGATCACACAAAATCAATGGCTAGGGGATTGATCAAATGGAATCAAAATTGCCATCATTGCATATGTGATATTTTCAAAGCTTCTTCATAGCTAAGAAACTAAGTTAACCTCATTAAGCAAGCTTACTATCTTCAATTGCTCTGATCCTTTTGCCTATAAATACAAGGGCATACTTCAGTATCAAATCACACCAAAGCAACAAAAATCTTGATTTCTCTCTTCTCTTCTCATACTTAGGTTTTTCAAAGATTCTTTGGCAAGAAGACTCGGATTCTTCAAACCAAAGCTCTTCCTTTGAAAGTAAGTATTCAAACACATCAAGGGAGGTATTAGAGGTGGTCCAAACATCTGGAACACTTATGTACATGGAGAATCATCATCTTCACCTTTCACTTGGAGCTACATCAGTTGGGGTCGAGCAAGAAGTTCTGGGGAGTTTCAAATCAAGCCAAGCATCGCAACACCTTCCTGGGGATCACTGAAGCTATCTGGATCATTGCAACAACTATGTAACACACTTTGATCAGAGCTCAAACTCCATTTTTAAGGTAAGCTTCATGAGCTTCAAACTCCATATTTCACGCATGATAAATAAAAAATGAAGTTACCAGTTGGTTTCTGCACCTATAGGGATCATTAACCCCCAATCAATTGCATCATATCATACATATATATATCATTTCATTTTAAATGTCAATTTTAGGGTTCTTAGTGTTCATACGTGCGAATATTAAATTACAGTGAAAGTAAATAAAATCAAAGGATACCATCATAATCCTTGTCTAAAAATAAGCGAAATCCATGTTTACATCTCTGAATTTGGTTGAGAAATGAGTGAGATAGCAAAATTCAAAAATCTGAAGCTTGAGGTTGAAGATGAAGATGGTGGCGCCATTTTTCAAATTTCCCAGGATTGAGTTTATTCTATTTTGAATGATGGGTGTGTCACTTACGAATTCATCGTAGTGTCCCAATGGTTACAACGCATGTCCAAACTCTTACCATGCCTTAGGTCTGGGGTTCGAACTCCCCCTCAGACCTTTTGTTTTGCTTGTTTTATTTTTAGTTCATTTATGCACTTGTTTTCAAATAAAATAAACTGAAGGTGTTTGTCTAACAAGCTGCGCGCGTAGTCCAGACGGTGACAATTTTGTGAAGTGACTTAGAGGGCGCGAGTTCAAGCCATTTAGGTGACAAAACCTTATTTTTTACCACTTTTCCATTTCAATTTCCTTACAACTTTAACTAATTAATTCATCTATCAAATTAAATCATTTTTCTTTGATTTTTCACACAGTTCTCATTTAATATGTCTATTTTGAAAGTATCCAAAAAAATCATAAAAATATATTATTTTAATATGTTTTAATTAGGTTTAAAATCACATATCTTTAAGTATGTTTTAATACTTTAAAAATATAATTTTCATTTGATTCTCAAAACCTAATCTCTTGTATATATATTTTGAATTGAAACCCTAATCATCTAGGTCTTAACCAGGGATAGACTTTGTCATTATTCTAATTAAGTTGATTTTTCCATCAATTTTCAAAACTGTATTTACAAAATCTTCTTTCTGTTTCCAAAAACATTCTTCTGGTATTTGAAGGGCATTATTCCTGGTGAAACTCTTCAGTTACCTATGTGACCTAAGGTCCATCTTCACTTCTTCTGTTTTCAAAAAAACCATTAACTGTTTATAATAAATAATCAACTGTTATCAATAAACAACCAAGTTATTGGTAAGGCTTTGTACATACATCTTCAAAGGCCTCCACTCCATCTAGGTCAGGCTTTATAGCTTTCAATTTACAGTATTCATTTAAATTACTGTCAAATATAAACTGTGTATATATAATGTTTAGAACTACGTCTGAGTAAAACCTTAGGACAGATAAACTATATATATATATATATTATAGGACTATGGCCTAGGATTGAGAATGTCTTCTCGGTGAAGGCTCTTTCCTAATTGGAGATCTTTAGTTCAAACCTCGAGATGAATTATTCCCGGTGAAACATCTTGAAAAAGCCTTAGAACCCAAAATAGGATACATCCACCCAAGAGGAATTATTCCCCGTGAAACCTCTTACCCATTTGCTTAGAGCCAAATTAAGTTCAAAACCACATAGCTTTCTCTTGTGCTATAACAAGGACCCTCAATGACCCTCAATTAGCCTCATCTTGGGCTTTGTACAAGGACCCACAGGCTTCTTAAAATCATTCCCAACTATCATACCCTAATTTTGACCCCCCCTGAGACGTCATATTATCAGGCTTTTCATCAGAATCAAAACAGGTACCCGAAGTAACCAGTTATTCATCTGGTACTTAATCAAGGATGTTCAAAGACAAAAGAGCTCAGGAAAAGGATCAATCAATAGAAGGATTAGTCTCTAATACAATCATACGACTCAAAAGCTTCATTCACCTATGATTGATTAGACACCCATCATCTGGACTCAGGCTTGCTTAGTTCACCAATCTAGGGTTTTGAGCCCATCAAGGACTAAAATCAGAGACCACATTTGGGAAACCATAGAAAGCCCCGGGACATCACTCAATGGCTTAAATCATCTTCAAATGATCCATATGACAATATCCATAAGGCATTACACTTCAATTCAAGATCTACAGTCATCAATTTCATATGGTCGACAATTAGGGTTTTTGACCTAATTCACCAAGATAGTTGACTTTTAATCAGGACATGGATCCAAAACTCAAAACATGACTCAAGAACTTCTATTACCTCAATATAATCCATTCACATCATTCATTTGAGGAGGAGAGTTTGATTCATCACAAAAGTCCAAGATTTCACTTCATCTGGAAAAAGTCAACTGTACAAGATTATCTTTGACTTTTAGGATTTTTGGCCAAAACATGACTTTTTAAGATCAATATCATCAATATATGATTATTAAAGTCATTTGGCAAAAGAAATTCAAGAAAATTCATCATGGATCAAAAAGTCAGGAATTAGGGTTTTTGAGGGTATTTTGGGAACTCAAAATTTTGCTTACATACTCAAAAATCTCCCAAAATGAAAGTTGTAGATCTTGCAAAATAAAACAACATCTTACAATGCAACTTTTTTCAAGAAATCAATCATTTAAGAGATTTGGGAATTTGGAAGTTTTAGGTCATAAAAACTTAAAAAATTTCTAAGTGTTTTTAACCTAGTTTTCTTCCAACTTTAGGCCCATTTTTCACAAATTTCCCAAATGATTCTGAAGAAAACCCAAACTAATGAATTGAAGTAGATGTTTAGGGCTTTCCAAATTATGCTCAACCTTCTCCAAACTCATTTTGAGCTTGGAGTTATGCTTGTTCAAAGTTGGCCTCATAAGGTAAAATTATAGGTCATGTACAATTTGAAACTTTGCAATTTTGTGCATATGGCCTCACTAATGGATGCTACACCACCCATAACACATCTGCAAATGTACCATGCATTCATTTTCACCATGGCATAAGAATTGAAGAAGATTCCCAAAAGCAAGAACATGTGATTATGTAATCATTACTTTTAAGAATTTATGGTAAGTAATGATTCATCTATTGGAATCTTCTCCTAAGCCAATAGAAAGCCTCTACATATCATAAATGTTCTCCAAGATCAGATAGAATCAATGTATAGGGATCTAGCTCGGTTTCGCCATCATTGCATTTTGGAGATTCTTTGAATTTCTTCATGGCCAAGAAACCAAAACTCTCTCATTAAGCAAGCTCACTCCCTCAATCTGTACATAACTCTTTGCCTATAAATACAAGTGCCATCCTTCATATTAAACACACCAAAGCAACTCCAATTCTTGCTTTCTCTTTCTCTCCCTCATGCTTATGGTTTTTCAAAGTTCTTTGGCAAGAAGAATCGATTTCTTCAAACCAGAGCTCTTCTTTGAGAAGTAAGAATTCTAACATCTCAAAGGGGTTCATTAGAGGTGATCCAAGTACTTGGATCACTTCTGTAAGTTGAGAAACCCCATAGTCACTCTCACTTTGGAGCTTAAGAAATTGGAGGTCTATAGAAGAATTCAGAAGGTGTCAAACAAATCTAAGCACATCAACATGTTCCTAGAGGTGTAGTGAAGCTATTTAGATGCCTGCAGCACATCTGTAACCACTGAATCACCAACCTCTATGTTCACTTGAAGCTCAAATAGAAGGTGTCGAGTAGGGCAATTCTGAGGCATTCAAGGTGCAATAAGTATTTAGTTAGCATCGCTGAATCCCAAGGAAGCTTTTAGGATCATTCATACAAGCCCATGTACTCTCTATCATTCTCACAACCTCCATTTTCAGAGGTATTTTTTCAAACTCTAACCCACTTATTCAAGTACTCTTTCTCATATATCTCGATACCAGTTTGTTCAACATCACTAGAGGATCAAAAGCCCTCTACTTTCATGCATTTATTCATCAGCATCATCATTTAATTTTATTTTTGAATTTTAGGGTTCTTCACGTATTTTGTTTAATTCAGTAGATATAGTCAATATAAATTTATGTTAGTTATATATCTGGAATTGTGAGTAAATTTAGAACAAGTTTGCTGTTTACACTTTGGTCATTGGTTGAGAATTGAGAAATCTGGAAATTCAAAAATCCAAAAGCTAGAGGTTGAAGATGACAATGGTGGTGGCGCGCAGAAATTTAAATCTCTGGGCAAGGTTTATTTTATTTTGAATGGTATGCGTTTTATAAACGAATTCATTGTTTTCCCTAGTGGCCTCACTTGCGCTCTTAGTCTCCTCATGCCTCTAGTCTGTGCGCTCTTAGTCTCCTCATGCCTCTAATAGAGTGTAAGTCCCAACCCCCTTTTTATTTTACTGATAAACAACTGTTTTCACAACAGTAATCATTTCAATTGCAAATCATTTTCAACTGTTCTTCATAAACAGTAAAAGAATCTATGGGCCTCTAATAGAGTGTAAGTCCCATCCCTTTTTTTTTCTTCTTTCTTTTAATATTCAATTAATTCTTTTCAAATAACTGTTTTCATCACAGTCAACCAGTACTATAAAGTACTGGGCCTTTAATAGAGTGTAAGTCCCAGCACATTTTTCTTTTTTATAGTTTGTTTTCAAAACTGTATTTACAAAATCTTCCCTCTGTTTTCAAAACATTCTTCTGGTATTTGAAGGGCATTATTACCGATGAAACTCTTCAGATACCTATGTGACCTTTGTCCATCTTCACTTCTTCTGTTTTCAAAAACCTTTAACTGTTTATAATAAATATTCAACCGTCATCAATAAAATTGTTGGTAAGGCTTTGTACATACATCTTCAAAGGCCTCCATTCCATACAGGTTAGGCTTTACAAGCTTTCAATTTAAAGTCTTTATTTAAATTACTATCAAATATAAACTGTATATATATTGTTTAAAACTATAGGCTTCTTAAAAGCATTCCCATCTTCCTCTAGAGCTTGTATAGAAGGACCCGTCAGGTTTCTTATAAACATAGGAACAGGTCTTTAGTCACCTTTTAGCCTATCCTGGTGAGTTTCTTCCACTCTCTAAACCAGACTTTAAACAAGCTAAGATTGTCTCAATCTCACATTGAGTACACCTTTTGGAATGAGAGACATGGACAGTCTCTGTCACCCTTATCTTCATTAATCTTCCTAAGCAGAGTCTAGGATCCATTATTTGTTTATCCTTGGTCAGTGTCAGCCTCAACCTTGGGCCTCATACAAGGCATGAAATAATGACTTCCCCAGTTAAAAGTCAGCCACAATTCTGGGCTTTGTACAGAACACCAAATAAAATCCATCAAATAAATACTCTCCAGCTAGAGTCAGCCTCAATTCTGGGCTTCGTACAGAACACAAAAACTTCTTAGTGTAAGTCAATCCCCAGTAGAGTTATCTCCCAGGGTCAATAAAATAATAAATCAATCAAAAGCCTCAAGCTTGGGCCTCAGACAAGCCAGCTAAAAAATCAAATCTTTCAAACAATAGATAGACATAGCTCATCTTCATAGGTAGGTATTTCTCCTATCTCACCACAAACAAACAATCATTTCAAACAAACAATCATTTCAAACATTCTTCCATTAATTTAGGACTCGTGAAAGGCACGATGTGGCCACATCCCAGCCTTGTACAACTTTCCCTATTTTGGTTGAGAATCTTTCATTTAAGAGGCATGTTGGTTGTCATACTTGATCAACCAAGTAGGCTCCCTCTCTTAATGAAACATTTTAGCTTTTCTGTCACTTTAAAAATGATTGTGGTGGAATAGTAGAAATACTTCTCTGTAAAGATGATTTCATGTCTCTTTACTATAAACAGAGATTTAATTCAAGCTTCAACCTTGAGCTTCAAGCAAGGCACCAAAAATCATTAAAATCCCTAATTAGTTCTCCGAACTACAAAAAGCTCTGACTTCCATTAGGGATATGTAGGCATGAGGTTCACAAGGAATCTCAGCGAGCTAATAAAATACCAAAAATAGTCATTCTGTCTGTCTTATTCAATTCAATTCTCTCTCCTAACACAAAGGAGAAACTTTCCCAATAATAAAGCAACAATCACAAACACATAGACATGGAGAAGGTTCCCGTAGAGTACTACGGATATGTAGGGTGCTTAAACTTTTACCAATGTATAACCAACCCCCCGGACTCCAGAATTTCTAGTCTAGGTGAATCCCCACACTTAGCAAACTCTTAGGGTTTATTTGAGATCTTTTTCCCCTCTCCTACTCGTACGTTAATTAAAAAGTTCATGTGATATCGTAGGAAGAACTGAAACAAAATTCATCCCGCCACGGGCGCTTCCTCCTTCCAAATTTTGCGTGAAGGGTCTAGCGTGCCGTCCACCCAAGTGAAACGGGGAGGTAAAGAAAACGACCTCCACACCAGCTTTCTCTTGATCTTGTATACAAGGACCCATCAGGTTTCTTATAAACATAGGAATAGGTCTTTAGTCACCTTTTTAGCCTACCCTGGTGAGTTTCTTCCACTCTTCAAACTAGACTTTAAACAAGCTAAGAATGTCTCAATCTCATATTGAGTTCACATTTTGGAATGAGAGACATGGACACTTGTTGCACCCCAAAATTTGCCCTTTTTATTTGAGCTATAAGTTATCCAAGAAGTTTATTTCGTCGTTCAAAAAGGAAGGAAGAATAATAAAGAGTTTTCATGGGGTTTAAGAAGATACGGTGTGAAATGTGGTTTATACAGTTGAAATACGAGAAAATTCACAAGTATTATTTGGAAGGTGATGTGAGTTGAGTTCTCGCGGAGCCCTGACTGTTTCAAAGATATCTACAACTTTCGTGTTCGACTCAGAAGCCAATTCTTCAAGGAAAGTGGTGAGAATTAACTGTTTATGAAACCTCGGGTTCGCCGCTCCACTGTCTTGTGGATATTCAAAAATTCATACCTCCTGGTTGGATCACCGTCTTGAAACGAGACCTATGTCAAAAGTTCTATCTTGAGGTCTACTTCATTTCGCTTGTTGGATTCGACAACATATTCTACGAAGAAGGTCCTCAAATTCACAAATCACCTAAGTTTTTACAGTGGAAAATGGTGTTGAACCGCAGGTTTTTGGACATTAAAAAATTCATATCTCTCAATCTGCTCGTCGGATTCGCTCGAAAATTTAACTGGAGCTCCATGTCATTATCCCCGGACTTCATATGTTCAGCCTGAAGACCAATTATGCACTGAAAACTCCCAGCATTTTAAAGAGCGCTGTAATCTTTCGGTGAAAAGTGTGTTTTCGGGTATGTCGCGCCTAGTTCGAAAATTCATAACTTCTTCGATTTTTATCGTATGAAGTCCTTTCTAGCGGAATTTTCTCATAAATTTTGTTAGCTTCGATTCTTCGTCACACATGCTTGTTCAGATTTCGAGCCGAAGATGGAGTTTTTTCGAGTTCTTTGAGCGGTACTCACAAAATTCTGCACAGTCGCGCCCGATGAATCGTCGTTTCTTGTCATTCAAACGCGCGTAATTTCTTCATTTCCTATCAGATTGAGACGATTCTCGCGGCTAAGAGTCACGAATTTGGTCATCTTCACAATGGCATTGGTTTCATTCCGGAATTCACAGCCGAACCGAGTTTCCTCAAAAACGAGTCAAAAAAGAGGTAATTAAGGGCGTTTTGGACATTTCGCCACTCACACTATATAAGTTATTTTTCCTCATATTCTCTCATAATTTCACTTCACCCAATAGATCAAAAACACTTTCTCTCAATTCTCTCTCAATCTTCTTGGATCAAAACTACAAAAACTCATAAAAATTTCATCAATCTTCATCAATTCAAGATCAAGTCTCAAGAACAAATGAAGATCAAAGCAAGAATCAAGAGTCTCTTTCCTTGTTGATCATCATTTTCGGATCTCTCTTTCTCTCTAGTGTCTTGCGCGTCACTCTCCCTCTCTCGGATTTCGTTCGTGTTTGCGTCGCGTTCGCGTTCGTGTTCATTCGATCTCATTCTCTTTGTTCGATCCGGTAAATTCACTACAAACCTCGCTAGATCATTGATTTTGTTGCTTAATTCGACATTGATCGTGATGATTTTTTATTGTGGATGATGGATCTGATAATTGATGATGATAATTGCTTGGTGATTGAATGATTCGTGTTGATCTTGATTATTTGATTGAATTTGAAGATTTACAGGTGAATTGTTGTTGATGATACATGCGTGTTGCTTATGATACAAGAAATCGCATGCTAAGTGTTCGATCATTTGAGTGTTTGAAGCATTTGTGCTTAATGTTGAGTTTTTGCATGATAAGTGTTTGTTGAAATGCATAATTAATATCCTTGAGTGAGAATTCATGGAGCCTTGTGGTGTTTGAACCTTAATTGTTGCTACTTGTTGATAATGATTAAATCTGGAATCTGTTAAATCTCTTTGTCACTTGCACCATACTTGTTCATGTATTGTAGCATGTCGCGTGTCGACTCGTTGCTATTGTTTAATTTTTCTAAAGCAAGAAATGTTTGTTAACAGGGTGTTTAAATTGTGCACTCATTGATATGTGAAGTCCTGGTTAATCGTGAATGCTTGATCTCGCTTTCGATGTTCATACTTGCTAATTCATGCTCTTGGTGCGACACCGACACGTTGATTGATGACATATCTTTTGGTGTTTAATTTCATGTGTGAGGTGAATCTCATTTGTTGCACAAAATGAAGGATTTTGGCCCTTAAATGCATGTTTTATCATCGCTCGCACGACGATCGTTTGTGGTGGTTTGTATTTCGATTGCTCGGACGAGAATTTGGGTTTTTTGTTGTTTTTTCCCGTGTAGGTTGACCTATGGCCCTAGTAGGTCGACCTATTGCCTTCATGTGACCCTCGGGTATGCGTGCGCTGACCCAATAGGTCGACGCATTCCTTGTTCAGGTCGACGCATGCTTTCTGCAGGTCGACGCATAGCTTCTTGTAGGTCGACGCATGCTTTCTGCAGGTCGATGCATATCCTTCTTGCCTATCTCAGGTATGCGCATGCCAATCCAATAGGTTGACGCAAGCCCTGTTCAGGTGGACGCATGCTATCAGCAACTCGATGCATAGCTGTTTTTTTGCTTGTTTCACTTCCTAACTTCAATCTTTCATATCTTTTTGCTCGTAACTCCGATTTGCATGTTCTTTATATCGTTGGAAAGCTTGTGGAATGTGCTATCTCATGAGATGATTGGTATTGATAGATTTTGGTTTATTCATGTTTGTTTTGTGATAACACAATTTTATATCGTATATTTAGCTTAAAATCCAAAAGTATTATTAGCATTTTCTATTAATTATATTGTTTTATTATGATATTATGTGGGTATTTACGATGTTTCAGGTTTCACGTCCATATTAAGTCTATTACCAAAAAGAAGAAGAAATGAAGTAAAAATCATCATTATTTACTCTTAGAAGATGAAGGAGAGGTGTTGAGGTAAGAAAGGGATGCAAAGAGGACACAATTGTGCAAAGATACAAGCCCAGCCCACGAAGGAGACATGATCATTTACGCGTGGCCCACATTTGAAGAGGACCATTTCAGCACGTGGAGACGCCCGTCTCCAACGTCTCTCTGCCACGTCACCAAGAGGAGACGCCCGTCTCCAACTGCCCCTATATTCTCTCCATTTGAGACGCACGTCTCAAGTCGTTTGCTGAGTCTCCCTAAAAAGTGGAGACGCACGTCTCCCAAGTCCAATCCAGAACGTGCTACATTCATGGAATCCAACTGAAGACCCTCAGCTATAAAAGGAGACTGATACCTTAGTTCTCCAGGTCCGATTTTCTGCTAACGAAGTGCTGCCAATTTTATTCTTCAAGCATTTAAATTCTTTCCGCATTTCATTTAATTGCTTTCATTTTCTCACAACAATTTCTACACCGGAAATTGTTGTGAACCTTTTGTAGATCTAGCCTCACGTTAGATTTATTTTTTTTTACATTCCTTGCCTTTAAATTTTACGCCTAAATAATTTCTGAAGAACGATCCAGCCAACCTGTGCTGGAAGTTCGAGTACTTCAAGATTCAATTTCATTTCGGATCAATTTTATTCAGGTTTATTATTTACCGCCTTTATTTATATCTATTTTGCATGATATATTGTATGCCATTTAACTTGCCTTTTGTTATGAACCAAACAAATTTATGCATGTTTAACCGTATTAATATGTCTGGCTAATTGGTTAAGATATCGGTATGTAGAGTAAGTTAACCGTGGGATCTAAAATAAATTGGCTTAATTATGTTTTATTAAATATCACTTGTTTTTGGTTTTTATGTCTAATTTAATTAGTAAGTCACAAAATCAATAGAGCGAATGTTTGAGGTTTTAAGGCAGTCAAAGGTTAAAATCAATAGAGCAAAAGTTTGAGATCTTTAACTGGATAGTAGACATAAGACATTAGTTTTAAGGATGGCGAAAGCGTATTAAAACTAATCAGAACTTATTTATTTTCAAAAAGTGTTTTTAAACCCGACGCGGGATGGCGAAAGCGTACGTTAGGGAATACTAGCATGAACCGAGTCAACAGAGCGAGAGTTTGAGACTAGGGGATTTAAATAGATAACGACTTCATAAAATAAGCATTTTATTAACTATGTTTTTTTCAAAGAGCTTTTCTAAATCTAATGGGATGGCAAAAGCGTACATTACGAGTTAGGTTAGTAGTCTAAATCAACAGAGCGATAGTTTGAGAGGAGGAATTTTAATCAATATAATTAATAAAGATCTTTAATTGAATTAATACCATAGCCAATGGACCTTCAGATCACCTAAGTTAAACGAAATACATACTGATATCCGTTTATTATTATATCTCTTAGAATTCACAATCACATTCCCTTAGAAACAATCAAAATATTAGTAGCCTTAGCTTTACATAGTAACCTTAGATAACGGTAGATCGATTCATAGTACCTGTGGATTCGATATCTTTTAAAACTACACGACACGACTGTGCACTTGCAGTCATCAGATTTATAGACACATAAAGTCGCAATCAAGTTTTTGGCGCCGTTGTTGGGGACTATTTAAGTCGATATCGTAACTCACTGTTACACCGTAGAGACTAGGGCAAATTCTTTCCTTTCTTTTTGAACGATTGTATGCCAAGTACTCGTTCACAAGGAGGATACCTGATACAACGAATCAACGAGATCGAACGTTTTGTTAACGTAAGACGTCGAGCTTATCATCTTCCCGAAGTAGCACCAATTCCGACTTCTTAGGAATTGATCTTTACTGTTCAAATCAATCAAATCACCCTGAATTTAGAGAAGGCTGCCCCTCGTCCTTTTAGAGACTACGCCGCTCCTTCACGAGCTGAACCGCACTAAAGTATCGCACCGCCTGCGATTGAGGCAAATAATTTCTAACTGAAACCTTCATTGGTACAAGCTGTCCAACTGAACCAATTCACTGGAAGCCCTGCGGACGATCCTAATCTCCATTTATCCGTGTTCGTGCAATATGCCAACAATGTCAAAGCTAACAACGTAATCCCTGAAGCTATTCAATTATGCCTTTTTCCTTTCTCCTTGAGAGATAGAGCTAGAGCGTGGCTTCAATCTCTGCCCTCTAATTTCATAACTACATGGGACGAACTGAAGAGAGTATTTTTAGCTAGATATTTTCCGCCTAGCAAAACTGCTATGCTAAGAGGTCAAATCAACGAATTTACCCAAAAAGATAACGAATCACTCTTCGAAGCTTGGGAGCGATACAAGGACATGCTTAGATTATACCCTCATCATAGACTCGAACCATGGCTGATCATCCATACTTTCTATGGTGGTCTACTTTATAACACTAAAATGACTATAGATGCCGCTGCTGGCGGAGCTCTAATGGACAAACCCCATGATGAAGCATACAACCTCATTGAAAACATGGCACAAAACCATTATCAATGGGGAGGAGAACGAGCTTCTTTAGAGAAAACTCAAACCAAAGGAGGAATGTATGAAGTAAGTGGTATAGACCGCGTTAACGCTAAAGTAGACGCTTTAACTCAAAAGATCGAGAACTTAACCATCACCCCTTCGGCCACCGCGGCTGTTGTAGCACCTAACTGCGAGATTTGTGGATTAATTGGACATGTTGTCGCCAAATGTCAACTCTTGACTGGTATTCCATATGATCAAGTAAATTACACTCAAGGAAACCCTTACTCTAACACGTACAACCCTAGATGGAAGAACCATCCGAACTTTTCATATAAGAACAACAACGCGTTATACGCGCCTGGACAAGCACCTGCTGTCCCACCTGGCTATCAGAAAGCGCCTGTAGCTGCTCAAAACGCCCCTAGGAAGTCAAATCTAGAAATCATGATGGAGAACTTCATAGCTTCCCAACAACAAACCAACAAAGACTTCCTAAATCAAAATATTCATAATAGTGAGCAACTAAAACAATTATCAAACAAAGTAAATGCTTTAGCTACACATAACAAGATGCTAGAGACACAAATCACACAAGTAGCTCAGCAACAAGCACCTACTGCTGCCCTTGCTGGCACGTTTCCTGCTCAACCACAACCTAATCCTAAAGGACATGCGAATGCGATTACACTGCAAAGTGGAACGAACTACGTTGGACCTATCCATCCTTAAACTCAAAACGCACCCATGTCACAACAAGAGCCAAAGGAAACCAAAAAGACATTGACTGATGATCAAACTGCTAAAACTAATGAAAACAAATCTGAAGTGGAACCTGAAAAGGAGAAACCTTACGTTCCACCACCACCTTATAAGCCACCAATTCCTTACCCTTAGAGATTAGCTAAATCTAAAACCGAAGCGCAATATAAAAAGTTTGTAGAACTTCTGAAACAATTAAACATAACCGTACCGTTCACAGAAGCTATAACTCAGATGCCTTCGTATGCTAAATTCTTAAAAGAAATTCTATCAAAAAAAAAGAAACTCGAGGATAACGAGACTGTAACGCTTACCGCTGAATGTAGCGCTATCATTCAAAATAACATGCCTCCCAAACTGAAAGATCCTGGTAGTTTTCCATACCCTGTGTGATAGGAAAGACTATTATAGACAAAGCCTTGTGCGACTTAGGAGCCATTGTTAGTTTGATGCCTCTTTCAACCTGTAAGAAACTAAATCTAGGTGAGCTTAAAACAACGAGAATGTATCTTCAACTAGCTGACCGTTCAGTTAAATACCTTGTAGGAATGTTGGAAAATATCCCTTTGCGTGTAGGTCAATTCTACATCCCAACTGATTTCATCATAATGGATATCCTGGAAGATTCTAACATCCCAATCATATTAGGAAGACCATTCTTAGCAACTGCTGGTGCAATTATAAACGTTAAACGAGGAAAGCTTACTTTTGAAGTCGGAGAAGAGAAGATTGAATTCATTCTTTCTCAATTCCTGAAAGCACCTTCTATAGTTGATACATGTTGTTCTGCTGACGTCATCGACGAGTGTGTAAATGAAATAAAATCCAAACCACATGAGGAAACCGAGATCCTATGAAATCCTATATCGCCTATTCTTTAAGACGACAGCTGGCGTGGGGAATATCAAGATAACCACCTAAGTAATTGCCTAGCATTAACTCCTGATCCTATACCTTGACCTAAGAAACCTGCTATAGAACTTAAAACACTACCTACTAACCTGAGGTACGAATTCCTAGACGAAGAACTTAACCGAATAGTCATAGTTAATGCTGATTTAGGACAAACTGAAACCGAAAAACTTCTCACTGTCCTAAGAAAATACCCAACCGCTCTAGGATATAACATATCAGATCTGAAAGGAATAAGTCCTTTGTTAGAACAAGATTTGTTCTGATCAATATTCTCAGTTTTGATGATAACAAGTATATGCATTTTGTATGAGATAATGTGGTACTCTAATACTATGCAATTTACGTTTCAGGAATTATATAAAGAGTATGCACAAAATCAGCGCAAGAAGCACTGACTCAGAAGGTTCAGCATGCAACATCAGAACATGGTCTGGCAAGACATCAGAAGATGGTCAAGCAGAATCAGAACATGGGTCTATGGAAGCATCAGAAGAACTTGAGATCAAGTGCAGAAGCACTGAAGTTCTCATGGTATCACGCTCAGAAGCACTTCAAGGTCAGAAGACAAGAAGATGCTTTGCACCAAGCTATTTGACTCTGATGATATTCAAACGTTGTTTACACAATTATCAGATCAGAAGCAAGTACAAGATGGCAGACTACGCTGACTGACAAAAGGAACGTTAGAAGCTATTAACGGCAACGTCAGTAGACACAGCGAAAACAAGGCTCGAGGTAGTTGACAAAAGAGTGAAACATTAAACGCAATGATGTACCGATTACGCAAAGCATTAAATGCTCCCAACGGCCGTCTTCTCAAGTGCCTTTAAATATGAAGTTCTGAAGAGAAGCTACGTGACGAATCTTTACATAACACTTGCGTATTATACAGAAACACTGTCAAATTCAAAAGCTCTCAAACTTCATCATCAAACTCACTACATTGCTGTTGTAATATATTAGTGAGATTTAAGCTTAAACTTAAGAGAAAAATCACAGTTGTGATAATAGCTTTATAAGAAGTATTGTAACTCTTAAAAGAATTTATTTACATTAAGTTGTAAGAACTAGAGTGATCAGGTTGTTGATCAGTATACTCTAGCAAGTCTTAGCAGTTGTCTAAGCAGTTTGTTCCTAGAGTGATCAGGTTGTGATCAGGATACTCTAGAAGACTTAGAGTGTTTCTAAGTGGAAAACCATTGTAATCAAGTGTGATTAGTGGATTAAATCCTCAGGTGAGATAAATCACTCCAAGGGGTGGACTGGAGTAGTTTAGTTAACAACGAACCAGGATAAAAATCATTGTGCAAATAGTTTTTATCTTACATGTTTTAAAGCTACACTTATTCAATCCCCCCCTTTTCTAAGTGTTTTTCTATCCTTCAATTGGCATCAGAGCACCGGTTCTAATGTGCAAGCACTTAACCGTGTTTAGAAAAGATTCAGGAAGAGAAAAACGCTTTAGTAAAAGATGGTTGGTGAAATTCCAACAAACACACCTACATCTACATCTGGCTCTGCTGAGCAATACAATGGAAATGGTAACAATGGTTATACTAGACCACCAGTATTTGATGGTGAAAACTTTGAATACTGGAAAGATAAACTGGAAAGTTACTTCCTTGGTTTAGATGGTGAATTATGGGATCTTCTGATGGATGGTTACAAACATCCAGTGAAAGCTACTGGCGTAAGGCTTACAAGACAAGAAATGGATGATGATTAGAAGAAACAATTCAAAAATCATCATAAATGTAGGACTGTTTTGCTGAATGCTATCTCTCATGCTGAGTATGAGAAGATATCTAACAGGGAAACTGCCTATGATATATATGAGTCATTAAAAATGACCCATGAAGGAAATGCTCAAGTCAAGGAGACTAAAGCTCTTGCTCTAATCCAGAAATACGAAGCCTTCAAGATGGAGGATGATGAAAACATTGAGAAGATGTTCTCAAGATTTCAAACGCTAACTGCTAGATTAAGAGTTTTGGACAAAGGCTACACCAACGCTGATCATGTAAAGAAGATAATCAGAAGCTTGCCCAGAAGATGGGGTCCAATGGTGACTGCATTCAAGATTGCAAAGAATCTAAATGAGGTTTCTTTGGAAGAGCTGATCAGTGCCTTTAGAAGCCATGAGATAGAGCTGGATGCAAACGAGCCTCAGAAGAAAGGTAAGTCTATTGCATTAAAATCTAATGTTAAAAAATGCACTAACGCTTTTCAGGCTGAAGAAGTAGATTCTGAAGAATCAAGATCAGAAGAAGAAGATGAATTGTCCATGATCTCCAGAAGGGTAAATAAACTCTAGAAGAGCAAGCAAAGGAAGTTCAAAAGCTTCAGAAGTTCAAAGAAATTTGAACGAGGAGAATCCTCTAGTGGCAGGAAATCTGACAAGAAGAAGGTCGTCTTCTATGAGTGCAATGAGCCTGGACACTTCAAGAATGAATGTCCAAAACTTCAGAAGGAGAATCCCAAAAAGAAGTTTCAAAAGAAGAAAGGTCTTATGGCAACATGGGATGAGTCTGAATCAGAATCAGACTCTGAAGGAGAACAAGCCAACTTTGCACTGATGGCCACAGTGAATGATGAATCAGAATCTACATCAGAATCAGATTCTGAAGAGGTATTTTCGGAACTATCTAGAAATGAGTTAGTTTCCAGTTTGACTGAACTTCTGGAACTCAAGGCTCATCTTAGTATCAAATACAAAAAGCTGAAAAAGCAATTTGAATTTGAAATTAAGAAGCTGGAATTGGGAAATTTTGAACTGAAGGAAAAAGTTTTAAAATTATCCAAAGATAGTGGATCTCCTTCCGGATCAGAAAAATCCATTCCTAGTCTCAATCATATTCTGAAAGAATATGACTCGAGCTTCAGAAAGTTCCTATCTAGAAGTATTGGCAGAAGTCATCTTGCTTCTATGATATATGGTATTTTTGGAAACAAAAGGTTTGGTTTTGGGTATGAGGGTGATACCTCACATAAATTTGAACCTATTGATGATTTGAAAATCACATACACGCCATTGTATGATCAGTTCAAATTTGGCCATGCACATGATATTAGGCTCACATCACATGAACAGAGTTTTCATACTGCTCACACCAAGAAGCATGTGAAACAACCTAAGAAATATCATGCTGCCAAATCTAAAGGATATCATTCTGTTCCCCTGTTAACCATCATGCTAAACCCAAGTTCAATCAGAACTTGAGGAAGACTAACAAGAAAGGACCTAAGAAATTGTGGGTACCTAAGGAGAAAATAATTTCTGTTGCAGATATCCTTTGCAGCAAAGAAGACAAAGCACAAAATGTCATGGTACCTTGACTCTGGGTGCTAGCGACACATGACGGGAAGAAGGTCTATGTTCCAAGACCTGGTGCTTAAATCTGGTGGAGAAGTCAAGTTTGGAGGAGATCAGAAGGGCAAAATTATTGGCTCTAGAACCATAAGTATGGGTAACTCTCCTTCCATAACTAATGTACTTCTTGTAGAAGGATTAACGCATAACTTACTGTCCATAAGTCAATTAAGTGACAATGGTTATGAATCTTCAATCAAAAGTCTTGCAAGGCTGTAAGTCTGAAGGATGGCTCAATCCTATTTACAGGCAAGAGAAATAACAACATTTATAAGATTGATCTTTCAGATCTTGAGAAGCAGAAGGTGACTTGCCTTATGTCTGTTTCTGAAGAGCAATGGATCTGGCACAGAAGATTAGGTCATGCTAGTTTGAGAAAGATTTCTCAGATTAACAAACTAAACCTGGTCAGAGGACTCCCAAATCTGAAATATAAATCAGATGCTCTTTGTGAAGCATGTTAGAAGGGCAAGTTCTCCAAACCTGCTGTCATACCCCAAAATTTGCCCATACATTTTTCCCCATTTCAATACAAATCAGTACATAAAGCTCATAGACACATTCTCCTACGCAAAGGCTCTTGAATTAGGGTTTGGTTCATTCAAAGGAAAATCACAGAATCAATGGCTCAATACATCTCACATCATCCCTATGACAAGTATCAAGGATCACTTCAAATAATTGGTCACTCAAAAGTTCAGAAAGTCAGCAGTCGACTAAGTTAACCTGAAAGTCAACTGTGGTCAAAATAAAGTCAAAACTCCTGATTTTTTGTCAAGATCCTCATATGGAAGTATCATCCATCATTTGATCAAGAATTGATCATGGTTCATCAAGGAAATAACAAGAATCAACAAATCAAGAAGTTTCTAAATTAGGGTTTTTTATAGGAAAAGTCAACTAAACTTTGACCAGTCATAACTCTCACATGGAACATCCAAAATTTTCCATCCAAAGCTCATTTTGAAGGAAATTTTATTCTCTAAAAAATTGTGTCTCACATGCCAAGTCTAAAAATGCTTCATTTGAGAGATATGGACCAAAACATTATAGGTCCTTTTCAAAAGTCAACAAAAAGACACTTTTTTCAAAAGGACATAAAATAAGTATGGAAAATAATTTTGATATGAGACCAAAGACACTGGTTAAAGGACTCTCTAAGGTTTCTAAAAAGTCTTAGAACACTTCCATACCTCAAAAATTGAGGGGGATAGGCCTTGTTAAAGTTGGACTGTTTTGGAGGGAAAAAGTGAAGGAACTTGAATATTTTTTGCAAATGGGCCTAAACTTTTGTGATCCAATCTTGCTCCCCAAGCCATCTAGAAGATCCAAATCCATTAGTCACGAAATTTTGACCAATATTGGAGTTTTTATTGAATTTATATTCATTAAAATGTAATTTAAATCAATTAAATCAAAGATATTTGAGAAAATTTGATTTAATTATATTTTTCAATCAATTAAATCAATAATTAAATACAATATTTGGTATAATTTCATACAAATGCTTATTGGGAGAAAATTGAATCAATTAAGCCATATTTAGAAACATATTTCTCCATATTTTCCCAAAAATTCAAACAAAGATTTGATTGGATTTCCTTCAAGATTATTCAACCCTAATCAACCTCTATAAATACTGAACAAACTCAGACCACAAGGGTTACAAAAAAAAAATCTGCACAAGAGGACCTGAACTCGAATTCAAGAATTGACCAAAAACTCAAACTTCAATTTTGTGTTACAGGGCAATTCAATCGATTCTAAGCATTGCAATACGTTCTTTGAAGATTACTGAAAGTGTTTGGATCACTGCACGCATTCAACAACCCCAGAAACATCTCCTATTCATCAAGGTATGTGCTTCTAAAAATTCTCTCGATTTACACTATACAAGCATCCATACATGAAATCAATTGCATATTATTGTTTATCTTAGTGTATTTGCTGTTTCTGGATAAATTGGTGCGTTATTGTGTCGTTTCGAGCAATATGCCATGGTTAGGGTTCTTGCTCCGATTTGGGGTTTTCTTGCACAGGTGAAATTAGGTTTAATAAACACCATAACCAGGTTCGCAAGCCACAGACGAATCCATTGGTGGTGGTGCGCCAAATTTTTGTGGCCATTTGGTTGTATTCGCGATTTTGCAGGTGTGATATGTAGACCCTTTTACAGCGCATTCGCCACGAAGGGTGTAAAAGATGTTTGCAGGTTTTTTTGTTGAAGAAGATGACTACGTGTCATCGCGTGATTGGTGGGTTCAAACTGATAAAGGGCGCGCAAAGCTTAGGGATCAGATGCGTTAGGAAACACGCGTTGTTGTGGTCCCTCACGCTCTCAGCCACCTGATCGTCCTCTCATCAGATCTGACGCACGCGAAGCTGCGGATCCATCATAGTCCTTCCACGCGCGCCACACGGAATCAGGACAGCTAAGTTTTGCAATTTTTTTATTTTTTATTACATGGCCTTTATTATTTTATATATTAATATATATATATATATATATATATTGTTTTTAATCCTTTTCTTTTCTTAATAATAGTAATAAACAATTACATTTATTTTCTAAAATATTTTTTTTATAATAATATTATTTATTTATTTATTTAATACTTATATTGTTTATTTACTTTATATGTTTATATATTTGTTTTATACATTTATTTATAATTAATTTGTTTTATCTATTTTTATATTTATATATTCCTTTTAAATTATATTATATATTTATTTAATTATATTGTCTATTTATCTTAATTTATATATTTGATTACTTAATCTTTAAAAATTCATATCAATTCTATTTTAATTCCAAAAATTCCTAAAAAATGCTTGCATGCTCGATTTTATTTTCTCTGTCCGATTTAATTAATTAGGCCGCGAGACCAATAATTAATTAAATCGTTTGTGTTTTCTTATTTATTTAAATTCAATTTTCGCCCTAATCAGGGTTTACGATGAACATTCCAATACACTGAAAAATTTCTCTTTCATGTTTTTTTTCAGGGTTATTTTTCAAACACCTTCCGACCGCGCGCTTTCAAAATTCGAAGGTAACTTTGAGCCTCCTCCGACTGTCAACCATGTCAGATCAAATCCAAATGCAAAGCTAAGTATTGTTTGTTTATTTATTATTAATTTCTTTATCTTTTATTTTATTAGGGTTAACCCTAATTGTCCCCGAACCGATAATGCACTCACCCTCTTTTGTTTGCCATTTTTCCCACCTTTTCAGGGTTGGTCGAATGCCAAAGCTACGTCATTGGTAACCCTAAACCCTAAACCTTTTTTGTTTCTTTTATTATTACTTATGTCAAACCCTATTAAGGGATCCGCTGGTTACAATTTCCCTTCCCCCTATTGCTATTATTATTACTCTATAACTGCGTGGTTAGTAATTGTAGGGAGTGCAAGATTGCAATTAACTTAGAATAACTAAATACAAGATAAATAACTGAATTGAACCACATGATTGTTGCACACACGCACGCTTTTACGGTAATCCCTCTGTTTCCTTGTTGCCTGTTGCCTGTCGCTTTTTGTGTTTTTTGCAGAATAGCCAGTCCCTCGAATACGAGGATACCTCAGCCATGTTGCCTCGATTAAAGGTCATGGTCCCTAATGATGCTGCCTTCGATACACTAACATGACCTCGACCCTCGAAAGTTGCCTACGGAAAAGGCTGAGGTATCCTCTGGTTGCCTACGAAAAAAGACTATTCTGATCCTTCCTCTTAGACTACCTGCCTCTTTATGGCATGGGTCAGTCTTTGAGTGAATGATAATTCGATGACCCTTCTACCTCCAAACGAAAGGCTTCCTGCCCTCTTATGGCAAGGATTGACCCTTTCATTCTGAAAGGCTAAAAAGAGACCTATCATCTGAGTTTAAGGTAATTGCCCCTAATTGCCTTGCCATGCTCTATTTTCTATATTCTTTCTCAAAATTCTTCAAAAACTGGCTACGCTCATTTACGAGCTAAAGTCCATTTTTCCTCTTTCATCTACATTTTCTGAAAACGAGCAAGCAAAGCAATTAAGAGCCCATGGAAAACCATGGATGCAAAGGGTGCCTTATACCTTCCCTTTGCATAAATTACCCCCCGAACTTAGATTTCTTTAAAAGGTTTTTTTCTGTTTCTTTTAACCTTTCTGAATTTGTTTGGATAAAATAAAAGTCGGTGGCGACTCATGCTTAACCGCGATATTTCGATCGATAAAAAGTCAATTCACCGTATTACAGAACTGGCGACTCTGCTGGGGAAAAATTCGATAAAAGAGGGGTTACCTTAAAAGTTTAGGATTCACTTTAAATGTTTTCTATTGTTTGTTTTGTTTGTTTTATTTTTCAGGGGCGTTTTGGGAAAATTGAAGGACGAATCCTATTCCCGGATTCAAGAACACTTAAGTTTAGGAGTGGCATAGTCATGGAGGCCTCTTTCACATATGTGGGAGATGAGTCAATATGAAGTTCACGCTTGAGTTAGGACACCATAGC
Source organism: Vicia villosa (assembly GCF_029867415.1). Classification (NCBI taxonomy): domain Eukaryota; kingdom Viridiplantae; phylum Streptophyta; class Magnoliopsida; order Fabales; family Fabaceae; genus Vicia; species Vicia villosa. The sequence continues at coordinate 18,626,175 of NC_081183.1, read as the reverse complement.
ATATGCACACCTTTCTCAAATGAGGGAGGTCTATGTATGTGTCTGTGGGTGCGCCGGAGCTCAAGGACCTTTAGTTACCCTTAACCCATCTTGGCCTTTAGGAACGTAGTGGGGGGACTACCCTTGACAAATGTTAAGGACTAGTCGCTACCCGATGCTACAATTCAGATAGGTTCTTTCTCAAAGTATCATTGCATGGTGCAAATGTATCATGTCCGAGGGTGCTTTAGAAGGGCTGACAATTCTGGATAACTTGTAGAACCTGTTGCTGAAATTTCCTTATCCATAGAAATGCCCTTGGGAAGGACACCTGATCAAACTCCATGCAAGCCTTAAGCCAAAAATTGTGTGATTTGTGTGGATTTGTTTTTCTGTGATGCATCATGCATACATGCATTCATGACATGGCTAACTCATCTCAAGGAGAAAAAGGTCTTTTTAACCATAATTTTTTTTGTAGGTTATTTGAATAATGGGAATCCTAATCAGAAAACCTTTCTTCCTCAACTTCAAGAAAGTACCTACTGCATTAAGACTCTTATGTGATGATATTACTGGTTCCCTTGTTCTTTCTGAATCTCTCAACAAACTGATGAGTTTAATGCGAACCAAAGTGGATGAAGCTCTCCTCAACTCTATGATGCAGTTTTATGATCCTCTTCTCCATTGTTTCACTTATAGAGATTTTTGAAGGATAGAAAAACACTTAGAAAGGGGGGGTTTGAATAAGTGTAGCTTTAAAAACTTGACAGATAAAAATAAATTGCACAGTTATTTTTATCCTGGTTCGTTGTTAACTAAACTACTCCAGTCCACCCCCGCAGAGATGATTTACCTCAACTGAGGATTTAATCCACTAATCGCACGGATTACAATGGTTCTCCACTTAGTCAGCAACTAAGTCTTCCAGAGTCTTCTGATCACACACTGATCACTCCAGGAACAACTGCTTAGATACCCTCTAAGACTTTTCTAGAGTATACTGATCCACACGATCACTCTAGTTACAACCTGCTTAGATAACCTCTAAGACTTCCTAGAGTATTCTGATCCACACGATCACTCTAGTTCCTTACAACTTAATATAATCAATTCTAAGAGTATTACAATTGCTTCTTAAAAGCGATAATCACAAACTGTGATATTTCTCTTAACGTTTAAGCTTAATCTCACTAATATATTACAACAGCAATGTAGTGAGCTTTGATGAAGATGAAGATTCTGAGCTTTGATTTGAACAGCGTTTCAGCAAGTTGATATTCACAGAATAGATGTAGAATTCGTTAACCTTGCTTCTCATCAGAACTTCATATTTATAGGCGTTGGAGAAGATGACCGTTGAGTGCATTTAATGCTTTGCGTGTTCCGTACAGCATCGCATTTAATGTTATACGCTTTTGTCAACTACCTCGAGCCTTGTTCACGCTGTGTCTACTGACGTAGCCTTTAGTAGCTTTTAACGTTCCTTTTGTCAGTCAGCGTAGCTTGCCACTTGTACTTCCTTCTGATCTGATGTTTGTGAATACAACGTTTGAATATCATCAGAGTCAAACAGCTTGGTGCATAGCATCTTCTAATCTTCTGACCTTGAAGTGCTTCTGAGCGTGATACCATCAGAACTTCAGTGCTTCTGTTCTCTTGTTCTTCTGATGCTTCCATAGACCCATGTTCTGATTCTGCTTCGACCATCTTCTGATGTCTTGCCAGACCATGTTCTGATGTTGCATGCTGAACCCTTGAGACAAAGCTTCTGAGCGCTGAATTATGCGTACTCTTTATATATTTCCTGAAAAAGGAAATTGCATTGGATTAGAGTACCATATAATCTTAAGCAAAATTCATATTATTGTTATCATCAAAACTAAGATAATTGATCAGAACAAATCTTGTTCTAACAATCTCCCCCTTTTTAATGATGACAAAAACATATATAAATGATATGAATTTGCGATCAGAAAGAACAGACGGCAAAAGACAAATTACACAGCTATAGCATAAGCATATGAATATGTCTCCCCCTGAGATTAACAATCTCCCCCTGAGATAAATAATCTCCCCCTGAAATAAATACTCGAAGAACTTTAATAAAAGACTTCCCTGATTATTTCGGTAGAGACGATCATATAAGCTTCTATCTTCAGAGAATTCATAGCTTCTGACTTCTGCTTCCATAGGACAGCTTCAGAACTAGAATTTCTTTAGATCCCTAGAACACTCACAGCTTCTGATTCCTGCTTCCATCTAGGACAGCTTCAGAACTTGAATTTCTTTGATCTTCTGAACATTCACAGCTTCTGACTTCTGCTTCCATCTAGGACAGCTTCAGAACTTGAATTTCTTTGATCTTCTGAACATTCACAGCTTCTGATTTCTGCTTCCATTTAGGACAGCTTCAGAACTTGAGTTTTCTGGATCTTTAGAACATTCACAGCTTCTGATTTCTGCTTCCCTCGGATAGCTTCAGAGCTTTGAATTTCTACCACCATCACTTCATGCTAGATTTGTATCAGAACATTGTTGAATGTACCAGAGCATCATCAGAGCATCTCTACATCCTGAAATGTTACAGAACAAAAACTAAACGACAAAAGTCAGCATGAACGAGTTAGAACATAAAATATATATTCGAACACATTATATGTATCAGAGCCATATAGGCTAAAATAATGTATCAGAGCAAATAGAATTTTGTCGGAACAAATAGACCAATATGGATCAAATTCTATTATCAGTGCTTCTGATTCATTCTTCTTTCTTGCTTCTGATCTCTGAAGCTTGATAGCACTCAGCTTGCTTCAGTTTCCATGGTTTTGCTTCTTGTGTTTGCTTTGAAGATTTTCTTCACTTCTTTATACCTGCAAAACACTTAAACCATATAGAACTTGCAGTTCTTGTTAGTGAATGTGTGGGAGCTTTACCCAGCAACTGATAGATTAATCAAATAATTTATCATTTATCTTCTCCCCCTTTTTGTCATAACATCAAAAAGAATATCTCAAAAAGATTCAGATGAATAAAACGACAGATAAAATCACTGGAATGTAAAAACAATTTTCATTGATAATCAACAAGAAGGATTACAGGAGAGGAATGCAGGAAAACAGATGCAACAACGAAAGAAAACTACAAAGACCAAAGGACTAAGATCCTAGCCTACGCAAAATCCGCGCCAGAACATCATGAATCCCGTCAGTGCTTGTAGCTTGCCTTGCCATGAAGGAGCGAAACTCAGCATTGGCTGCTTCTTGCGCGTCCAAACGAGAAGCCAGCATAGCTTGATTTTGATGAAGAGTTTCCAGGGTCTCCATCAGAGCTGAGGTTTCACCAGAAGAAGAGGCACCTAAATTTCTGCCAAGAGGGACAGCAATCTCAGCAGGGTGATCTTCTGGAAGATCTTCAGCTTGTGCATCTTCCATTTCCTCATCTGAGTCTGACTCAGAAGTCGCCTTAGCATATTCTGGTTCAGGCAGCTCAGAAGTTCCAGCTTCCAACGCTTGAAGAATAGCTGCTAGGTTTGTTGGAGGAGTAGGACCAGCAACTTCAGCAGGATAAACCACTACTGGAAAGACCATGTGAGGTGCTTTTTCAGAAGGGTTCATTCTGAACCAGTTAAACAGCCACTGAAAATCTCCAGTCAGCACAGGAAACCATGGTTTCCACACCACGATGTCTCTGCAGAGATTTTCTTCTTCCAGCTCATCTGCAGGTATCTTCTTCTCAAGAACACTTCTGTTCCTGATGAGATAGTGATAGCTGCTTTCACCAGCTTCCAGCCGAAGACCACGAATACCAGGAGCTTCAGACATGATCCTTCTTTGAGTGTCTGTAGCCCTAACCAGAAAATCCTGACGAAAGGTATCCCAAAGGTTGCTTGTAGCATACTCATCCAGATGGTTAAGGTGAGCAGCACCCAGAATCTCCAACCAGCCATTTACATCAGAATGTAAAAGCTCCAAATATGATTGAGTGGTAGGGGTTGGAGGGATGACAGTGAACCTGGAGTCGGGAAGAACAACACTGTAGGGATTAGGTGTTCTGGTGGGAAAAGGGTGTGAGAGAGATGAAGATATGTCTGATGGATGGGTTGAAGGAGAGGAGATATCAGATGGTGAAGAAGGTGGTTCCGAGAGGATGAATGAAGAGGAAGAGGTGGTGGAAGTCTTTGAGGAGGGAGTGATCCTTACTCTTTTTGGTTTGGTTTCTGGTTCAGCAGTTGCCTTTCTCTTTTGTTTCCGATCATTATCTTGATTCCCAGAGCTTGACGGTGGATTCATGATGAAGTTGCAGATATTTGAAACTGCTAGGGTTTATGATATGAATGTAAAGAGAGAGAACGAAAAAGAAACTGAATGCAGAGTGAGAGAAATATAAGAGGGAAAAGAAACGTTTGAAGAATATAAAAAGATAACTGAAAGAGAGTAAATGATGAAAAGCATTTAATGTTACGTGACGTGAGGAGAGATAATAATGACAAAAGACGTGATTTGCACAGTTACCTAAGTAGACGTCCCCTCAACTGCACGCACGCTTGTCCAGGAATAGTGAACACGTGTTTACCATCTGGATAGCCAGTTACAGCTGTTTTGCTTTTAAAGAGATTCTGAATCAACTTAGACAAAGAAACGTTAGTAATAACTGAATCACAATTTCTAATTGATTTCAATCAGAACTTCTTAAGAAAAAGATTTCATTTCAGAAGATACCCATATATAAGAATTTCTCATCTTCTCATTCTGAGCTTGTTTCTGAAGACCCATTTTGTACCGATTATATTGAATCCATCTGGTCTAGGAACAAGATCCCAAACATCATTCCTTGTAAACTGATTTAGTTCTTCTTGCATAGCAATTATCCAGTCTGGATCTTCTAGAGCATGATCAACAGAAGTTGGCTCGATCAAAGATACAAGACCTAATTGACAATCTGCATTGTTCTTAAGGAATGCTCTTGTTCTGATTGGATCATCCTTCTTTCCAAGAATGACATCTTCTGAATGACCAGAGATGAGTCTGGATGATCTTCCGACAGATGGTTCTTCAGAAATGCTTAGATTCTCCAGAGAAGCTGATACTTGATCTTCAGATTCTTTGCTTCTGAGAGGCTCTGCTTCTGATGCGTTGCTTCTTGGCTCAACAACTTCTGATATATCAATATCACAATCTGCAAAATTATCAAACTGCTTTGGTTTTTCAGAACCAAGCTTATCATCAAACCTGATATTGATTGATTCTTCTACAATCAATGTTTCAGTATTGTATACTCTGTAGCCTTTTGAACGTTCAGAATATCCAAGAAGGAAACATTTTTGTGCTTTGGAATCAAACTTACCAAGATGATCTTTAGTGTTCAGAATAAAGCATACACATCCAAAAGGATGGAAATATGAAATGTTGGGCTTTCTATTCTTCCACAATTCATAAGGAGTCTTATTTAGAATAGGTCTGATAGAGATTCTATTCTGAATATAGCATGCAGTGTTTATTGCTTCTGCCCAGAAATGCTTAGCCATATTGGTTTCATTGATCATGGTTCTGGCCATTTCTTGCAGAGTCCTATTCTTTCGTTCTACAACCCCATTTTGCTGTGGAGTTCTAGGACAAGAGAAATCATGGGCAATACCATTTTCTTTGAAGAATTCTTCAAAGGATCTGTTCTCAAATTCACCACCATGATCACTTCTGACCTTTATGATTTTACACTCTTTTTCAGATTGAATCTGAATGCAGAAATCAAAGAACACTGAATGAGTCTCATCCTTGTGTTTCAAGAATTTTACCCATGTCCAGCGGCTATAATCATCTACGATGACTAATCCATATTTCTTCCCTCTGACAGATGCTGTTTTGACTGGACCAAACAGATCAATGTGCAAGAGTTCTAATGGCCTTGAGGTAGAAACAACATTCTTGGACTTGAATGCAGGTTTGGAGAACTTGCCCTTCTGACATGCTTCACAAAGAGCATCTGATTTGAATTTCAGATTAGGGAGTCCTCTGACCAGATTCAGTTTGTTAATCTGAGAAATCTTTCTCAAACTAGCATGACCTAATCTTCTGTGCCAGACCCACTGCTCTTCAGAAACAGACATAAGACAAGTCACCTTCTGACTCATAAGATCTTGCAGATCTGTCTTATAAATGTTGTTCTTCCTCTTGCCTGTAAATAGGATTGAGCCATCCTTCTGATTTACAGCCTTGCAAGACTCTTGATTAAAGATTATATCATAACCATTGTCACTCAGTTGACTGATAGATAAGAGGTTATGTGTTAATCCTTCTACAAGAAGTACATTAGAAATGGAAGGAGAGTTACCAGACTTTATAGTTCCAGAGCCAATTATCTTGCCCTTCTGATCTCCTCCAAACTTGACTTCTCCTCCAGACTTAAGCACCAGGTCTTGGAACATAGACCTTCTTCCTGTCATGTGTCGTGAGCATCCAGAGTCCAGGTACCATGACATGTTGTGCTTTGTCCTTTTTGCAGTCAAGGATATCTGCAACAGGAATAATCTTATCCTTAGGTACCCACATTTTCTTGGGTCCTTTCTTGTTAGATTTTCTCAAGTTCTGATTGAACTTGGGTTTAACATTGTAAGCAATAGGAGGAACAGCATGATAATTTTTAATGTGAGTTTCATGATATTTCCTAGGTTGTGTCACATGCTTTTTGGTGTGTGTTATGTGAAAACTTTGAGCATGTGAAGTGTGCCTAATATCATGGGAGTGGCCATACTTGAACTGATCATACAAAGGCTTGTATGTGAATTTCATTTCATCAACAGGTTCAAGTTTGTATGGGGTTTCATCCTCAAAACCAATGCCTACTCTTTTGTTTCCAGACACAGCATATATCATAGAAGCTAGCTGACTTCTGCCAATACTTCTAGATAAGAACTTCCTGAAACTTAAATCATATTCTTTCAGAATATGGTTTAGACTAGGAGTGGATTTTTCTGAATCAGAAGGAGATCCAACATTATTGGATAATTTTAAAAGTTTTTCTTTTAATTCAGAATTCTCCAACTCAAGCTTCTTTGTTTCAAATTCAAATAGCTTTTTCAGCTTTTTGTATTTGAGACTAATCTGAGACTTGAGTTCCAGAAGTTCAGTTAGACCGGAAACTAACTCATCTCTAGTAAGTTCAGAAAATACCTCTTCAGAATCTGATTCTGATGTAGATTCTGATCCGTCATCTTCTGTCGCCATCAGCGCACAGTTGGCCTGCTCATCTTCAGAGTCTGAATCATCTTCTGACTCATCCCAGGTTGCCATAAGACCTTTCTTCTTATGAAACTTCTTCTTGGGATTTTCCTTTTGAAGATTTGGACATTCATTCTTGAAGTGTCCAGGCTCATTGCATTCATAGCACATGACCTTCTTCTTGTCAAATCTTCTGTCATCAGAAGATTCTCCACGTTCAAATTTCTTTGAACTTCTGAAGCCTCTGAACTTCCTTTGCTTGGTCTTCCAGAGTTGATTTAGCCTTCTAGAGATCAAAGACAGTTCATCTTCTTCTTCAGATTTTGATTCTTCAGGATCTTCTTCTCTAGCCTGAAAAGCGTTAGTGCATTTCTTGATATTGGATTTTAATGCAATAGACTTACCTTTCTTTTGAGGCTCATTTGCGTCCAGCTCTATTTCATGACTCCTCAAGGCACTGATAAGCTCTTCCAGAGAAACTTCATTCAGATTCTTTGCAATCTTGAATGCAGTCACCATAGGACCCCATCTTCTGGGTAAGCTTCTGATGATCTTCTTTACGTGATCAGCCTTGGTGTATCCCTTGTCAAGAACTCTCAATCCAGCAGTAAGAGTTTGAAATCTTGAAAACATCTTTTCAATGTCTTCATCATCCTCCATCTTGAAGGCTTCATACTTCTGGATTAAAGCTAGAGCTTTAGTCTCCTTGACTTGAGCATTTCCTTCATGAGTCATTTTCAAGGACTCATATATGTCATAGGCCGTTTCCCTGTTAGATATCTTCTCATACTCAGCATGAGAGATAGCATTCAGCAAAACAGTTCTGCATTTATGATGATTCCTGAAAAGCTTCTTCTGATCATCATTCATTTCTTGCCTTGTCAGCTTTACGCCTCTGGCATTTACTGGATGTTTGTAACCATCCATCAGAAGATCCCATAGATCACCATCTAGACCAAGAAAGTAACTTTCCAGTTTATCTTTCCAGTATTCAAAGTTTTCACCATCAAATACCGGCGGTCTAGTATAACCATTGTTACCGTTGTATTGCTCAGCAGAGCCAGATGTAGATGCAGGTGTAGACTTTTCACTTTCATCAACCATCTTTTACTGAAGCGTTTTTCTCTTCCTGAATCTTTTCTAAACACGGTTAAGTGCTTGCACCTTAGAACCGACGCTCTGATGCCAATTGAAGGATAGAAAAACACTTAGAAAGGGGGGGTTTGAATAAGTGTAGCTTTAAAAACTTGACAGATAAAAATAAATTGCACAGTTATTTTTATCCTGGTTCGTTGTTAACTAAACTACTCCAGTCCACCCCCGCAGAGATGATTTACCTCAACTGAGGATTTAATCCACTAATCGCACGGATTACAATGGTTCTCCACTTAGTCAGCAACTAAGTCTTCCAGAGTCTTCTGATCACACACTGATCACTCCAGGAACAACTGCTTAGATACCCTCTAAGACTTTTCTAGAGTATACTGATCCACACGATCACTCTAGTTACAACCTGCTTAGATAACCTCTAAGACTTCCTAGAGTATTCTGATCCACACGATCACTCTAGTTCCTTACAACTTAATGTAATCAATTCTAAGAGTATTACAATTGCTTCTTAAAAGCGATAATCACAAACTGTGATATTTCTCTTAACGTTTAAGCTTAATCTCACTAATATATTACAACAGCAATGTAGTGAGCTTTGATGAAGATGAAGATTCTGAGCTTTGATTTGAACAGCGTTTCAGCAAGTTGATATTCACAGAATAGATGTAGAATTCGTTAACCTTGCTTCTCATCAGAACTTCATATTTATAGGCGTTGGAGAAGATGACCATTGAGTGCATTTAATGCTTTGCGTGTTCCGTACAGCATCGCATTTAATGTTATACGCTTTTGTCAACTACCTCGAGCCTTGTTCACGCTGTGTCTACTGACGTAGCCTTTAGTAGCTTTTAACGTTCCTTTTGTCAGTCAGCGTAGCTTGCCACTTGTACTTCCTTCTGATCTGATGTTTGTGAATACAACGTTTGAATATCATCAGAGTCAAACAGCTTGGTGCATAGCATCTTCTGATCTTCTGACCTTGAAGTGCTTCTGAGCGTGATACCATCAGAACTTCAGTGCTTCTGTTCTCTTGTTCTTCTGATGCTTCCATAGACCCATGTTCTGATTCTGCTTCGACCATCTTCTGATGTCTTGCCAGACCATGTTCTGATGTTGCATGCTGAACCCTTGAGACAAAGCTTCTGAGCGCTGAATTATGCGTACTCTTTATATATTTCCTGAAAAGGAAATTGCATTGGATTAGAGTACCATATAATCTTAAGCAAAATTCATATTATTGTTATCATCAAAACTAAGATAATTGATCAGAACAAATCTTGTTCTAACAATTTTCAACTGGTACCTACATTGGAAGAATTCTCTTACATAATGGACATACCCATACCTGATCAAATTCCTTACACTGGTGAGGAAGGAGGTCTTAAGTTGGAAGACATTGCTGCTGCTCTACACCTACCAAGATCAGAAATTAATAAAGTTTGGATTAACAAAAGAGATTACTCTGGGATACCTGTGGATTTCTTGATTGAGAAAGCTAAGATCTTTGCTAAAGCCTTAAGCATGGATGCCTTGGAAAGTGTTCTAACCCTGTTGATATATGGACAAGTTCTGTTTCACCGCTGCGACAAAGTTGTTGATAGGACTGCTATCAAGATCTTTTCCTTAGCAAGAATCCTGTTCCTACTTTACTTGGTGATCTATTACATTCCATCAATGCTAGAGTGACAAAGAGACGAGGTTGTGTTCTAGGGTGCATCCCTCTCCTACATAGGTGGTTTATTTCTCACCTACCCCGATCTTCAATAAAGAATGAAGAAGGTTTGACTTGGATCCAAAGGATTATGGTGCTTTCATACGACGACATCATTTGGTATCCAAAGAAGTTTGAGGGAGTTCAGTTATTTGACCGCTGTGGTGAGTTCCCTAATGTGCCTCTTCTTGGCACCCAAGGGGGAATTACTTATAATCCCATACTTGCTCGACATCAGTTTGGTTTTGCTTTGAAAGATAAGCCCCGCTCCATATATCTTAGTGCGGAAAGTTTTGACTATGGTTCAGATACAACTGAAAGGAAGAATCGCTTCATTAAAGCTTGGTATGAAGTAAAAAAGGTAGGTGCAAGAGATTTGGGAATGAGGATCGATACTCCTTCAGATATTTACTTTAAATGGATTTATGACCGAGTCGTCGAGTTTGGCATACCACATCCATCTGACACACCCGTTGTTCCAAGGATCACTCCTCCCGAGGTTCACGTAGAATTGGAGCCTTATGTACCCGCTCCAAACGAAGACCTTGCTGCCACCGTTGCTCATTTAAGACAAGAAAAAGGCTGATCTTGAGAAGCGTCTACAAAAGGTTGAAGCAGAAAAAGCAGTATTAGTGGCTAATGCTAAAGAACGAGATAGTATGCTTGACTATTTCTCTCGCAAGTGGAAGATTGAAGACTTTATCTCACCTGATCAGATACAATCATGGGAGCTAGAGATTGATAGGCTTATTCAAGAAAAGAACGAGATGGTCAAAGCCCATAAAGAGGAAATCAGAGGATTAAAGAGAAAGCGCCGACTTGAAGAATGATTCTTTTTATTTTTTATTTATTATTTAGTATTTCTTTAATGTAACTTCAAAAAATAATAGTAAAAAAAAACATATAATACATTGGTTTTTATTTAAAATAATTAATTTATTTTGCTTCTACTTTTCTTTTCTTTTAAATGTGTTAAAAGGCCTTTAACTCCTTGAGATCATTGCATATGCATAATCATGCATTCATAAACATTACATTACAGGTTTCATGCAAATAAATACCTCATCTTTCCGCTGTTTATTTCAGCAAGAAAGATGGATGTCGAACAAACTGTCAAGAATCTCCAAGCTCAGAATGCTGAATTTCAAGCCATGATCCTGAACTTGTCCAAGGGGCAAGATGAACTGAAGGCTCTCCTGACTAATAAGACCAAGACCAAGAAACCCAAAGGAGTGATCAACATGGGAAGAAGGTTCAAAGGTCGTCCTAAGAAGGCTGAAGAAGCTGAAATTCCTAAGGACGAGGAAGAAGAAGAGCAAGATGACGATGCTGAAGTTAATGAGGACTCTGATGGTCAAGGTGAGGACGAAGAAGAGTATCTTGAAGACGAGGATGAATCTGATGAGAAGTATAGGCTGTTGGAAGAACGTCTAAGAAGCGTGGAAATTCAGAAGGTACCTGGGATGGATTTTTAGGAGCTGGGACTCATTCCTGGAGTCGTCATTCCTCCAAAGTTCAAAGTTCCTACCTTTGCTAAGTATGATGGAGTCTCCTGTCCCAAGATGCACTTGAAGTCTTATGTAAGGAAGATTCAACCGTATAGTGCTGATAAGAAGCTATGGATCCACTTCTTCCAAGAGAGTTTATCTGGAACTCAACTCGAATGGTACTATCAATTGGAAAGTACTAGAAACCGTACTTAGGAAGATTTGATGGGTGCTTTCTACCAACAATATCGATACAATTCTGATCTTGCACCAACTCGCATGCAACTACAAAGCATGTCTATGGGACCGAAGGAAAGCTTCAAGGAATATGCGCAAAAATGGAGAGATCTAGCTGGGAGAGTCCGACCTTCTCTAACTGATAGGGAAATGGTTGACATGTTCATGGGCACGCTAACTGGGCCGTTCTATAGTCACTTGCTGGGTAGTTCCTCATCTGGTTTTACTGATCTTATACTGACTGGAAAACGTGTTGAGAATGGTATTCGAAGTGGGAAGATTCAAGTGGGCACATCTTCTGGTACTACAAAGAAGCCATACCCAGGAAGAAATGAGTCTAATGCGATTCAAAGTCAGAGGGGTCGTGCTAGGAATGATCAGAATCAATCTGTTGGCGCCGTCCTCATCTCTACTCCAACATCTCAACAAGCTCCTAGACAAGATTATCAACGCAAGACTGACAAACCAAGGCGAAAGTATACCCCGATTAGTATGCCTTTATCTCAAGTCCTACAACATCTGTTAAAGGCTAAGCTGGTCACACTGAAAGATCCTCCGAAGTTTGTCAACACTGCAAGTCCAAACTATGATCCCAAGGCTACATGTGCCTATCATTCCAATGCCAATGGGCACAATACCGATAATTGTTGGGCACTGAGAAACCAAGTTCAAGATATGATAGAAGCTGGCGAGATCGAGTTTGACGCTCCCGAGACTCCTAATGTCATCACTGCTCCAATGCCAAAACACGACAAGACTGTCAATGCTATCATGGACACTGTCTATATCCATGACGTGAGAGATCTGTCGACTCCACTTCTTAGAATCAAGAGGCATCTAATACAAGATGGTTTATTTCCTGGCTTTGATCCTGATTGCTATTATTGTGCACGCTTGCCCAATGGTTGTGAAAATCTGAAAAGAGGAATTCAAAAATGGATGGATCGTCGTACTATCATGTTCGAGAGGATCCCTTCTGTTGAAGAGTTATGCGAAGGTTTCTCTCATGGCTTGAAGATCGAAGACGTGTCCGTGATTTCCAGAGCTCCGCTAAAGATCCCTACTAAGGCTCCTTTCAAGATTTCTGCTGAACCCCGTGCGGCTCCGATTGTTATCACTAAACCTGGGCCGATGCCGTATTCTTCCGACAAAGCTATCCCGTGGAATTATGGTGCTGAGGTTTTTATTCAAGGAACTAAGCAAGAACTCGAGTTTGATAAAGTGCCTGAAGATACCAATCTTGCCAAACCTGATGTGGATAATATTGCGGGTACTAGTAAAGTGACAAGAAGTGGAAGGGTGTTTTCTCCAGAGATCTCTCCGAACACTGCTCCACCTGCCGTTACTGTTACTCCAAATGCTGATGCTCGTGGTAAAAGACCAATGCATGAACCTGAGACTGTCACTGAAAACCCACCATCTGACGATACAAATGAGTTCCTGAAGATCATCCGCAAGAGTGATTATGATATTGTTGAACAAATGGGGCATACTCCTTCCAAGATCTCTATGCTGTCACTGCTGAGCTGTTCCAAAGTCCACGCCAAAGCCATGATGAAGTTTCTAGAAGCTGCCCATGTGCCTCAAGATATCTCTATCAATCAACTTGAGAACTGCATTACAAACCTGACAACAGAGAACTACCTTGGGTTTTCTGATGCTGATCTAGGTCCCAGTGGAAAGAACCATAACAAAGCGCTACACATCTCCATTGAATGTGAGGGCACCACTCTGGCCCATGTTCTAGTGGATAATGGTTCGTCTCTAAACGTGATGCCCACGATGGTATTGGACAAACTCCGACCTAAAGGAGCTACGTTGAAATCTAGTGATGTGATCGTCAAAGCTTATGATGGATTAATGAGTGCTGTACATGGTGAAATCGAGCTCCCGATCAGAGTGGGTTCCCAAACCTTCAATACTGTGTTTTATGTGATGGACATTCATCCTGCTTATTCCTGTTTACTTGGGCGTCCTTGGATACATGGGGCAAATGCTGTGACCTCAACCCTCCATCAGAAACTTAACTACCCTGCAAAAGGCAAGATTGTTACTGTCCATGGCGAAGAAGAGTATGTGGTAAGTTTCGTGAATGAAACCAAGTATGTTGAGCTCACCATAGAAGGTTTTGAGACTCCCCATCAAGCATTCGAGTTGGTCCCTCAAGTAATCTCTGAGACTAAGCATGTCTACACTCCTCCTAAAGTTACTAGAATTCCTCCGTCAATGGCTTCTCTGAAAGACGCTAAGGCTATGGTAGAAGAAGGTGGCGGCACTATCTGGGGGCAACTTCCTGATATTCCTTACAAGTCTGACAAATGGGGTTTAGGCTGCACTGCTAAAGATCAGAGTGAAGGCAAACATCCTCGTCCCAAAGGTTTGGAGTATCATTTCATCAGCAAAGGAGTCAACGCTATAAGTGAAGACGAATACAACTGCCATCTGGACAAATGGGTCTTCCCTACATCAGACCAAGGACTGAACAACTGGAAGACTAAAGACATTGTTTCTATCTCCTATAATCAGGAGTAATTGTTGTTCTTATTTTATTTCCTGCTTTCATTTATTTCAATTTATGTATTTCAATAAACAATAAACTCTAAAAGCCATGTGTCCCGCCCGAGGCACAATGGTCCATTGTTAGGGCTTGTCATTTCATAAGCATATTTTCATTCAATAAAGCATTGGACGTTTCGTATTCAAAATTGTGTATTCGCTTTTATTTTTCTTGCTTTACTTTTATAGCTATGTTTTCTTACACACACCCACATACTGCACTGCAGATACACATCCACTCTGGATCCTATTGATAACGACTCTGCTATTGCTAAATATGACTTTGAAAATCCGATCTATCAAGCTGAGGACGAAGGTGAGGAAGGTTGTGAAGTGCCTAGAGAACTTGCCAGATTATTAGAGCAAGAAGAAAAGACTATACAGCCGCACGAAGAGCCAATCGAGATGGTGAACATAGGTACCGACAAAGAAAAGAAAGAGATCAAGATAGGGGCTGAATTAGAGGATGTTGTTAAACAAAGATTGATCAAGATGTTACAAGACAATGTTGAGATCTTTGCCTGGTCCTATGAAGATATGCCTGGACTCGATACTGATATTGTGGTCCACCGTCTACCAATCAAAGAAAATAGTCCCCCGGTTAAACAGAAGTTACGAAGAAGTAGACCTGACATGGCTCAGAAAATCAAAGAAGAGGTCGAAAAACAATTCAATGCTGGGTTCTTAAAAGTTGTGAGTTATCCGCCATGGATCGCCAATATAGTACCCGTACCCAAGAAGGATGGAAAAGTCAGAATGTGTGTAGACTATAGAGATTTGAATCGAGCAAGCCCGGAAGATGATTTCCCATTACCACATATTGATATTCTGGTTGAGAGTACTGCGCAATGCAAGGTTTTCTCCTTCATGGATGGTTTCTCAGGTTACAATCAGATAAAGATGGCTCCCGAAGACATGGAAAAGACAACTTTCACTACGCCCTGGGGCACCTTTTGTTACAAGGTCATGCCATTTGGGTTGAAGAATGCTGGGGCAACATACCAACGTGCGATGGTAGCTTTGTTCCATGATATGATCCACAAAGAGATAGAGGTCTATGTTGATGACATGATTGCAAAATCCAACACTGAAGAAGAACATCTAGATCACCTGCAAAAATTGTTTGATAGGTTGAAGAAGTACAAGCTGAGACTGAATCCGAACAAGTGCACCTTTGGCGTAAGGTCTGGTAAGCTGCTAGGTTTTGTTGTTAGTAGTAAAGGTATTGAAGTCGATCCTGCAAAGGTAAAAGCTATACAAGAGATGCCTGCTCCACGAAACGAGAAAGAGGTTAGAGGATTCCTGGGACGTTTGAACTACATTGCCAGATTTATCTCCCATCTGACTGCTACTTGCGAGCCAATTTTCAAGCTACTAAGAAAAGATCAAGTGGTGAAATGGAACGACCAATGTCAAGAAGCTTTTGACAAGATAAAAGAATACCTGCAAGAACCTCCGATTATGATACCACCTGTTGAAGGAAGACCTCTAATTATGTACTTAACTGTGCTAGAGAACTCAATGGGGTGCGTACTGGGGCAACATGACGAGTCTGGTCGAAAAGAGCATGCAATATACTACCTTAGCAAAAAGTTTACTGACTGTGAAACAAGATACTCATTGCTCGAGAAAACTTGCTGTGCTTTGGCATGGGCTGCTCGCCGACTAAGACAGTATATGTTGAACCATACCACTTTATTGATCTCTAGAATGGATCCCATCAAATACGTGTTCGAAAAGCCTGCTCTCTCTGGACGAATAGCAAGATGGCAAATGATATTAACCGAGTATGACATCCAATATACGACTCAAAAAGCAATCAAAGGAAGCGTAGTGGCAGATCATTTGGCACAACAAGATGTGGACGACTATCAATCCATGAGTTTTGAATTTCCAGATGAAGATGTTATGTTTGTGACTGATTGTGAAGAGCCTGGTCCGGGTGAAGGACCTGAACCTGAATCCCGATGGACTATGGTTTTCGATGGAGCTTCAAACGCACTGGGTAACGGTATAGGCGCAGTGATTATCTCTCCTAAAGGTGAACACACTCCATTCACCGCAAGGTTATGTTTCGATTGTACCAACAATATGGCTGAGTATGAAGCGTGTATCTTAGGACTCCGAGCTGCTATCGACCTAAGGATCAAATTTCTAGAAGTATATGGGGACTCCGCCTTAGTCATCAGTCAAGTCAAAGAAGAATGGGACACGAAGCATCCTAATCTCATGCCCTATAAAGAATTGGTGTTGTCTTTAATTACATATTTCGAAGAGATTACTTTCGAACATATTCCCCGAGAAGAGAACCAGTTAGCCGATGCATTGGCTACTATGTCATCCATGTTCAAGGTCAGATGGGATAATGAGGCTCCCGCAGTTACTATAAGAAGACATGACGAACCTGCACACTATTACGAGATAGTTACTGATGAGGTCGAAGAAAAGCCGTGGTTTCACGAAGTAAAAAGATACCTCGAGGCTCAAGAATACCCTGAAGGGGCATCTATCAATAACAAGAAGTTCTTAAGAAGATTTGCATCCAAGTTCCTCTTAAGCAATGGAACCTTATATAAACAATCATGATTCAACCCTGCTTCGTGGTGTGAACAAGAAGGAAGCTGAAGAGATCATGGAAGACATGCATGATGGTACCTTTGGAACTCATTCTAGTGGACACACTATGGCCAAAAAGATTCTAAGATCCGGATACTACTGGTCCACTATGGAAGCTGACTGTCACCAACATTCTAGAACATGTCACAAATTCCAGATATACGCCGACAAAGTACACGTGCCTCCTGTCCCTCTGAATGTTCTGACTGCTCCTTGGCCTTTCGCAATGTGGGGCATTGATATGATCGGAGAAATTAAACCTACCGCCTCCAATGGACATCGCTTCATCCTAGTGGCCATCGATTACTTCACCAAATGGGTAGAAGCTGCTTCCTTTGCTTCCGTAACCAAGAATGTGGTAGCTCGATTCATTAAACACAATCTCATCTGTCGATATGGCATCCCTGAAAGGATTATCACTGATAATGGTACCAATTTGAATAACAAGATGATTACCGAGCTCTGCACACAATTCAATATCAAACACCACAACTCTTCTCCTTATAGACCAAAGATGAATGGCTCTGTGGAGGCCGCCAACAAAAATACCAAGAAGATTGTGCAGAAAATGACTGTGATTTATAAGGATTGGCACGAGATGTTACCATTTTCCCTTCATGGTTACCGTACCTCCGCACGAACATCAACTAGGGCAACCCCGTTCTCACTAGTCTACGGTATGGAAGCTGTGTTACCAATCGAGGTTCAGATTCCATCTTTGAGGATCATGAAAGAGGCAGAGCTAGATGAAGACGAATGGATTCAGACTCGACTAGATCAGATAAACCTGATTGAAGAAAAGAGGCTCGCGGCTGTTTGTCATGGACAATTATATCAGAAGCCTATGATCAAGGCGTTTAACAAAAGAGTCAAACAACAAGCTTATCAGACCGGTGACTTGGTTATAAAGAGGATTATTCTACCACAAGGTGATCCTAGGGGCAAGTGGACGCCCACATATGAAGGACCATTTGTAATCAAGAAGATATTCTCTGGAGGAGCAATAATACTCACCACCATGGATGGCGAAGATTTTCCGCATCCTGTGAACGCTGACATAGTCAAAAAATACTACGCATAAAAAAGACCCGCTAGGTCGACGTACCTAGGCAAAAATAAGGGCATCCCGACAAACCAAAAGGGTTTGGGCAAAAATTAGGGATAAATATAAAAAGTATGTATACCCATCAAGTTGAAAACCCGAAAGGGCGACTTGGGCAAAAAAGGGTATCCTGGTGGGCTGAAAACCTGAAAGGGCGGCCTAGGCAAAAGTTAAGGATTTAAGCGTACGACTATGTCTCTTTCAGATCTCTCATCGATCAGATACATCTACAACATCAAGTCCAAAGGGCTCAGATCAATTCAATCATCTTTCTCCAACAAAGCATGGGATGAGATGCTCGAAGACATAATAGCAATAGCAGAATTGAAACCCAATAGGATTGTTTCTACATAGCTATTTTTCCTTTATTTTATTCTGTACTTTTTTTAAAACACACAATATGTTCTTTATTCTGCCTGTTCATGGCTTTTCTTAATACAAGTTACTTTTCTTTACTTCAATTTTTTCACTTCTTTTTCGAATACACAAACGTCCAATGTTAACATTGAATGAACATATGCATATGAACATGATTATCATTTATCTTTGCTTTCGTAAAAATATCTATTAGATTATTAGGTAGGAAAGGCGAAGAGACAATGTCTAAAGTAACCCAGAAGTCCTTCTTCCAAAGTCTACAATCTGAAGGAATCCCCACAGAGCCAAAAGATCATATCCTCACAAAGCAATCATTAGGAAGATATCTTCAAAAGGTTCTCGTCACGACCACGACATGACTCCCCAACAGAGTTTACATCTTCGGCACTATTATTTCTCCAACAAGTTACTTTTCTTCAACATGGTCCATTAATATCTCTAAATCAGGGTACATCAAATTACTGGTCATCCCCAAGTAGAAACCATAAATCCCTAGCTGAACATCTTCAAGGATGCAGAGATTTATTTTCTCAATCAAGACTATATGAATCATATTCACATATCACATGTCATAAACATATTCATACAATTGCATACATTTTCATGCGTAATACATAGAGCATCGCGACAAGTGCGTACATAACATGCGAGGTTCTCATTTATTTTGAGAATCCCTTCACATAAACGCATTACATGCATCATGACATGGCATAAAGAAAACTAACTCTACCTTTTTCAGGTTACTACTGTAGTAAAAAATAAAACATCATCTATCTTCAGATCTAAGTCGATACCGTTGACGGTTCCTTAATGATCTATCTTTGGAGTTAAGTCGATACCTTGGACGGTTCCTTAATGATCCATCTTCAGAGTTAAGTCGATACCTTGGACGGTTCCTTAACAATCTACCATCAGACCTAAGTCGATACCTTTGACAGTTCCTTAATGGTCTACCTTTAGAAATTAAGTCGATACCTTGGACGGTTCCTTAATGATCTACCTTCAGAGTTAAGTCGATACCTTGGACGGTTCCTTAACGACCTATCTTCAGAGTTAAGACGATACCTTGGACGGTTCCTTAACGACCTATCTTCAGAGTTAAGTGGATACCTTGGACAGTTCCTTAACAATCTATACTCAGTTTTAAGTCGATATCTCAGACGATTCCTTAAAACAGCCAACTTTTCAAAAAACTAAAAGTAGTTCTGTAACGATCAACGATCAAACAACTACTTCTCAAGCACTCCAAACATAAATACATGACTTACTGGATGGCATCCTCAAGCCCATCCCCGACAAAGGCAAATTTCTTGGTATTCTAGTGTTCAATCATCTTCCACCTTCAGATACCGACTGGCACACAAACCACTCTACATCTTCAGGTTTAAGACAATTGAATAGGGGCAGCTGTCATACCCCAAAATTTGCCCATACATTTTTCCCCATTTCAATACAAATCAGTACATAAAGCTCATAGACACATTCTCCTACGCAAAGGCTCTTGAATTAGGGTTTGGTTCATTCAAAGGAAAATCACAGAATCAATGGCCCAATACATCTCACATCATCCCTATGACAAGTATCAAGGATCACTTCAAATAATTGGTCACTCAAAAGTTCAGAAAGTCAGCAGTCGACTAAGTTAACCTGAAAGTCAACTGTGGTCCAAATAAAGTCAAAACTCCTGATTTTTTGTCAAGATCCTCATATGGAAGTATTATCCACCATTTGATCAAGAATTGATCATGGTTCATCAAGGAAATAACAAGAATCAACAAATCAAGAAGTTTCTAAATTAGGGTTTTGTATAGGAAAAGTCAACTAAACTTTGACCAGTCATAACTCTCACATGGAACATCCAAAATTTTCCATCCAAAGCTCATTTTGAAGGAAATTTGATTCTCTAAAAAATTGTGTCTCACATGCCAAGTCTAAAAATGCTTCATTTGAGAGATATGGACCAAAACATTATAGGTCCTTTTCAAAACTCAACAAAAAGACACTTTTTTCAAAAGGACATAAAATAAGTATGGAAAATAATTTTGATATGAGACCAAAGACACTGGTTAAAGGACTCTCTAAGGTTTCTAAAAAGTCTTAGAACACTTCCATACCTCAAAAATTGAGGGGGATAGGCCTTGTTAAAGTTGGACTGTTTTGGAGGGAAAAAGTGAAGGAACATGAATATTTTTTGCAAATGGGCCTAAACTTTTGTGATCCAATCTTGCTCCCCAAGCCATCTAGAAGATCCAAATCCATTATTCACGAAATTTTGACCAATATTGGATTTTTTATTGAATTTATATTCATTAAAATGTAATTTAAATCAATTAAATCAAAGATATTTGAGAAAATTTGATTTAATTTTATTTTTCAATCAATTAAATCAATAATTAAATACAATATTTGGTATAATTTCATACAAATGCTAATTGGGAGAAAATTGAATCAATTAAGCCATATTTAGAAACATATTTCTCCATATTTTCCCAAAAATTCAAACAAAGATTTGATTGGATTTCCTTCAAGATTATTCAACCCTAATCAACCTCTATAAATACTGAACAAACTCAGACCACAAGGGTTACAAAAAAAATCTGCACAAGAGGACCTGAACTCGAATTCAAGAATTGACCAAAAACTCAAACTTCAATTTTGTGTTACAGGGCAATTCAATCGATTCTAAGCATTGCAATACGTTCTTTGAAGATTACTGAAAGTGTTTGGATCACTGCACGCATTCAACAACCCCAGAAACATCTCCTATTCATCAAGGTATGTGCTTCTAAAAATTCTCTCGATTTACACTATACAAGCATCCATACATGAAATCAATTGCATATTATTGTTTATCTTAGTGTATTTGCTGTTTCTGGATAAATTGGTGCGTTATTGTGTCATTTCGAGCAATATGCCATGGTTAGGGTTCTTGCTCCGATTTGGGGTTTTCTTGCACAGGTGAAATTAGGTTTAATAAACACCATAACCATGTTCGCAAGCCACAGACGAATCCATTGGTGGTGGTGCGCCAAATTTTTGTGGCCATTTGGTTGTATTCGCGATTTTGCAGGTGTGATATGTAGACCCTTTTACAGCGCATTCGCCACGAAGGGTGTAAAAGATGTTTGCAGGTTTTTTTGTTGAAGAAGATGACTACGTGTCATCGCGTGATTGGTGGGTTCAAACTGATAAAGGGCGCGCAAAGCTTATGGATCAGATGCGTTAGGAAACACGCGTTGTTGTGGTCCCTCACGCTCTCAGCCACCTGATCGTCCTCTCATCAGATCTGACGCACGCGAAGGTGCGGATCCATCATAGTCCTTCCACGCGCGCCACACGGAATCAGGACAGCTAAGTTTTGCAATTTTTTTTATTTTTTATTACATGGCCTTTATTATTTTATATATTATATATATATATATATATATATATATATATATATATATATATATATATTGTTTTTAATCCTTTTATTTTCTTAATAATAGTAATAAACAATTACATTTATTTTCTAAAATTTTTTATATAATAATATTATTTATTTATTTATTTAATACTTATATTGTTTATTTACTTTATATGTTTATATATTTGTTTTATACATTTATTTATAATTAATTTGTTTTATCTATTTTTATATTTATATATTCCTTTTAAATTATATTATATATTTATTTAATTATATTGTCTATTTATTTTAATTTATATATTTGATTACTTAATCTTTAAAAATTCATATCAATTCTATTTTGATTCCAAAAATTCCTAAAAAATGCTTGCATGCTCGATTTTATTTTCTCTGTCCGATTTAATTAATTAGGCCGCGAGACCAATAATTAATTAAATCGTTTGTGTTTTCTTATTTATTTAAATTCAATTTTCGCCCTAATCAGGGTTTACGATGAACATTCCAATACACTGAAAAATTTCTCTTTCATGTTTTTTTTCAGGGTTATTTTTCAAACACCTTCCGACCGCGCGCTTTCAAAATCCGAAGGTAACTTTGAGCCTCCTCCGACTGTCAACCATGTCAGATCAAATCCAAATGCAAAGCTAAGTATTGTTTGTTTATTTATTATTAATTTCTTTATCTTTTATTTTATTAGGGTTAACCCTAATTGTCCCCGAACCGATAATGCACTCACCCTCTTTTGTTTGCCATTTTTCCCACCTTTTCAAGGTTGGTCGAATGCCAAAGCTACGTCATTGGTAACCCTAAACCCTAAACCTTTTCTGTTTCTTTTATTATTACTTATGTCAAACCCTATTAAGGGATCCGCTGGTTACAATTTCCCTTCCCCCTATTGCTATTATTATTACTCTATAACTGCGTGGTTAGTAATTGTAGGGAGTGCAAGATTGCAATTAACTTAGAATAACTAAATACAAGATAAATAACTGAATTGAACCACATGATTGTTGCACACACGCACGCTTTTATGGTAATCCCTCTGTTGTCTTGTTGCCTGTTGCCTGTCGCTTTTTGTGTTTTTTGCAGAATAGCCAGTTCCTCGAATACGAGGATACCTCAGCCATGTTGCCTCGATTAAAGGTCATGGTCCCTAATGATGCTGCCTTCGATACACTAACATGACCTCGACCCTCGAAAGTTGCCTACGGAAAAGGCTGAGGTATCCTCTGGTTGCCTACGAAAAAAGACTATTCTGATCCTTCCTCTTAGACTACCTGCCTCTTTATGGCATGGGTCAGTCTTTGAGTGAATGATAATTCGATGACCCTTCTACCTCCAAAGGAAAGGCTTCCTGCCCTCTTATGGTAAGGATTGACCCTTTCATCCTGAAAGGCTAAAAAGAGACCTATCATCTGAGTTTAAGGTAATTGCCCCTAATTGCCTTGCCATGCTCTATTTTCTATATTCTTTCTCAAAATTCTTCAAAAACTAGCTACGCTCATTTACGAGCTAAAGTCCATTTTTCCTCTTTCATCTACATTTTCTGAAAACGAGCAAGCAAAGCAATTAAGAGCCCATGGAAAACCATGGATGCAAAGGGTGCCTTATACATTCCCTTTGCATAAATTACCCCCCGAACTTAGATTTCTTTAAAAGGTTTTTTTCTGTTTCTTTTAACCTTTCTGAATTTGTTTGGATAAAATAAAAGTCGGTGGCGACTCATGCTTAACCGCGACATTTCGATCGATAAAAAGTCAGTTCACCGTATTACACCTGCGTTCAAATCTAAGAATGTTGTCTCTTCCTCAAGGTCGTTATAACTTCTGCATATTGATCTGTTTGGACCTGTCAAAACAGCATCTATCAGAGGGAAGAAATATGGATTAGTCATCGTAGATGATTATAGCCGCTGGACATGGGTAAAGTTCTTAAAACACAAGGATAAGTCTCATTCAGTGTTCTTTGAATTCTGTACTCAGATCCAATCTGAGAAGGAGTGCAAAATCATAAAGGTCAGAAGTGATCATGGTGGCGAATTTGAGAACAGATTCTTTGAGGAATTCTTCAAAGAAAATGGTATTGCCCATGATTTCTCTTATCCTAGAACTCCACAACAAAATGGAGTTGTAGAGCGAAAGAATAGGACTCTGCAAGAAATGGCTAGAACCATGATCAATGAGACAAATATGGCTAAGCACTTCTGGGCAGAAGCAATAAACACTGCATGTTATATTCAGAATAGAATCTCTATAAGACCTATTCTAAATAAGACTCCTTATGAATTGTGGAAGAACAGAAAGCCCAACATTTTATATTTTCATCCTTTTGGATGTGTCTGTTTTATTTTGAATACTAAAGATCATCTTGGTAAGTTTGATTCTAAGGCACAAAAATGTTTTCTTCTTGGATATTCTGAACGCTCTAAAGGCTACAGAGTATACAATACTGAAACATTGGTTGTTGAAGAATCAATCAATATCAGGTTTGATGATAAGCTTGGTCTTGAAAAGCCAAAGCAGTTTGAGAATTTTGCATATATAGATATTGACATATCAAAAGCTGTAGAACCAAGAAGCAAAACTCCAGAAGCTGAAAATCTCAGAAGAAATGGATCAGACGATCAGGTTGCTGCATCTTTAGAAAATCTCAGAATTACTGAAGAGCCAACAGTCAGAAGATCTTCTAGACTCTCCTCAGCTCACTCAGAAGATGTGATCCTTGGAAAGAAAGATGATCCCATCAGAACAAGAGCATTCCTTAAGAACAATGTAGAATGTCAGTTAGGTCTTGTTTCTTTGATCGAGCCAACTTCTGTTGATCAAGCTCTAGAAGATCCAGACTGGATAATTGCCATGGAAGAAGAACTAAATCACTTTACAAGGAATGATGTATGGGATTTGGTTCCTAGACCAAAAGGATTCAACATCATCGGTACTAAGTGGGTTTTCAGAAACAAGCTTAGTGAGAAGGGAGAAGTGGTAAGAAACAAAGCTAGACCGGTGGCTCAGGGATATAGTCAGCAAGAAGGGATTGACGATACAGAAACTTTTGCACCAGTGGCCAGGTTAGAATCTATTCGTTTATTAATTTCTTTTGCCACTCAGCACAACATCACTCTATATCAGATGGATGTTAAGAGTGCCTTCTTAAATGGTTACATAGATGAGGAAGTCTATGTCCACCAACCTCCTGGTTTTGAAGACTTTAAGTCTCCAGAACATGTTTTCAAACTTACGAAATCATTGTATGGATTGAAGCAAGCTCCCAGAGCTTGGTATAAAAGATTAAGTTCTTTCCTTCTGGACAATGGTTTCACTAGAGGACAAGTGGACACAACTCTTTTCTGTAAGACATCTAAAAAGGATATTTTAATTTGTCAAATTTATGTTGATGATATTATCTTTGGAACATATATTGCTTCACTTGGAAAGGAGTTTGCTAAGTCTATGCAGGCTGAATTTGAAATGAGTATGATGGGTGAACTCAAGTACTTCCTTGGGATTCAAATCAATCAAACTTCTGATGGAACCTATGTTCATCAAACAAAGTACGTGAAAGAACTTCTGAAGAAGTTTAATCTTTCTGAAAGCAAAGAAGCCAAAACTCCTATGCATCCAACATGTGTTCTAGGTAAGGATGAGGTAAGTAAGAAGGTAGATCAAAAGTTGTACAGAGATATGATTGGATCTCTTATATACCTAACTGCCTCTAGACCTGACATTCTATTCAGTGTTTGTTTGTGTGCTAGTGTCATACCCCAATTTTTGACCTAAGATACCACCTCATATCATTGCATATGCATCATTTGCATCTCTAACAAATTGCATAGCTTGTGTTTGTTACTTGTGACTCAGCAGGATTTAAACAAGAAATCACTCATCAGTACAAGCAACAATCAATTAGGGTTTTGTTCTCCCTTCATCCCAAATGAACTATCTTCATCAACAATCAACATTTGGTCCTCAGAGATTCATTTCAACAAGCTCAAAAGCTCTGAATTAATCAGATTAGGGTTTTGACCGAAGATAGCATACTCCTGACTTTTGCTCAGGATTTGACCTAATGACTTGGGACATGACCTCAAGACCCCAATTTCATCACTTTGACCTAATCCATTGTGTAGATGTTTTGATTGGCTGCATTTTGTGGTAAAACATTCATGTGTATTCTGTTGTCTTGACTAAGGTCATGACATGTGGTGTGTAGTGTTAAAGGTTATGCAGGTTCTGGTTGTGTAAGCTAATACATGCTGTGAGTTGGATGTCATGCTCGACGTCATGACATCAGTGGTTGACAGCAGTAGCTGCTACATTTTCTATTCTATTTCTATGATGTTTCCTTATTTATCTCAGTCTTTATTTTCGGAAACTAAAGATTGTGCTGATTGTACATCAGTAATAGAACAAATCATGGGCTGTCTTTTTGGCACCCTGATATGTGAGAAGCTGAGAATTGAAGTGAAGAATACTGTTTGCTGTAATTTATGCAGAACATGGAATGTCACGACATGCTCTGTGACATCAGTATTTGACAGCAGTTACTGTTATATTTAGCTGTCACGCGCCTGCTGAGCTGGAATATAAAGATTCAGTTTTGGTTTTAAAAGATGCAGAATATTCTTTGGAATATTATGCAATCCTATGTGGCAGGTTTAAAGGTCAAGAGAATCAAGATTAGAATATTGGAGAATTATGCAGTTTCCAATTATGAAGATAAATTAGGAAACTTATGATTGAAGACCTTGTTTTTAGCAGAAAGTTTTCTGTGATTTGTAACAGCAAATAATGTTGTGATTGTAAGCCCAAGTCCAGTTGGGAATAGGTTATAAATAGGAAACTTTGTAACCTAGTTTAGGGAGCTAGCCGGCGTTTAGAAAGATGTAACTATTAGGGTTAGCCGTGTAGGTGAACCTCCCGGTTTGTGGGAAGGTCACTGATTTGTGCCTCGAAGCCTGTAGGTAAGAGGTTTGTTTTATTCACTCAGAAGTTGTAAAGCAATGAGTGGAGTTGTGTGCTTGGAGGAAGCTTTGAAGCAACTCTAAGATATGTTTATTTGTGTGTTTTTGAATGTTGGTAATTAAGCCGTCGATGCAGTGGCTGAGGTGTTGACTGCTAGACATCATTGGTATGATTGGGAGTGGAATGGAGATATTCCATATCTAGGGAGAACCTAGGTAGAGGGGTCATTGGGTAGTGATTAAGTGAGGAGTTGTAAACTGGGAGTTTAGCTCTGAATTGATACTGCTAATAGTGGACTTCATCCCTGGCTTGGTATGCCCCCAGAGTAGGTTGATTGAACCGAACTGGGTGAACAATTCTGTTGTGTTGTTTATGTTTCTGCATTGTTTATTTGTAAGTTCAGTTTGGATGTCATAACATCGTGCCTGACATCAGTGTGTGATTTAATGACTGTGCTAACACAGAATCTCTGTGATTCCAACACTTCCAGACTTCTGGATGTTAGAAGTAATAAATAATTGAGGGATCTGTATGTACTGCCTCAGCTAAACTGATGACAGACCAGATGTCACGACATCGTATATGACATCCGGGTTCTGTCTTACCAGAATTTCAATTGGTATCAGAGCAGGCATCCTGTCTGTTTCTGGATGAGATCCATGGGAGATACTTTCTGGTTGTTGGAGGTAGTTGATTGTTTGAACATTCATGTTCATATTGAATGGTCCCTAGAAGTGGAGGATGGACCTATGTGTGGAAGACTGGACCAAACTGACCTTAACAGGTGTATTCTTTTGGCAAAGGAAGATGGTGTTACTGATATCCAAATAATTCATGCGGGAGTGAAGAATTTGGGGTGTTTTATTCAGCATATAGAAAGGTACAGAGAAGAAGATTGTCAAAACCTTCATGCGGGAGTGAAGTTAATGATAAGGTATTCTCTGTGCTTATCTGTTTCTTTCTGGTCAGAATAGTGGTTAGGTCTTGTTGTGTTGCTTGAAGAAGAAGCAAGCATATTGTTGGATTGTTCAGCTGCAATTCTTGGATGTCATGCTTACAACTGGTTCTGGGAGTAAGCATTGTGTAATCTCTGTTGATATATGGCTATTTTCTGCTGCATAGCATCTGATGCATAATCCTATCTTTGAAAGAAGATCTCTAGGGTTATATGGTTTTCAACAGAATTTGTAGCAGATTGTTCTCAACTTTAGTACAAGTGTCAAAGATACTTGAGATCTTTTCTCAAGTCCACTCATAAATTCATGGTTATTGAGGTTGAAGAGGTTCAAATGATCAGTGTTCCTCATATTCATCTGCAAAGTTGTTTGATGATCTTCAAGATTGTCAAGAATTGTGTGTTCCAAGAAGAAGGAACTGATGGCATACTGGTTTGCAGCTACCAGTTGAAGAACAGATGTTCTGGTGCTGAACTTATGTAGTGTGAGTACATTTGTTTGGAACCTACTCCTGATCTGGAAGAGGAGACATCTGCTTTTTGTGTTGATTGGTCAGAATACAATCAATTGAACCTTCCATCCCAAATGTTAGTTTATTTCAGGCATAAGCTTATGGGAGTTGGAAGAAGAGCTCAGTGTAAGTGAAAGGATTCATTCAGGTTTTCTTTTCAAGACCTCTATGAAAATCCAAAGATGAGCTTGTATCTGGTATGTCCTTTTGATCAAAGGAACCAGATGTGTGAATTGTTTTCTTAACCATAGAACAGTTAGTGTTGAAAACTGAATACTGTGTATCGTGCATAGTGAAATATGGTTTTGAATATTGTGTGATGATTCAAGGGAGTCAGATTACTGTGTGGAATCTGAGGTATTTTCAGGAGTTATGTCATAAGTGAATCTGTTCCAGAAACCTTGTTGAGATATGGCATATATTATCCCTTAATCATGAATGATGTGTAGCTGACTGATGCAAAGGTTATTGTTTTAGGCCTGAGGTTTATTGAGGATAAATTTTAGTTGTTTTCCGCTGCATGGTATCTCTGTTAACCATGGTTTATGTAAGTATAGTATCCTCAACTGGTGTATGAAGTATGTATAGGTATAACTCATGGAGTTAGTTGCCTCTAGTAGGGATGTTGTATAATGAGACTTTTATGTACAATGCATGGATAAGCTGTGTGGAGTTTCCATGATTGCTTGTTTGAGGGGGAGATTTGGGTAACCTCCCCACGTCTGATTCAGCCTTGTGTTTAATTGGCTATTGAACGGTGTCACATGGGTTCTGGTTGTTGTGTGACACATTTGTAAGGAAAGGTTCATCTCTCTCTCTCCTAAGGGTGAATCTAACTGGGAAAGGATTTAAGATCAATTGATATTTGTGCAAAGTACAAGTATTTAATTGATTATCCTTGGAAGTTCAAGATAACTGATGTTCTTAAAGATGTTGGAACATCTCTTCTTCAAGACCATGTACAGGAAGGATAGTGCAATTGTTTTAAGATCTATCTCTTTGGTGGCAGCAGAAGCATGTGATCACTGAAAAAGGTTTCCTGGCAAGAAACATGTTCAGCTTTGGAGTGCACAAGAAGAAGAAGACATCATAATCTTGATGGTGGTTACTTGGATCAGTTTATTTCTGATCTAGGTAAGAAAGTGCATTGGCTAATGCACACTGTGAAGTCAAGAACAAGTGGCAGTATTCTTGACATCATGGAAATAGCTTTGCTCAAGGAAGTGGCATCCTTGGTACAGCTAGAGGATTAGTCTCTAACTAGTCCTTCTGATGACTCATGCATCAGAGTGTCTGATGTTGTTGGAAAAAAAGCAGGGATTCATAAAAGTGTGAGCTTGGATGACATAACTGCATAACTGCAGGATGGAGGTTGCGTACTCAAACTTGGTTTCACAATCAGGTCTATGAGAGCATTGAACTCTGGTTCTGTAAAGGGAGGAAGTTCTTTCAAGTGGCAGAAGAAGGAGCTGAATTCAACAGCTAGATGTTAAAACACAATGTGTTGACATTTGGTTCATCTCAGAAGTGGGTTCGAAGGATCAAGATAATCAACATATGGCAGCTGATTATTCTTGAGGATAGTCTTAGACAAATTACTTTTGGGCAGAAGAGTAATAAGTTGAAGACAAAAAGGAGGTGTTTTCTATTCACCTCTTGAAGCTTGTGGTAGAAGTTATGAGCTATCTATGAAAGAGTGCATCTTGTAATATAGATCTCCCATTGAGGGTGACTTATTGTATTCTAATCAAGCTGGTGGCGAAGTGGTATCTAAAGATTATCAGATGGTGTTTTTTTTTGTGCGTGTCGTGGTCATGTCATGCATAGTAACTTTTAAGGGGGAGCTGTACGTTGCTTTGGCAACATTTATGGCCAAACAGGGGGAGAAGAGATTGTCACCCCAAATCATATTGAACAAGTTGTTTTTGTTCATGTTATGTGATAGTGTAGCTTGAAGAACTTATTCAGCAGGTCTGATGTTTTGATGTGCTTTAGCAATTCTGCATAACTGGTAGTTTGCTAGTTGTTTTTGTGCTGCTGTGGTGACAGAATGTTTTAGCCAAAAATTTGCCAAAGGGGGAGATTGTAGATGTTTTGATTGGCTGCATTTTGTGGTAAAACATTCATGTGTATTCTGTTGTCTTGACTAAGGTCATGACATGTGGTGTGTAGTGTTAAAGGTTATGCAGGTTCTGGTTGTGTAAGCTAATACATGCTGTGAGTTGGATGTCATGCTCGACGTCATGACATCAGTGGTTGACAGCAGTAGCTGCTACATTTTCTATTCTATTTCTATGATGTTTCCTTATTTATCTCAGTCTTTATTTTCGGAAACTAAAGATTGTGCTGATTGTACATCAGTAATAGAACAAATCATGGGCTGTCTTTTTGGCACCCTGATATGTGAGAAGCTGAGAATTGAAGTGAAGAATACTGTTTGCTGTAATTTATGCAGAACATGGAATGTCACGACATGCTCTGTGACATCAGTATTTGACAGCAGTTACTGTTATATTTAGCTGTCACGCGCCTGCTGAGCTGGAATATAAAGATTCAGTTTTGGTTTTAAAAGATGCAGAATATTCTTTGGAATATTATGCAATCCTATGTGGCAGGTTTAAAGGTCAAGAGAATCAAGATTAGAATATTGGAGAATTATGCAGTTTCCAATTATGAAGATAAATTAGGAAACTTATGATTGAAGACCTTGTTTTTAGCAGAAAGTTTTCTGTGATTTGTAACAGCAAATAATGTTGTGATTGTAAGCCCAAGTCCAGTTGGGAATAGGTTATAAATAGGAAACTTTGTAACCTAGTTTAGGGAGCTAGCCGGCGTTTAGAAAGATGTAACTATTAGGGTTAGCCGTGTAGGTGAACCTCCCGGTTTGTGGGAAGGTCACTGATTTGTGCCTCGAAGTCTGTAGGTAAGAGGTTTGTTTTATTCACTCAGAAGTTGTAAAGCAATGAGTGGAGTTGTGTGCTTGGAGGAAGCTTTGAAGCAACTCTAAGATATGTTTATTTGTGTGTTTTTGAATGTTGGTAATTAAGCCGTCGATGCAGTGGCTGAGGTGTTGACTGCTAGACATCATTGGTATGATTGGGAGTGGAATGGAGATATTCCATATCTAGGGAGAACCTAGGTAGAGGGGTCATTGGGTAGTGATTAAGTGAGGAGTTGTAAACTGGGAGTTTAGCTCTGAATTGATACTGCTAATAGTGGACTTCATCCCTGGCTTGGTATGCCCCCAGAGTAGGTTGATTGAACCGAACTGGGTGAACAATTCTGTTGTGTTGTTTATGTTTCTGCATTGTTTATTTGTAAGTTCAGTTTGGATGTCATAACATCGTGCCTGACATCAGTGTGTGATTTAATGACTGTGCTAACACAGAATCTCTGTGATTCCAACACTTCCAGACTTCTGGATGTTAGAAGTAATAAATAATTGAGGGATCTGTATGTATTGCCTCAGCTAAACTGATGACAGACCAGATGTCACGACATCGTATATGACATCCGGGTTCTGTCTTACCAGAATTTCACATTGGCTCGAGACATCTCCTACACAAGGATTGATCAACAGTGAAATTTCAATTCATCAGAATAGGGTTTTAAACTATCAGGGACTGAAATCAGGGATCACATTTGGGAAACCCTAAAAATCCCCAGGAAGTCAATCAAAGGTTTCAATCATCTTCAAATAATCCCTATGACAACATCCAATGGAAATTGCATCTCAATTCAAGATCCATAGTCATCAATTTCATCAGGTCAACAATTAGGGTTTTTGACCTAATTCATCTAAACAACTGACTTTTTAATCAGGACATGGTGCCACAACTCAAACCATGGCTCAATATCCTCTAATGCCTCAATGTGATCCATTCATACCACTCATTTGATGAGGATAGCTTGATTCATTTGAAATCTCCAGAAACGCGATTCGTCTGAAAAAGTCAACTATACAAGATCACCATTGACTTTTGGGGAATTTTGGTCAACCATGACTTTTGAAGTTTTGAATCATCAATATATGATATATGAAGTCATTTGATCAAGAAAAATCAAGAAAATCAATCAAGAATCAAAAAAGTCAAAGTTTGACTTTTATACTTAGGAAAATTTCTAAGTGTTTTTCAATGGTTTTTTCCAAACTTTGGAAGGGAATAACTCAAAATTTCACCTACAAACTGAAAAAAATTTCCAACATGAAAGTTGTAGATTTTGATGCAATAAACAACTTTGTCACATAAAATGATTTTCCAAAAGATCAACCATTTAAGAGATATGGAGCTTCAAAGTTGGCATCTTTTGAAAATTTCACTTAAAATCTCATTTTCTTCAAAGTTCATGGATCTTTTTCACCCATTTCCTTAAAGGTCTTGAAGAAACTTTCAACTAAGGTTTTTAAGTGTGTAACATGAGCTTTCCAAAATGTCCAAGAGCATGAAAAAATATGGAGCATAGCTATGGCTTTGAATTATGCATTTAGTGATCATTTTCACTTGAAATTTCAAACCATTTTCACTAAGTTTCAATACTATATGACCTATAATGCAAGTAATGATGCACCAATGCAATAATTGATAGATATTTTCTGATTTGAAGATCAGAATGGAAGAGGATAAGAAGCTTGAGATTTAACCATGGTTTAGTCACTTTTAACCATTTGCATTTAATGTGAAAGATTCCATTTTATCTCTTAAGCCAAATCATCATTCTTGGATCAACTTGCAAAGGCTTTGAGTTCAGAATCCTTGGCCTATAAATAGAGGTTAAAATCACTTCCAAAATCACACCAAAACCTCATAATCATAGGTTTTCTCTCTTCTTTCTTAAGTTGCAAGTTTCATGAGTTTCAAAGAGGGAGGATTGCAATTTCCATCTCTTGCAATTTCTAAGCAAAGTGAGGGTTATAACATCTCATAAACATCAAATGTAATGTGTTTGATCCATTCACACACCCCAAAAACATCAAAATCTCAGAATCAATCTTCACTTCCCAAATATGCATAAAATGAGCCTCATCATGCCAAAATCCACACAAACTCAATTCTGTCCAAACTAACACTTCCAACACCTCATATATATCACATATGAACTATCCAAACACTCACATATGATCTGTAACCTCATAATCATCAAACTCGATTCATACTTGAAGCAACTGCAGATCAGGTTCCATGGCCTTGCTCAGGTGAATTCAGACTGTTCCAAGCATTCAAACATGTTCTATAAGGTCCATTGATGCTGTCCAGATCAAGAAACAACACCTGGAACCTCTCATTTGCAGAATTCGATTTCCAATTTTGCCATTTTTAAGGTAAGCTCTCTTGAACTTCAAACTCATACCTACATGCATCATAAACTAGATATTGATATACCATCTTGTTTCTGCACCTATGAGGATCATTAACCCTCAATCAATTGCATCATAACTTGCACATACACGATTTCAGATTGAATCATAGAATTAGGGTTCTTCGTGTTCATCAGAAAATTAACCACCTTAGAGCAAAAATAAATGAAATTAAAGATCACGATCATGTTCCTTGTGAAAAATCGAGCAAGATAGGCTAGTCACTTGATCCAAACAATTCAGTTTTCAGATTTTTCAAATTCAAATTAGGGTTGTGTTCTTGGCGCCAGATTTTTGAAACTGAAATTAGAAACTGATTCAAAAATATAATTGATTCGTTGCAAATGTTAAACAGACGACGCGCGTGGTCCAGTTGGCAATGTTTTTGATTGGTAAACGCAAGGGCGTGGGTTCAAGCCCTTTGGAAGACAAAACCTAATTTTTTAACACTATTTTTCTTCACAACTTCATCAATTATTTTAACCTAGCAAATTAACTCTTTTTTATTCATTTTTTACACACTTCTTATTTTATATATGTATTTTATGAATATAAAAAAAAATCACAAAAAAAATATTTATTTAATACATTTTTAATTAAGTTTAAAATGACATATTTTTAAGTGTTTTTAAATACTTTAAATATTGTTTTTCATTTGATTTTTCAAACTTAATCATTTGTAAATATTTTGTGATCAAACCCTAATCATTTAGGTGTTAATTAAGTATAATCTTTGTGTTTATCTTAATTAATTTGATTTCTTTCAAAATTTCAAACTGTTTAAAAATTAACGATTACAGTTTTTCAAAACGATAAACCATTTCTTTTTGGTTTTCTTTTCAAGAGAAACTATTGATTAAATCTTTTTGGATTGATCAATTGATTTTCAAAACAATGGGCCTCTCGAATATTAGAGAGTATAAGTCCCTTTCCTTTTCTTTGTACAGTTTTTCTCTAAACAGCAAAAAAACTTCTTTCAAAACAAACTTTCAAACAGTTTTTCAAACGACGCATCTTTTAACGAAACAATTAACCATGTTTTATAAAATAAAACATGGGCCTCCACATAGGTATAAGTCCCATTCCCGTACATGAAATTAGGTATTTCATTGTACACCTTTTTGTACATACCTCGATCAATTTGATTTTTAACTTCGAATAACAAATCAAAAATGAAGGTTTTCTTTAAATCTTCCCAAAAAAATACCATGGGCCTCCATGTAGGTATAAGTCCCAAGCCTCTTTTGTAAATACTTGTTTACATAGCTTTGAATAAACTCAATGGGCCTCTCCCCGAGTATAAGTCCCGAGCCCCCGTGTATACAAATGGATCATGCTTACAGGTATATTTCCTTCATAAACTCCATTATATACACACACTTTGTCATATATGTAACTGTTCATATTTGTTCATGTACTTGTTCATATTTGTTCGTACTTGTTCATATTTGTGTTTGTGTTATATATGCTTGTTCAACTTAGTACAACACTAGGTTCCCCATAGCCTCCTATTGGGCTTCATGCAAAGAATCTCCCTAGTTTAGGTTAGGACATAGAGTATGGTTTCCCGGTGAAATCGCTCTAAGAGCTCAAACCAACTATACCATGCCTCCTCTTGGGCTTTGTACAAACGACTTGTCCCTCCCATAGCCTCCTCTTGGGCTTACAATGCAAGGACCCTGGACTGTCCCTCCCATAGCCTCCTCTTGGGCTTACAATGCAAGGACCCTCGGATAGCCTCCTCTTGGGCTTCGTACAAGGACCCACGGGCTTCTTATAAGCATCCCCAATATCCAAATCAAATACCCTAGGAGATTAGACATTTTTCATCTATATGATAGGAGTATCTCTTCTATATCATCACAAACAATCAATCAATCAAACTTTTTTGCCACTAGGCTGGCTAATCAATCAAATAACTTTTTTTTGCCACAAGGCTGGCTAATCAATCAAACCTTTTGCCACCATACTGGCTGATTAATCAAAGTTTTTGTCACAAGGCTGTCTTCATTGAAACTTTTGCCACAAGGCTGGCTGATTAATCAAAACTTTTTGTCACAAGGCTGACTTCATTGAAAGTTTTTGCCAC
Source organism: Vicia villosa (assembly GCF_029867415.1). Lineage (NCBI taxonomy): Eukaryota > Viridiplantae > Streptophyta > Magnoliopsida > Fabales > Fabaceae > Vicia > Vicia villosa. Next base: position 18,590,497 of record NC_081183.1, on the reverse strand, counting down.
AAGGTTGGTTAAACAAAAAAACATCTTTATCATTCTAAGCACCATAAGTGGCACAGCCCAGGGCTTATAATGAAAAGATTTTCAAACAAAAATCAAACAGATGTATGTGATGATATAGATTAGATACATCGAACACTTAGATGACATTTGTCTCTTATCCTTTGCTTCCACTAGCATAAGTGGGAACTATGATTGCTCTGACTTTCTCAACATCCCTTTGAGAATACGTAGGAACAAGGTCGTATCCTTGGCGAGCAAAACTTCTCCCTCAAACCACTCAAACCTTAGCACCCGTAGACCCCGAGCTACATATGCTCTGATTCCCTCTAAGTGATATGTATGCAGAGGATCGCGATGATCTTTGCGAGCATAATCAAACAAACACCTTAGGTCTCACCTATCTCACAACAGAACCTCTCAATAACATGGAATGAAAAACATAGCAAAGATACCTATAGAGTACTATAGATACGTTGGGTGCTAATACCTTCCCTTCGTATAACCAACCCTCTTACCCGGAATCTCTCCCCCACTTTTTTAGGTTATTGCAGCTTTTTTCCTTTTCCTACTTTGGAAACAATAAAAAGTTTGGTCGAAACAAAAAAAAAATCATTCTTTTGAGCACTCGAGCCCAAAGAAGGCATCAGGTGTCTCATCCCGAAAAAAGATAACGATTTTCCCCGCGACAGCTAGATTCCAATCAGATCCTACAGAATCTCACTTAACTGCTATTAAGAGAATTCTGAAGTATCTGAAAGGTACTACTAATGTTGGTTTAGTCTACAGAAGATCTAAAGAATACAACTTAGTAGGATTCTGTGATGTTGACTATGCTAGAGATAGAATTGAAAGAAAGAGTACTTCTGGAAGCTGTCAATTTCGTGGAAGTCATCTGATCTCCTGGTACAGCAAGAAGCAAGCTACTATAGCTCTCTCAACAACAGAAGCAGAATATGTTGCTGCTGCTGGGTGTAGTACATAAATGCTCTAGATGAAAAGTCAGCTAGAAGATTATAAGATATATGAGAGTAACATTCCTATTTTCTGTGACAATACTTCTGCTATATGTTTATCCAAGAATCCTATCTTACATTCTAAAGCTAAACATATTGAAATTAAACATCATTTTATGAGGGACTATGTTCATAAGGGTGTTCTTTCCTTGAACTTTGTGGATACAGACCTTCAATGGGCTGATATCTTTACAAAACCCCTTGCTGAAAATAGGTTTAAGTTCATTCTGAAGAATATTAGTATGGACTTATGCCCAGAATGAGAAGATGAGAAGATCTCTGTATGAATAACTTCTGAAATGTGTTAGGACTAGGCAGCTATAAGAAATTCTGATAATGATCAATTAGAATTTCTGATTCTATTGTTACTAACGTTTCATTATCTAAGTTGTATCAGAAGCTCTTTTAAAGTAAAACAGCTGTTACCAGTCTTTCCCGAAAATGAACACGTGTTCGCTATTTTTGGACAAGCATGCGTGCAGTTGAGGAGACGCCGCCCTAGGTAACTGTGCAAATCATTTCATTTTGTCACTTTATCTCTCCTAACGTCATTTCTCATTAAATGCATATTGATGTCACGCTTTCTTTTAATCATTTCTTTTAAACAGTTTTTTTTTATTTTCTTTTATTCAAATTGTTTAAATAACCCGCTCCATCTTCATTTCATCTTTTTCACTCTCTTTCCATTTGTGTGTCTCTCTCTCTCTCTTTGCATTCGTTCTTTCAAACCCTAGTTCTGATCTGTAACCAAGCATATCATCATGTTTTCATCATCAAGTTCATCTAGCCCAGCAGAAAGACTTTCTTCCACCCAGATTCTTCTAAGAAAGTATGGGTATGCTCCTCTGAAGACTTGCATGATACCCACTAACGAACTGGAAGATCTCTGTGAGTCCGATGTGGACTTCGTTAATCTAAGAGCGAATGGCTTTCAGTCTGATGCAAGGATACTAGCACAAGGATGGTCAAACTATCTTGATAGATTGGTTGGACCAATTTATCCTGAACTGGTGAAGGATTTCTGGGTACATGCAACGGTTATCCCAACTGCCATCATTTCCTTCGTGCTAGGGCATGGAGTGGTTATCACTGAAAAGCTAATCAGGAAGCTATACAACCTGGAAGATGAGGAAGGTTGCACCGGTCCTCAACCTGGTAGAGTTAACTGGTTTCAGGTTGAACAACAAATCTCTCATGCTATCGGGATTGAATCTCATAAAATTGGCACTTTAAGGCCGTTTTATCAAGTATGGGCTGGGATTATCCTGGGTTCTCTTTACCACAGGAAGCAGTTATTCTTCTCCTCCGCCTACATCAGTCCTGAGCACAAGTATACTCTCATCTGCATTAGCAGAAAGATAGAACTCAACATCTCTCACATTCTGTTTGAGAATCTGAAGACTGCAATAGTAGAGTCAAGACAAGAAGAACAGGCGAAGTATCCCCGTACTCCAAGAAACACCATTCCTTTCGCTAGAATGATCTCTGATATTCTGACTGAAAGCAATTTGCTGGATTCTATCAGGACCATTAGAGCGTCCCAATTCCTTGGAGTAGTTCAAGGTCCTGTATTTAATGGTGTTGATCTGTTCAGACTTGATCTCATCAAGACATTATCTTCTGTTGGTACAAGCTTTCCAGACATTCTGTCTAGGAGAGTTCCTGTTGAAGGTTTTGCTACATTGTTTCATTTAGAACTTCACAAGGCTGTCAAGCACTACTTGGAAGATTCTGTTAGGAAATAATCTGAGATTGATTCTGCGTGGATTCGTGGTAGAGTGCTTCTGTCACTGGCTGATCTTCAGAAGAAGGATCAGAAGAAACAAGAAGCAAGGCTAAAAAGAAAGGCTCAAGAAGATGAGGCCAAGAAAGCCAAGAAGCAGAGGGTCACCTCTGATCTTGACAAGGTGAACACTCCAGAATATCAGCAGTAGAGAATAAGAAGTTCTCTTCGTGCTTCCAGATCAGCAAATGTCTCCAGGCATGTTTTCACTCCTTCTTCTGAACCTCAAACTTCTACCTAACCACCTCCTTCTGAACCACAAAATACCTTCACCATACCTAATCCTCCTCCATTTTTTCTTTCCACTCCTGTTTTAAACCCTACACCACTAAATATCCATCCCCTAACTCCTTCTGACATGTCAACCCCTATCATAAATATTCCATCCTCTACACATCAGATATTTTCTAATACTCCATCCGCTTCACAACAGATATTTTCTGATACTCCATCCACATCAATCCTCCCCACAGATATACCATCTTCTTCAAACACTTCACCTCCACCCTCTCTATCTCATCCCCTATCTACCAGAAAATCCAACCCTTACTGCCTTCTCTACCCTGACTTCAAATTCACCTTCAATCCACCTGAACCTGAACCCCATGTCTACCTGGAGCTGTTCAGACATGATGTAATAAGCAGGCTGGATCTTTTGAAGGATGCCTTCATTAATGGTCTTGATGATGTTTCTACACGAAACCTCTGGAGAAGCTTTCGCCAGGATTTTCAAGTAGGAGCTATGGGTGTTTAGAAGAGACTAGTGGCTGCTGCCCCTGGTTATGCTGGTTACCTTCTGGAGGGTGATAATGGTATCTACTATCATCCCATCAGAAATAGGAGTGCTGTTGAGGAGAAGAGGTTTATGGATGAGCTGGAAGAAGCTAGAATTGTTGCTGCAATGGAAGCTAATCCTTGCAGGGAGATTATGGTCTGGAGACCTCAATAGCCTGTTCTGATTGGAGACTTCAGGACTCTCTTTGAATTTTTGAGGGAAAATCCTTCTGAGGAAGACCCACGCTTGGTCATTCCAGAAGTTGTTGACCCACCAGAAGTTGAAGGTCCTTCTGCTCCTAGGAATCTTACTGCCATTCTCCAGGCTATTGAGAATGGAGATTCTGAGATTCCTGCTGCAGAGTATAGAGATGCTTCTATGGAAGAAGCAGATGCTGAAGATCATGTTGCTGAAATTATTCCTGTTGAGGAAAATCCTGCAAATGATCTGACTATGGAAGCTGCGGATCAAAATGCCATCCCTCTGGAAAGAAGTTGTGAAGCTTCTTCTGATGACCCTTCCCGTCTTGCAAAGACTTTGGAAGTCATTATGAAGAACCAGGATGAGCAGAGATCAATCAACGTTGAGTTTCGTGCTTTCATGGAGAGGCAGAATGAGAGCAACAATGGGATTCAGGATATGCTGGCCAAAATCATGTCAAAGCTAGGGTCATCTTAGATTGAGTCTTAGATTGTTTTCTTTTGCTTTGCTGCATCTTTTTTTCTATGCATCTTCCCTTGCCTTCCCTCTTGTACTTCTGACAATCTTTTTCCCGTGCTTAATGAAATTATCCTTTTCTTCTATGTGTTTGTCCTGTTTTTCATCTGAATCTTTTATGTTTTTTGATGATATGACAAAACGGGGGAGAAAAATTTGATAAATGATCTGATTTATTTTATCAGTTGCTTGGAGAAAGGCTCCACATTTCTAACAGAACTCGCAAAGTTCTATGTTTTTTAGTGTTGTCTTGCAGGAATTGAAGATCCTCTTTAAAGCTCAACATGAGAAGCAAAGAAATGAGGAAAAGCAATTCTATAAAGAATCAAGCTCATGAAAATTGAAGCAAGCTGAGTGCTATAAAGCTTCAAGATCAGAAGCAAGAAGGAAGAATGTTCTGATTCTAATGATAGAATATGCCTTCATTCTTATTCCTTATATGTTCTGATGCATGTTTTTTAGTTACAAAATATGCTCTGAAACATTATGATCGTTTGATCTGATACATACTATATGTTCTGAAACATATTCTATGTTCTGATTCATTCATGCTGACTTTTGTTGTTTAGTTTGTTCTGTAACATTTCAGGATGAAGAGATGCTCTGATGATGTTCTGGTACAATCTAGCATGCATTGATTCAAGAAGAAATTCAAGCTCTGAAGCTGTCTAATGGAAGCAAGAATCAGAAGCTATGAATAATCTGAAGATCTAAGAAATTCAAGTTCTAAAGCTGTCCTATGGAAGCAAGAATCAGAAGCTGTGAATGTTCTGAAGATTTAAGCATAAGTGAATGTCTCAACTGAAATACTCAGGGAAGTATTTTATTTATAAAATTCTTCTAGTATTTATTTCAGGGGGAGATTATTTATCTCAGGGGGAGATTGTTAATCTCAGGGGGAGACATATTCACATGCTTATGTTATTGCTATAGCTGTGTAATTGTCCTTAGCCTTCTGCCTTTTCTGATCGCAAATTTATATCATTTATATATGTTTTTGTCATCATCAAAAAGGGGGAGATTGTTAGAACAAGATTTGTTCTGATCAATATTCTCAGTTTTGATGATAACAAGTATATGAATTTTGTATGAGATAATGTGGTACTCTAATACTATGCAATTTCCATTTCAGGAATTATATAAAGAGTATGCACAAAATCAGCACAAGAAGCACTGACTCAGAAGGTTCAGCGTGCAACATCAGAACATGGTCTGGCAAGATATCAGAAGATGGTCAAGCAGAATCAGAACATGGGTCTATGGAAGCATCCGAAGAACTTGAGATCAGAAGCAGAAGCACTGAAGTTCTCAAGGTACCACGCTTAGAAGCACTTCAAGGTCAGAAGACAAGAAGATGCTCTGCACCTAGCTTTTTGACTCTGATGATATTCAAACGTTGTTTACACAAACATCAGATCAGAAGCAAGTACAAGATGGAAGACTACGCTGACTGACAAAAGGAACGTTAGAAGCTATTAACAGCAACGTCAGTAGACACAGCGAAAACAAGGCTCGAGGTAGTTGACAAAAGAGTGAAACATTAAATGCAATGCTGTACGGATTACGCAAAGCATTAAATGCTCCCTTGGAAGACTACGCTGACTGACAAAAGGAACGTTAGATGCTATTAACGGCAACGTCAGTAGACACAGCAAAAACAAGGCTCGAGGTAGTTGACAAAAGAGTAAAACATTAAATGCAATGTTGTACGGATTATGCAAAGCATTAAATGCTCCCAACGGTCATCTTCTCAAGTGCCTACAAATATGAAGTTCTGAAGAGAAGCTACGTGACGAATCTTTACATAACACTTGCGTATTATACAGAAACACTGTCAAATTCAAAAGCTCTCAAACTTCATCATCAAACTCAATACATTGTTGTTATAATATATTAGTGAGATTTAAGCTTAAACTTAAGAGAAAAATCACAGTTGTGATAATAGCTTTATAAGAAGCATTGTAACTCTTAAAAGAATTTGTTTACATTAAGTTGTAAGAACTAGAGTGATCAGGTTGTTGATCAGTATACTCTAGCAAGTCTTAGCAGTTGTCTAAGTAGTTTGTTCCTAGAGTGATCAGGTTGTGATCAGGATACTCTAGAAGACTTAGAGTGTTTCTAAGTGGAAAACCATTGTAATAAAGTGTGATTAGTGGATTAAATCCTCAGGTGAGGTTAATCACTCCAAGGGGGTGGACTGGAGTAGTTTAGTTAACAACGAACCAGGATAAAAATCATTGTGCAAATAGTTTTTATCTTACATGTTTTAAAGCTACACTTATTCAAACCCCCCCTTTCTAAGTGTTTTTCTATCCTTCATCCTTCTCTCTGTATGCACCCCATTATGCTCGAAGAAGATTGCAAAACCTCTAGAGAACACCAAAGCCGAATCAATCCCATCACGAGCGATGTTGTTAAAAAGGAAATTCAAAAACTATTAGAAGTCGAAATCATATATCCTATATCTGATAGTAAATGGGTTAGTCTTGTCCATGTCGTATCCAAGAAAGGAGGAGTCACCGTAATCACTAACGCCAAAGGAGAATCTGTAGCACAACATACCCAAACTGGATGGAGAATGTGCATTGACTATAGGAAGTTGAACAAAGCCACTCGCAAAGATCATTTCCCCTTACCATTCATAGATCAAATGCTCGAACGCTTGGCCAAACACTCACAAATCTTCTATCTAGATGGATATTCTAGATTTTTCCAAATTCCCATTCACCCTGACGACCAAGAGAAGACCACATTTACATGTCCTTATGGTACGTTCGCTTATAGACGAATGCCTTTCGGACTTTGCAATGCACCCGCAACCTTCCACAGATCCATGATGGAAATATTTGTCGATTTCCTGGATGGGATAATGGAAGTCTTTATGGAAGACTTCTCTGTCTGTGGAGGAAGTTTTGAAGCTTGTTTAGCAAACCTTGAATTAGTACTCAAACGATGTGTAAGCGTCAACCTAGTACTCAATTGGGAAAAATGCCACTTCATGGTTTGACAAGGAATAGTACTTGGACACATCGTGTCCGATAGAGGAATCGAAGTGGATAAGGCGAAAATTGAAATCATTAAAAACCTTCAACCTCCCAAAACCGTTAGAGAAATAAGAAGCTTTCTAGGACACGCCGGTTTTTACCGACGTTTTACTAAGGATTTCTCTAAAATAACCAAGCCCTTAACCGAGTTACTAATGAAAGATGTTGAATTCATCTTTAACGACAAATGCGCTGAAGCGTTTCAAACACTTAAACAAGCATTAATATTTGCGCCGATTATGCAACCTCCCGACTGGAGTGAACCTTTCGAAATAATGTGCGACGCAAGCGATTATGTTATAGGAGTTGTTCTAGGCCAACGAAAAGAAAAGAAACTCCATGTCATATACTATGCGAGTAAAACCCTTGACGAAGCCCAAATGAATTACGCCACAACAGAAAAGGAACTATTAGCAGTTGTGTTCGCGTTAGACAAATTTCGTTCCTATTTGGTAGGAGCCAAAATAATCATATACACTGACCATGCTGCTATTAGGTACCTCCTAACTAAGAAAGACACCAAGCCTAGATTGTTAAGATGGATCCTTTTGTTACAAGAATTCGATTTAGAAATTAAAGATAAAAAGGGAAGCTAACAAGATAGAACCCTATCATCCAACCATTGAATCCAACAACTTCGTAGAAGTGGCTTTAGCTCACTCTGCCGCACCTTGGTACGCAGATTTCGTAAACTACCTAGCCGTTAATGTTCTCCCGCCTTATCTAACACACCAACAGAAGAAGAAATTCTTCCATGACCTCAAACAGTACTATTGGGACGACCCCCTCCTTTTCAAGAGAGGCCCCGATGGTATATTTAGACGTTGTGTACCTGAGGAAGAAATGGGAAGTATAATAACGCATTGCCATGCATCCTCTTATGGAGGACATGCTAGCACGTCAAAAACATGTGCTAAAATCCTCCAATATGGACTCTATTGGCCCAACCTATGGAAAGACGCTCATTTTACTGTTTTAAACTGGAAATATCTCGAGGAGAGATGAAATGCCTCAAAAAGGCATTCTAGAAGTAGAAATATTTGACGTATGGGGAATAGACTTTGTGGGTCCCTTTCCATCATCTTTCGCAAATAAATATATACTCGTAGCTGTCGATTACGTTTCGAAATGGATAGAAGCTATCGCTTCCCCTACAAATGACACACGAGTAGTGATCAAACTCTTCAAAAATGTTATCTTTCCTAGGTTTGGTGTACCAAGACTGGTAATTAGCGATGGTGGATCTCATTTCATTTCAAGAATCCTTGAAAAACTCCTTCGAAAATATGGGGTGAATCATCGAATAGCTACACCATACCATCCACAAACAAGCGGACAAGTAGAAGTCTCTAACCGAGAAATAAAACAAATATCATGTGTTTTTATTAGGTTTAAAATAGTATGTTTTAAGTGTTTTCTTAAATACTTTAAATATATATATTCATTTTGTTTTAACCTAATTATTTTGTGAATAATTTTATGATAAAACCCTAATTATTTAGGTCTTAATTAGGTATAGATCTTTATCTTTACCCTAATTAAGTTGACTTTTTGTCAATTTTCAAAACTGTTTTCAATCTCCGATTAAACAGATGATTAAGGTTTTCAAACAACAAAACCTTATATCATTCCAATCTTTTTTTCAACTGTTTTCATAAACAGTAAATAAATCTTTGGGCCTCTAATAGAGTGTAAGACCCAACACCTTTTTCTTTTCATAGTTTGTTTTCAAAAACTGTATTTACAAAATCTTCTTTCTGTTTTCAAAACATTCTTCTGGTATTTGAAGGGCATTATTCCCGGTGAAACTCTTCAGATACCTATGTGACCTTTGTCCATCATCACTTCTTCTGTTTTCAAAACCCTTAACTGTTTATAATAAATATTCAACTGTTATCAACAAAACAACAAAAAATTACTGGTAAGGCTTTGTACATACTTCTTCAAAGGCCTCCACTCCATCCAGGTTAGGCTTTACAAGCTTTCAATTTACAGTCTTTGTTTAAATTACTGTCAAATATAAACTGTACATATATTTGTTTAGAACTATGTTTGAGTGTAAACCCTAGGACAGTTAAACTATATATATATATTATAGGAATATGACCTAGGATTGAGAATGTCTTCCCGGTGAAGGCTCTTTCCTAATTAGAGATCTGTAGTTCAAACCCCCCAAGATGAATTATTCCCGGTGAAATATCTTGGAAAAAGCCTTAGAACCCAAAATAGGACATATCCACCCAAAGAGGAATTATTCCCGGTGAAACCTCTTACCCATTTGCTTAGAGCCAAAATAAGTTCAAAACTACATAGCTTTCTCTTGTGCTATAACAAGGACCCTCGATTAGCCTCCTCTTGGGCTTTGTACAAGGACCCACAGGCTTCTTAAAAGCATTTCCAGCTTCCTCTTGAGCTTGTATACAAGGACCCATCAGGTTTCTTATAAACATAGGAACAAGTCTTTAGTCACCTTTTAACATACCCTGGTGAGTTTCTTACATTCTTTAAACCAGACTTTAAACAAGCTAAGATTGTCTCAATTTCACATTGAGTACACCTTTTGGAATGAGAGACATGGACAGTCTCTGTCACCCTTATCTTCATTAATCTTCCTTAGCAGAGTCTAGGATCCATGTTTTGTTTATTCTCAGCAAGAGTCAGCCTTAATCTTGGGCTTTAAAACAAGAAGTCTCCACTAGATATTCATTCTTTCATTTCAATAAAAACCCCTGGAAAGGGTTAGCCTCCAAAATCAGTCCTTCAAAACCAAATATTCATTCTCTTAGGAGATAATTTCCCCAAAAGAGTCAAAACCCCTGGAAAGGGTCAGCCTCCAAAAAGAAACATGAAAAAAAATCAGTCTTTTAACAGACAATTTCTCCAGCTGAGTCAAAACCCCTGGAAAGGGTTAGCCTCCAAAATCACTCCTTCAAATTCAAAGACTCATTCCTTTAAAAGATAAATTCCCTAAAAAGAGTCAGCCTCAATTCTGGGCTTTGTACAGAACACCAAAAAATTCCTTAGTTTAAATTTTCCCCAGTAGAGTTATCATTTCAATAAGTCAATAAATCAATCAAAAAGCCTCAAGCTTGGGCCTCATGCAAGCCAGCTAAAGTCAAATCTTTCATACAGTAGATAGATATAGCTTATCTCTATAGAGAGATATTTTTACTACTCTACCACATTCAAACAAACAAACATTTCAACATTTCAATTTCAATTTCAATTTCAATCAAGTCTCCCATTTAGGATTTTGAAAGGCATGAGCTGGCAGTAAAACCCAGACATGTGGTAACTTTCCCTAATTTGGATGAGCATTTTTCTTTCATTTAAGAGGCATTTGACTGGTAAACTTGCACATACACAAGTAAGGTCCCCCTCTTGAATGAAATGAATTCAGTTATTCTGTCACTCTTTTAAAATGTTTGTGGTGGAATAGTAGAAATACCTCTCTGTAAAGATGATTTCATGTCTCTTTATTGTAAACAGAGATTTAATTCAAAGCTTCAACCTTGAGCTTCAAGCAAGGCGCCAAAAATAATTAATTTCCCTAGTTAGTTCCCCGAACTACATTAAGCTCTGACTTCCACTAGGGATATGTAGGCATGAGGTTCACAAGGAATCTCAACGAGCTAATAAAATACCAAAAATAGTCAGTTTGTTTGTCTGTCTGTCTGTCTTTTTAAAATCAATTCAATTCTCTCTCCTAACACAAAGGAGAAACTTTCCCAATCATTAGCAATAAACACAATCACAATGACACAGAGAAGGTTCCCGTAGAGTACTACGGATATGTAGGGTGCTTAAACTCTTCCCTATGTATAACCGACCCCCCGGACTCCAGAATTTCTACTCTAAGTGAAATCCCCACACTTAGCAAACTCCTAGGGTTTAGTTGAGATTTTTTTTCCCCTTTCCTACTCGTAGGACAATAAGAAAGTTCGTGTGATATCGTAGGAAGAACTGAAACAAAATTCATCCCACCACGGGCGCATTCTCCTTCCAAATTTTGCGTGAAGGGTCTAGCGTGCCGTCCTCCCAAGTGAAACGGGGAGGTAAAAAAAACGACACCACAGATAAAAATGGCGACTCTGCTGGGGATATAAGTGTTAAAAACCTTGGTTTTTCATCCAAACCAATGGTTGACCTGTTGCTGGTCCAGCCCCAATGAGGAATTAGGGATGCCAAATTCCCCCTCAAACAAGAGAGGTCTTGCCTAACCTCTGTGTCATTTCATGTGGTTGTTGCATATATATTTGTTTATTTTGTTTATTTTGTATCGGGAAAGGGCTTGATTCCCCCTTGTGGTGAGAAATCCTATACCCGGATTTGAGTGCAACATAAGATAGGATGGAGGATGTCTTCCCGGTGAAGACCCTCTAATCTTAGTTTCCAAGTCTACTCTTGGGATTTTCCTGGCTGGTTGTGATTAACTGCGCCACTGCATTCCGAGACTGATTTGTACCAGGAGGACCTAGAAACACATTAACCCCACTTAAAGCCTTTTTTAGGACGTAGAGCGGTGATTACGGAAGTAATTGTCACGCAGATACTACACTCAGAGAAAACTCTCTTATAGATACCAATCAACGTATCTTTAAGGTTGAGTAAAAACTCTGAGACCCCTAGAACCCGTTCTACAGGTACAAAAATCCTTATCCTTAGTTTACCATTGGGGCGAGGTTTGCGTTTTGACTTCATGACCACTATACCCTTCAACGCCATGTTTGTTTAAAACTCTTGTGTGTGCATTCATGCATCATTCATTAATAACAACTAAAAACAAAAGAGTCTTTTTCGAGTCGTTTTTCAAGGAAACTAAATAACGAACGTTTTGAACTTCATAGAAAGAGAGAAACGGAGAAAGGACTTAAGGATCTATACCATGGATTACGGAAGAAAGAGAGCTAGGAAATACACCTTCAAGATTCCCCAGGTCGAGGAACTGGGAAAGCTCGGAAAACTGGTGGTCAACCCCCAGGCTTTCAAGGAGAAGTATGGAAAACTTCTGCCTTTGCTCAATACCAACATTGTGGATGGGATCCTTCCCACCTTGGTACAGTTTTACGATCCAACGTATCACTGCTTCACCTTTCCAGATTATCAGCTCATGCCTACGTTGGAGGAGTACTCTCGTCTGATTGGAATACCCGTGTACGCGCAAGATCCGTACTCCAGTTTGGAAAAGAATCCTGACGATATTATCATTGCTGTAACTACTCCTTTGAACGTAGTCGACATCAGAACTCATATGGTGAGTAGAGGAGGAATTCAAGGATTGCCCTCCAAATTCCTGTTTGATCAAGCTCGGTACTTTGTCAGCTTCCAAGATATGAGCGCTTTTGAGGAAATCTTGGCTTTGCTTATCTACGGATTGTTTTTGTTCCCTAACATTAACGATTTCGTCGACATCAACGCAATTAAGATCTTCTTAATTGGAAATCCAGTTCCAACCTTCCTTGCGGATGCTTATCACTCTGAGCATTCAAGAAACCTGCAGCGAGGAGGATTAATCACATGCTGCGTACCGTTGTTATACGAATGGTTCGTTTCGCACCTACCGAAGTCTAGCACTTTCTGGAGCATGAGGGATGGCCTTTGCTGGTCACAGAAAATCACGTCCCTCACTCATTCGGACATTGATTGGTGTAGTCCTGACAACGACGAAACCAAGATCATCTTCAGTTGCGGAAGTTTTCCCAACATACCCCTTATTGGAACTAAGGGAGGAATCAGTTACAATCCAGCTTTAGCCCGTCGTCAATACGGCTATCCCATGAAAAATATACCAAGTAACATCCAATTGGAGGGTCTATTCTTCAAAAACATTGACGATCATGGAAACATGCTGAAGAAGGAAATTGTCCAAGCCTGGCGTCTTGTACATAGCAAAGGAAGAAGATTGTTAGGAAAACATCTTTGCATCTCCCTGGATCCTTACCTTCACTGGGTACGCGTCAGAGCATTCAAGCTCAGGATCCCATATCAACATCAAGAACCTATTCCCCTAAGGGAACCAATTTACCTTTTCTCCACCGATGTTGAAAAATTACAAGCGGCATTAAACAAGGTATGCCAAAAAAGGAATGCTTGGAGGAACAAGTATCGAATCGTCAACATGGAAAATGTTGAGATTCAAAACATCCTAAGAAGGAAGGGTGAGTTACTTGAAGTACTCGATCGACAAGTGACACAATCATCACTTTCTCATCATATCCCTCCTGCTTCCTGGATCATCGATCAGCTCACGTCAGAAAACGCTCAGCTCAAGAAACAGAAGAAGATGTTAGAACGTGAAGTCGGCTCTTCGTCAAAATTTTAGAGTCCTTTCTCCCAGTTTCTCTGTATTTCCCTTTTCAAAGTGTGTAAAAACGGCGTTTTCGCTTAATTAATAAAAGTTTGATGTTTCATAACGTAATTATGGTGTTTCCTTGAAAAATATTAACTTAATTGCATATCATACATCACTTTAGTTGTACGCACTGACACGAGAATTGTTGCGGATCTAATAGTCACTTTCCTTTCTCCAGAAAGAGAGGAGGAGAAGGAGGTGAACCAAGACTTTCAAGCTGTCTCATCCATACAACACTCGTTCAAGTCGCAAGAAAAGAATGGAAGACTTTGAGCAAGAGAATGAAGAACTCAGAGAAGAGATTAATACTCTCAAAGGTACTGTTGAAAGACTCAATAGTATGGTAGAAGCCCTGGTAGTTGCGCTGAATCAACCAACGCCAGAAGAACCGCAAAGGACTGTGGTTTCCGAGATTGTTTCTTCTCCCATTCCTCAGTATACCATGCCGCCTGATCGACCTTGGGGCATGCCGTATAACTTGATTCCAGAAGGGTACATACCTCCAGCTTCTGAAGCTCCAAAAGTCACCATGGATATGCGTCCACCGGAGGGTTACAAACCTTTGGAAATTGAAGTTCCAAGAGCAACGGCAATGGGTTTCACACAACAGAATGCTGAGATTCCAAGATCTGCTGTCATGGCTTCTCCACGACCGATTATGCATACTTTTCCTCCACCGGGTGGACAAGTATATCATCATGCTCCAAGTGAGGATGCTGGCGTGTATGAAAGATTGGACGAGTTCCAGGAACAGTTTCTACAAATGCAGAAGAAACTCAAGACTCTTCGAGGACAAGATCTATTTGGAAAGAATGCTGCAGACCTCTGTCTGGTTCCAAATGTTAAGATTCCTCACAAATTCAAAGTACCAGATTTCGAGAAGTACAAAGGGAAATTATGCCCACAAAGTCATCTCGTAATGTACGCTCGAAGAATGTCAACTCAGACTGACAATCAACAATTAGTCATTCATTATTTTCAAGACAGCCTGACTGGTGCTGCACTCAAATGGTACATGAACTTGGACAATTCAGAGATTCGTACTTTTCGAGACCTCGAAGAGACCTTCGTCAAACAGTATAAGTACAATCTGGATATGGTTCCCGACAGAGATCAACTCCGGGCCATGACTCAAAAGGATAGAGAAAGCTTCAAGGAATACGCTCAGAGATGGCGTGAAGTTGCTGCTCAAATTTGTCCACCACTTGAAGAGAAAGAAATGACCAAAATCTATCTCAAAACTTTGAGTCCATTTCACTATGGACGAATGGTTGCAAGTGCACCAAGTGACTTTACCGAGATGGTAAACATGGGTGTACGTTTAGAAGAAGCAGTTCGGGAAGGATGCTTGAACAAAGAACCAGAATCTTCTATTGGTCCAAGGAAGTATGGAAGTTCTTTCCAGAAGAAAAAGGATCAAGATGTCAGCAATGCCTTGCACAAAATCAAGAAGAAATTCCAACCTCAGGTTGCTACAATAACTCCGGTTGTTAACTCAGCGCCAGCTTATCAACCTCAGGTCCCGCAACAACAAATTCAACAAAGGTCGCAGCAACCTCAGCAGCAGGCTCGACCTCCAAATTACAATAATCGGGGTCCAAGATATCTTGCCTTTGACCCCGTACCAATGCCGTATGCGGAATTGTTTCCAACATTACTGGCAAAAGGACTCATTCAGACAAGAAGTCCTCCAAATCCTACAAACAGTTCCTCACCATGGTATAAGGCTGACCAATCTTGTCCCTATCATCAGGGGGCACCAGGTCACAATATTGAGAACTGTTTCCCTTTCAAGATTGACGTCCAACGATTAGTGAAGAGCGGAATGCTATCCTTCAAAGATACTAGTCCAAACGTCCAAGCAAATCCTTTGCCGCAGCATAAAGAAGCTTCAGTAAATCTGATAGATCAACACCCTAACGTCATTCAAATCTACGACATTCGTCAGATAGGGGAAAATCTTGTCAAGATGCACGCTAAACAAGCTGGGTACGGCCATGTACCACCTCACAACTACTTCACATGCGATATTTGTCCAAAGAATAATCAAGGATGTGTCGTAGTTCAAGCTGCATTACAAGAACAAATGGACTTAGGATGGATTCAACATATCCGAGTCAGAACTGAACATGACATCAACATGGTTCAAGGATGTCCAGGAGAATACAAAATCTACAAAGTTGAAGACCTCGAAGGATCGGTAGTCAGTTTCCATAAAACTTTAAATGGACTTGCCTACTTTGGAACAGATTTCCACGCTTACAGTAGATGCAGAATTTGTCGAAGAAATTCACGAGGATGTTTGCGTGTTCGCAACGACATTCAAAAGCTGATGGATGACAATACCATTATTGTTCTTGCCAACAGAGAAGATGATGAAGTCTTTACCATATCTCCTCAAATTAATCAAGTTGAACCAATGCAAGTTAAGTATGATAGCAGGAAGACAGCAGTTGCTCCACTAGTCATCTACTTACCAGGTCCTGTACCGTATGAGTCCAGCAAGGCTATACCATACAAGTACAACGCTACATTCATTGAAAATGGTAAGGAAACACCATTACTGTCTGTTGTCAACATTGCTGATGTTAGTCGAGTCACCAGAAGTGGACGAGTCTTCAACAGAACAACAGAAAATATAGAGAAACCTTCGGAGGAAGTACCACATAGGCAAGACAATCATCCGACCAACGCTGTTCAAGCGAAAGAAAATGATGAGATCTTGAAGTTAATCCATAGGAGTGAATACAACATTGTAGATCAATTACTACATACTCCGTCTAGGATTTCTGTTCTTTCCCTGCTATTGAGTTATGAAGCTTATAGGGAAGCTCTACATAAAGTTTTGGAACAAGCTTTTGTAGAACCTAGCGTTACTATAAGCCAATTCAACAACATCGTTGCCAACATCTCCGCCATAACTAACCTAAGTTTCTGTGACGAAGATCTTCCTGAAGAAGGAGTGGACCACAATCTTCCACTTCACATCTCAGTTGGCTGCATGGGTGATATACTCACGGGAGTCCTAATAGACAACGGATCCTCTCTCAACGTCATGCCTAAATCCATATTGTCAAGATTATCTTTCGAAGATTACCCTCTAAGAAAAAGTCATGTCATCGTCAAAGCATTTGATGGATCAAGAAAGTCAGTTTTTGGAGAAGTGGATCTTCCCATAACTATTGGACCTCAGACGTTCAAAATCACTTTCCAAGTTATGGATATCCCGGCACAATACAGTTGTTTTCTAGGTCGCCCATGGATTCATGAGGCTGGGGCAATTACTTCAACACTTCATCAGAAACTGAAGTTCATAAGAAATGACAAATTGATAACCGTGTGTAGAGAACGAGATCTGATCATCAGCAACCTGTCATCATTCCCCGACATAGAACCAAAAGAAGTTGTTGGAACTAAATTCCAAGCACTTTCCTTGGACAAAGGAAAGGAGAAAGCAGCGTCTATCTCTTCATACAAAGATGCAATCCAAGTTGTAAAGGATGGCACTACCAGTGGTTGGGGGCACATTAATATTCCTACCAACAATAAGAACAGAACAGGAATTGGATTCTTTCCGACATCATCAAAAGCTATCCCAGGGATTGAGGTAGTTCTCCCTATTCAAGAAACTTTCTGCAGTGGAGGTTTTCTTCAACCTGTTCAACAAACAGTCAATACCATCGGTACGGAAAACACCGATGAAGAGGAATGGTTATCCTATCTTAACAAAGCAGGATACATCTCCCTACCAAGAGTCTGATTCACCTTGCTGTTATCCGACTGAAGGATCTGAAAGTAAGACTCAACCAAGCAGTGATGAAGTTACTAACAGCTTCACCACCAGAATCATGGTTCATCAGAAGAAGTTCCTCCTATCCCCGAAGAAACTTGGGATACATTAGGAGAACCAAGCGGAAAATTCGACTACATGGTGAAATACTCCGCTCCTGGAAGTTCAAGAATCTCTCTTGAAGACATTGTTCCAACTGGATGGAACATTGATTACGAGTATCTCTCTTAGCCAAAAGAGATGTATAACCCTTGCTATTCATCATCATCGACTGGTGAAATCATCATTGAGGATTATATCCCCAAGTCCCCTTCCGAGGCTACGGATCTAGAGTTCACATATCTAGTCAATGCCATCTTGGGAGAAGAGCAAGACCAAAATATAGAAGAGGATGATCTCGAAAGTGTCTCCGACAACGAGTCTCTCCATTCAGAAGATTGGAAGTTTCCTCAAAAGAAAAACCGACATACTCCACTTGGAAATGGGTATGCTCACACCGCTCAGTCTTCTGAAGTAGAAGAAGATCGTCTGAGTGTTGCAAAGACAGTGGTTGGTAAATCAAGACCTACCACAGGCCAGCTTAAGCCTAAGGTTCCAGATTACTTAGTGCACAATGGGGTTCGCCACTACTGGACAGCTGTTGAAGTTTCAACTGTTGTTCGCACTCATAAGTAGGGACTTTCACCGTTATTTTGTCCTCTCACCATAGCCCAGGGTGAAGAGATGTTTCATAGGGCTTTGCATTTTACTATTTCTTAGGAAAATGTCCCTCTTTGCTTCGCCCAAAGCAATAGAGTTTTGTTTTATAGGGTCTTTGTTTCAAGAAATGATTGTTCATAAATAAAAATGTCATTCTGTTCCTTCGTTTAGTTTTTCCTTTTCTTTTTTCGGAAATTGGTAATCCTAAAAAACACCCTTAAAAAACATCAAAATATTCCATTAACTGCATACACCGAGTCTTCCCTCGTTGTCTAAATAAAACTTATCACACATATGCAGATTAATCATAAAATACCCCGTTGAAACGAACGACCGTATGACTTCTCCAAGCTTTGAGTTTCCTGTATTCGAGGCAGAGGAAGAAGAAGACGAAGAAATATCAAAGGAAATTTCACGATTACTTCAACAAAAGGAAGAGGCCATTCAGCCATACAATGAGCCTCTAGAGATCATTAACCTTGGTTCCGATGAAAACAGAAAAGTGGTTAAGATTAGAGCTTCGCTCAGTTCAGAGATCAGAGAGAGTTTGATACAACTGCTCAAAGAATTCTCAGATGTCTTCGCTTGGTCTTATCAAGATATGCCAGGGTTGGATACCAGTATAGTGGAGCATCACTTGCCATTAAAAGCTGAATGCCCTCCGGTCAAGCAAAAATTAAGAAGAACTCATTCGAAGATAGACATGAAAATCAAAGAGGAAGTTCAAAAGCAGATCAACGCAGGTTTCCTCATCACTTCAGAATACCCTCAGTGGTTAGCTAACATTGTTCCCGTTCCTAAGAAAGACGAAAAAGTCCGCATGTGCGTCGATTACAGAGATTTGAACAAAGCTAGCCCTAAGGATGACTTTCCTTTACCACATATTGATATGTTGGTAGACAGTACAGCAAAATCCAAAGTTTTCTCGTTCATGGACGGATTTTCAGGATACAACCAAATCAAAATGGCACCTGAAGACATGGAGAAAACAGCTTTCATCACCCCCTGGGGCACGTTCTGCTATCGTGTTATGCCTTTTGGACTACAAAACGCAGGGGCAACTTATCAAAGGGCCATGACTACGCTTTTCCACGACATGATGCATAAAGAAGTGGAAGTCTATGTGGACGACATGATTGCCAAATCAGAAAATGAAGAAGATCACATACAAAATCTGACGAAGTTATTTCAACGCTTACGGAAGTTTCAGCTTCGCCTGAACCCCAACAAGTGCACCTTTGGTGTCTACTTAAGAAAACTCCTTGGTTTCATTGTCAGCAAACGAGGAATTGAAGTAGATCCAGACAAAGTCAAGGCAATTCAAGAAACGCCTCCGCCCAGAACCGAGAAACAAGTTAGAGGATTTCTTGGACGTCTGAATTACATCTCGAGATTCATATATCTCATGACTGCAACTTGCGCTCCTATTTTCAAACTTCTACGGAAAAATCAAAGTTGCGTCTGGACAGACGATTGTCAGAAAGCGTTCGACAGCATTAAAGAATATCTGCTCGAACCACCCATCTTGTCTCCTCCAGTGGAAGGAAGACCTTTGATAATGTACTTAACCGTCTTAGAAGATTCCATGGGTTGTGTCCTTGGACAGCAAGACGAGACGAAAAGAAAAGAGCATGCCATCTATTACCTGAGCAAGAAATTCACTGACTGTGAATCCCGCTACTCCATGCTCGAGAAAACCTGTTGTGCTTTGGCCTGGGCTGCCAAGCGTCTCCGCCAGTACATGATTCGACATACTACTTGTTTGATCTCTCATATGGATCCAATCAAGTACATCTTTGAGAAGCCTGCTTTAACTGGGAGAATTGCCCGTTGGCAGATGTTGTTATCAGAATATGACATTAAGTATCACGCACAGAAAGCCGTGAAAGGAAGCATTCTAGCTGAGCACCTGGCTCACCACCCACTCAATGGTCATGAATCAACCAGTTTCGACTTTCCGGACGAGGATGTCATGTACCTCAAGATGAAAGATTACGACGAGCCACTACCAGACGAAGGACCTGAGATAGGATCCCAGTGGGGCTTAATCTTTGACGGAGCTGTCAATGCTTATGGACGAGGAATTGGGGCAATCATTGTTAAACCTCAGGGTACCCATATTCCATTTACTGCCAGATTAACTTTCAAGTGCACGAACAATGAAGCCGAATATGAAGCTTGCATCATGGGTCTCGAAGAAGCCGTGGATCTAAGAATCAAACACTTGGATATATACGGGGATTCTGCTTTGGTCATCAATCAAATCAAAGGAGAATGGGAAACACGCCAACCAGGGCTAATTCCTTACAAAGACTACGCGAGGAGATTGTTACCATTCCTCGACAGGGTAGATTTTCATCACATTCCTCGCGAAGAAAACAACTTGGCTGATGCATTAGCCACACTCTCTTCCATGATTAGGATAAATCATTGGAATGACATTCCTCGGATCAATGTTATGCGCCTGGATAGGCCCGCTCATGTTTTCACAGTAGAAGCAATCATCGACGACAAACCGTGGTATCACGACATCAAGAACTTTCTTCAAAAGCAAGAGTACCCTCTTGGGGCATCAAAGAAAGATAGAAAGACTTTGAGAAGGTTAGCTTGTAGATTCTTCCTGAATGAAGATGTTCTGTACAAGAGAAACTTCGACATGGTTCTGCTCAGATGCGTTGACAGAAAAGAAGCAGAAGTACTCATGAGAGAAATACATGAAGGTTCCTTTGGTACTCACACCAATGGACATACCATGACAAGGAAAATACTGAGAGCAGGATATTATTGGCTGACGATGGAGTCAGATTGCTACCAGTACGCAAAGAGGTGTCACAAATGTCAGATCTACGCCGATAGAATTCATGTGCCTCCATCTCTTCTCAACATACTCTCTTCCCCTTGGCCTTTCTCCATGTGGGGAATCGACATGATTGGAATGATCGAGCCAAAAGCGTCCAACGGACATCGCTTCATCTTGGTAGCTATAGACTATTTCACCAAATGGGTTGAAGCAGCTTCATATGCAAACGTTACAAGACAAGTTGTCGTCAGGTTTATCAAGAATCACATCATCTGTCGCTACGACATTCCTAGCAAGATAATCACTGATAATGGGTCAAATTTGAATAACAAAATGATGAAGGAGCTTTGTAAAGTATTCAGGATTGAACATCACAACTCATCTCCTTACAGACCAAAGATGAATGGAGCTGTAGAAGCAGCTAACAAAAACATCAAGAAAATCGTTCAGAAGATGGTCATCACTTACAAAGATTGGCATGAAATGCTCCCGTATGCTCTTCATGGTTACCGTACATCAGTACGTACTTCGACTGGAGCAACTCCTTTCTCCCTTGTATATGGCATGGAGGCAGTCCTACCTATAGAGGTTGAAATCCCATCAATGAGAGTCTTGATGGAGGCAAAATTAACAGAAGCCGAGTGGTGTCAAAGCAGATTCGAAGAATTGAACTTGATCGAAGAAAAGCGGATGACAGCTTTATGCCACGGTCAGCTATATCAACAAAGAATGAAGAAAGATTTCGACAAAAAGGTTCGACCTCGCACAATCAAAGAAGGCGATCTTGTAATCAAAAAGATTCAATCTTTTCTCACAGATTCGAGAGGGAAATGGACTCCCAATTATGACGGCCCCTACGTGGTCAAGAGAGCTTTCTCAGGAGGAGCCTTAATACTCACGACTATGGATGGAGAAGAATTCACCCGTCCTGTGAACGTCGACGCAATCAAGAAATACTTCGCCTAAATAAACAAAAGAACAGCTCGCTAAGTTGAAAACTCGCAAAGAGCAGCTTAGGCAAAAAAGAGCGTCTCGGTGAATCGAAAACCCGAAAGGGCGGTTCAGGCAAAAATTAGAGACATAAAAAAATAATATAATCAATCCCGGTAGACTTAAAACCCGAGAGGGGTAGTTTACGCAAAAGTTAGGGACATATGGCAATTAACTGTGTTTAGGACAAACTTGATCATTCAAAAATCCATAGCGGAGTATTCATCAGCAGTAGGCCATCTTCTACGAAGCACGAATACAGCGCAACTCGGAGTGGAAGGGAAAGATAACGGTCGTCACGTTTCATCGTAGCCCTTTTCCCGAAAATTACAAATTTCCAACTTTGTAAATACTCCATGGAATCAAGCATTTGGCTGATTACCATTCCATATATAATAATTTGAGCCTTGTGCCTTTCTTTGCAAATCTAGTCTTATTCAGTTTCTTGAAATGCATTTTAAGTTTAAACAGTCATTTTCTTGAAACAAATGTTTTCATAAAATAAAATGAATTTACTTGCAAAAATAAAGGTGAAATTTCTTTCTGAGGTTTACAAACAATAGGAAGAATGCAAACAGTTGCTCCGAGAACGGTTGAGACTCCGGGAACCAAGATTTCCCCATGAGGTCGCTTTGCAAACATCTCCCGATGACGGATCTTCACTTCAATTCATATCACTCACTTCGGACAGCGAACAACTGATAACCAGGTATTCCCAACAGAGTTCGAACTACAAGAAGAGGACATCTTCTGATCAACAAGACTCAAGTCGTATCATAGGATTTTACATCCGCGACAATTCTATTCACATTCAAATTGCATTTCATAATCATCGTAATATTCATGCATTTCGTCTCACACCATATTTGCGTAATGAGCATAGTCTAGCCAAGTTTTGATCGTGTTAATACCAAATTTACTTGGGCATATACTCAAGATTCCCCTGCAAAGTTGTGAAAGGGTTTTCTTCTTCATGAAGAAGGTTCATACACCCAAATTCCCCAAGCAAGTCAACAAATGGCAATCTCCTTTAAAGAGATAGTTTGTTCACTTTTGGAGTTCCCCAGCCGAGATTCTCCCGCAGAGCGACACTCGACAATCTTCTTCAGATGAGATAGTCTATTTCGCATTTTGGAATTCCTCACAGGGTCGATGAGCGGTTCTCTTCTCCAAGAAGTGTGGATTCCCCGACATAATTGACAGGTGGTAGTTTTTCTTCTTGGAAAACAGTTTGGTATTTCCCCAGCAGGGTCAAGAGATGCCACTCTTCGTCAAAGAAAATAATTTGGAATCTCCCCAGCAGATCGACAAATGATCCCCAGCGGAGTCAGTGAATGGCAGTCTCTTTCGGCAAAAGACAGTTCACTCACTTTTTCGGGCAAAAATAACGAATGGCAGCCTTCTTCATAAAGACAATTCGTTTCACTTAAAGATTCCTCAACAAAGTCAGCAAATGGCAGTCTCTTTCGGCAGAAGACAGTTTGCTCACTTTCTTTCACAGCAAGTCAACAAATGGCAGTCTCTCCCAGTAGAAGACAGTTTGTTCCCCTAGCAATCAACAAATGGCAGTCTCTTTCGGCAGAAGACAGTTTGTTCACTTTCTTTCACGGCAGGGTCAACAAATGGCAGTCTCTCCCAGTAGAAGACAGTTTATTCCCTTGGCAAATGGCGGTCTTTCCCAAAGGAAAGACAGATTGTCTGTTAAACACTCAAGAGATCGACAAATGGCAGTTTCTTTAAACAATTTGTCTGTTTTTGGGATGTTTCATCCCCTTCAGAGTCGACAAATGGCGGTTCTCCTCTTAGGAAAACAGTTTGTTGATTCCCCGGCATAAGTCGATGAATGGGGGTTTTCGTCCCGAAAACAGTTCGTCCGCTTTCAAGCAAAGTCATTAGCCCCTCAAAAGAGCGCGGGACCATATGACGATCCTTCAAAAACGTCAAGTTGAAAGGAGGGATGGTGAAGTTTCTTTATTTACCGTCAAATGGTATCTTACCTCCAAGTGCTGGTAAGAAGTTTGATGAGGAAACAAACCTTTGAAGTTTCTTTATTTACCGTCAAATGGTATCTTACCTCCAAGTGCTGGTAAGAAGTTTGATGAGGAAACAAACCTTTGAAGTTTCTTTATTTACCTTCAAATGGTATCTTACCTCCAAGTTCTGGTAAGAAGTTTGATGAGGAAACAAACCTTTGAAGTTTCTTTATTTACCGTCAAATGGTATCTTACCTCCAAGTGCTGGTAAGAAGTTTGATGAGGAAACAAACCTGTGAAGTTTCTTTATTTACCGTTAAATGGTATCTTACCTCCAAGTGCTGGTAAGAAGTTTGATGAGGAAACAAACCTTTGAAGTTTCATTATTTACCGTCAAATGGTATCTTACCTCCAAGTGCTGGTAAGAAGTTTGATGAGGAAACAAACCTTTGAAGTTTCTTTATTTACCGTCAAATGGTATCTTACCTCCAAGTGCTGGTAAGAAGTTTGATGAGGAAACAAAACCTTTGAAGTTTCTTTATTACCATCAAATGGCGTCTCATCTCCGAGTGCTGATGAGAAGTTTGATGAGGAAACAAACCTTTGGAAATTTTCTCTTTATCTGAGATATTGTCCAAACACGACTGAGACCAGTTTCGAGATATGGACATTCGAAACAAGGGGAGGTTGTTTACCTTTTTCTAAGTATCAACACTTAGTTAAAGAAGATGGATTGCGTATCCTACACTGCCATCCATTCGCCAGAGTCCACATCAAGTATTTCTACAGGAGTTTGTCTCCTCATCCCCGCCAAGTGCGACAACGGGATCAAGTCATGCAAAGATTTTATCAATTACAACATCTCAGGAGCGCCCAAAATTTGGGCATTCTTTGATATTTAAGTCTCTTTCACGCAGGAGAGATCGAGATATCAATCTCTCTCCCTCCAGATAAAAGAAACTTAAATAGGGGCATCTGTCATACCCTAATTTTTTACCCCCTTGAGATGACATATCTTCAGGATTTTCATCAGGTCAAAGCAAGTACCCAGAGTAGTCACTCCTTCATCTGGCATTTAATCAAGGATGTTCAAAGACAAGAAAACTCAGGCAAAGGATCAATCAACAGAAGGACTGGTCTCTAACACAATCATGAGACTCAAAAGCTTCATTTTTATATTCACCTATGATTGATTAGACACCCAGTCATCTGAGTACAGGTTTACTCAGGTCACCAGACTAGGGTTTTTGAGCCCATCAAGGACTGAAATCAGGGATCACCTTTGGGAAACCCTAAAAAGCTCCAGGACATCTATTAAAGACTTAAATCATCTTCAAATGATCCATACAATAAGATCCACTAGACATCACACCTCAATTCAAGATCCACAGTCACCAATTTCATCTAGTCGACAATTAGGGTTTTTAACCTAATTCATCTGGATAGTTGACTTTTAATCAGGGCATGGATCCAAAACTCAAGACATGATTCAAAAACCTCTACTACCTCAATATAACCCATTTACATCACTCATTTGAGGAGAAGATCTTAATTCCACACAAAAGTCCAAAATCTCACTTTATCAGGAAAAAGTCAATTGTGTGGGATCACCTTTGACTTTTAAGATTTTTGGTCAAACCATGACTTTCAAAGATCAATATCATCAATATATGGATATTAAAGTCATTTGACCAAAGAAATTCAAAGAGAATCATCAAGGAGCAAAAAGTCGGGAATTAGGGTTTTTGAGGGCATTGTGGGAACTCAAAATTTCACCTACACAACTCAATAAACTTCCAACATGAAAGTTGTAGATCTTGCAAAATAAAACAACATCTTACAATGGAACTTTTTTCAAAAGATCAACCATTTAAGAGATTTGGAAATTTTGAAGTTTTAGGTCATAAACACTTAGAAAATTTTCTAAGTGTTTTTAACCTAGTTTTCTTCCAACTTTGGCCTCATTTTTCACAAATTTTCCAAAGGATTCTGAAGGAACCATAAACTAATGATTTAAAGTAGATGTTTAGGGCTTTCCAAATTGTTTTCAACCTTCTCCAAATTCATTTTGAGCTAAGAGTTATGCTTGTTCAAAGTTGGCCTCATGAAGTGAAATTATAGGTCATGTACAATTTGAAACTTTGCAATTTTGTGCATTTTGCTTCACTAAGTGATGCTACACGACCTCTAATACATCTGAAGACATGCCATACATCCAAATTCATCATTGCATAAGGATTAGAGAAGATTCCCAAAAACAAAGGCATGTGATAATGTAATGATTGCATTTTTGAATTTATGGCAAATTGATGAATCACCAAAGGAATCTTTTCCCAACCAATTGGAGCTCACTTCTGCATCAGAATTGTCCCCTAAGATCAAGCAAAATCGATGGCTATGGAGTGGTATCAAAGAGCTCATCATTGCACTTGGGATATTCTTTGAATTCCTTCATGCTTAAGAAACCAAACTTCCTTCACTAAGCAAGCTCACGATGTCCAATTGCTCGGCATTTATTTGCCTATAAATACAAGTGCATACCTCAGTAATTAAACACACCAAAGCAACATAATTCTTGCTTTCTCTCTTCTTTCTTCATACTTAAGGTTTTCAAAGGTTCTTTGGCAAGAAGACTCGGATTCTTCAAACCAGAGCTCTTCCTTTGGAATTAAGTATTCAAACACCTTAGGGGAGTCATTTAGAGGTGATCCAGACCTCTGAAACATTTCTGTGCGTGGGGGATCATCATCTGCACCTCGCACTTGAAGCTGTTGCAGTTGGGGTCGAGCAAGAGGTTCTGGGTACTTTCAGTCCAAGTTAAGCATCTCACCACCTTCCAGGAGGATCACTGAAACTATCTGGATCGTTGCAACAGCTCTGCAACACACTTTGATCAGAGTCAAATCTTCATTTTTCAGGTAAGTTTCAAAAGCTTCAAACTCTATGATTCACGCATGATAAATATAAAATGAAGTTACCAGTTGGTTTCTGCACCTTCATAGATCATTAGCCCTAAATCAATTGCATCAAATCATGCATATATAGCATTTCATGTTTAATTTCAGTTTTAGGGTTCTTAGTGTTCATGCTTGCGAATTTTATGTTACACTTAGAATAAATGAAATTAAAGGATACTATCATGATCCTCGTCCAAAAACGAGCAAAATCCATCTTTATATCTTTGGATTTGGTTGAGAATTGAGAGAGATACGATTTCCAGAAATTCAAAAAGCTTGAGGTTGAAGATGAAGATGGTGGCGCCATTTTTCAAATTTCCTAGGTTTTAGTTTATTTTATTTTGAATGGTATGCGTTTTATAAACGAATTCATCGTTTGCCCTAGTGGCCTCCCATGCGCTCTTAGTCTCCTCATGCCCATAGTCT